>NC_086161.1:21566518-21871395 GCF_035149785.1 Candoia aspera | reverse complement strand
TCCCTGCTCCTCCAGGGCTTCTCCAGCTTCAGAGGTAGACTGCCTCCAGAGGGGGACGTTCCATTTTGCAGTCCAAGGCGCCACCACCACCACGACCCCCAGGAACAGGTGCTTCCTTTTTTCCCCCGACTGTGCTGGAAGGGAAGCCGTGAAGCAGCGGTGGCGAACCCGGCGGCTGGGAGGGGCGTCGCTGCAGCAGCCCTCCTGCAAGGCAGGCCGGTGGGTCAGCCCGCCCAAAGAGGCGGCGGCGGCGGCGGCGGCGGCGGCGACAGCTGGCACTCCCGGCTTTGCGCCGTGGCACTCGCAGCCCGCCGGCGGGTCTTACGTGCGCGCCGAGTGTCCTCGCGGCTGCCGCATTGTGCGCTCGGTGCTTCGCGGTGGGAGGCGAGACCGGCTTGCTCGTTTGTCACCGCGCCGCGGTTCTGCACGTCCGCAACTGCCGGCCCGCACGGGGGGAGCGGGAGGATCTTGCAAACGGGCGGAGGGTGGGAGCAACCCCTTTCTCTCGCCTTCTCTCCGCCCCTCCCAAGCCGCTGGTCCTTTCTGACGTTCCAGACGGGGATGGGCCTGGCCAGTTTGCCCCAACCGGCGCCCCCCAAGTGGCAGGCGGATTTCGCCCCCCTCGCCTCTAACCAGAGATGCACGAAGCCCCCCTAGCTGCGATTGCCCGGGTTTTAGCAATTCTGAACCCCGCCAAGGTGTCACGCGAACCCGGCCGAGTCAGGCTAGAATCGGTTCGAGGTGGGTGCCGATCCAGCCGGTTGGCGCAGGTAGACCACAATGCGTGTTCCCTTTGCCCAGGTAAGAGGAGGGCTTGGCGCGGGCAAATCCAGCCCTGAGCCCTCCCCCGCTTAGCTCAGCGGGCGCCCCCGACCCACCCAGCCACCCCCGCTTTCCGTGCAGCGCCTCGGCGCGTCCGTTGCGCTGGGCTCAAAGTGCGAGCCGCGGGGGTTCTGTTAACCGGGGGCAAACGTATCGTGGGAACACAGCGGCAGGAGGCTGGCCGGGGCGGCGTTGGGTGGGGGGAGGGGGAGCGCCACCGCATCAAGCGCCTGCCCAGCGCCCGGCGCTCCTTCCCGAAGCGCGCATGCCTGGCGCGCTGCCCGGCTTATCGATCCGTGGCCGAGAACAAGCACCAGCCGCGGGTTCATCTAAGGTAACGCGGGGGGCGGTCCTGTTGCGAGGGAGGAGGGGGCGAGCCCACCGCGCTCCCGCGGCCGGATGAGCCCGCCCCGCCTGCGTGGGTCCTCGGCGGGCGGGGGGGGAGCGCCGCCCGCAGTGCGAAAGGCTCCAGCGCCGCGGCCGATGCGCGCCGCCGCGGGCTGGGAATCGGAGCGGCGCGGTCTCGCCCGTCGCCCCCTCCCCGCATTTCAGTCTGCCGTGCTCGGAGCGCCCCCACTCCGCCCCCCCCTCGAAAGGCAGGCTGACCCGCGATGAAAAGCACCCCGATTTACCCCAGGAGGACGCGCTGTGCGAACCCAGCCAGCTGTGGCTTTTCAGCCCCGCGCGATTCAGGATAGCGCGTGCGGATGGCGCAGTCCGTCCCCCCCGCGCCCGGGCTTGCTTCTCGGTCTTCGCTGCAGGGGGTCAGCCTCCGACGCGTGCCTCGCTTCCAGGCAGAAACCTCTGTAGTTGGGCACCGGCTGTGTTTAGACAACCCTCTAAACCTAACCCGTGATTTACGAAACCGCACTGGCTCAGGCAGATCCCGACCAACCTGCCTCTTAACATTTTGTTTCATGCAGACCAGGATGTGAAACCCTAATGGGTATTGCTTTAGCTTGCCATGTTATGTGATCACCGCTATTGTGGTTTGTTAAACACCGTTTGTGGGTTAGCATGCAAACAGCCACAGGAATCTCATTCATATTTTTTACTAAATCATGGTTTGTTCACCCACCACACCAATGTATGATTTTCACTCCTGGCTGGCTGGCTAATTCAGACTTGTGTTTGCACAATCCACTTAGAGATGGTTCGTTTAACCATGTTTTCATTCCATTAGACCAATTGCTGGGTTCACACAGCAATGAACCCCAGTGTAGGCATTCTCACAACCCCATGAATCAGAAGCAAGCCAACAGTTTTATTACTGGAGTGAAAGCTGGAAGGGAAATTTCATATATGGACGATTTTAGTAGTAAACGATTTTAGTAGTAAACCACGGAGTCACTTTTTAGTGAGATAGGTGGTGTATAAGGAAGGGAGGGCTGAAATAGATTTCATACAATAGATTGAGCTCTGTTCATTTGCCAATTTCACATGGTCTTGTTGGAATAAATTTAGAATTTTAAAAAAATGAATATACTAGTGATGCATACATATATACATATGTTGATCACTGCACATTTTTCCTGCCAGTTTTAATTATTTTGAAAGGTTTTTTAGGCCAGTGCATTGTGTGAACCCTGTGCTGGATTTAGACATAAGCTAAATGAGTTACAGCTTAGGGCCCCACAATTCACAGGGCTGCACAAAAATTCAGAATTTTTTGGCTTCTAGGATGTTATGTGGCTTTTTATGTGTACTGTAGCTTTTAAAATCTTGTATAGCAAGTTTTATGTGTACTTTTAGAATGGCTTTATATATAATAAATTTAAATAATATTTTAAGTCCTAATTTTCTGTTTTCAGGTTTACAAGGAAGAGAACATTCGACAGCGGATACCAGAAAAAAAAGCAAGCAAGCAAGCAGCAGCAATTTTAAATACTTCCTATTAAATAATTAAAAGGCATGTATATGTTTTCAATTCTTTTGTGCTGACTCAAGATCCTGTTCTGGTACTTTGTAAATTGTTAGGTAGGTAGGTAAGTTTAATAATCAAATAAGAAACTTACATGTCTATTTAATAACAACAATACATGCTTGGGAAAAAAAAGATCCTGTTTTGGTACGTACCTTTGTGAGACCTTCTGGTATAACTTTTTAACAAGGGGCCTCCATGCTTTATATAGCTTAGGGCAGCCTTTCTCAACCTTTTGACCCTGGAGGAACCCTTGAAATATTTTCCTCGGGGAACCCCTGCACATTCAGGCCCAAATATAGGCCAGAAGTTACAAAACTATTACATTTGTTTCAAGGGTAGGCCTGTATAGATGCATGAACACTGTTCTTAAACTAAAAATAAGGAATGAGACTTACCTCTTTAATGTGAAGTTGCCTGAATTTGAAATAATTTTTTAAATAAATCGTGATCTCCCAGGGAACCCCTAGGGACCTCTCGCGGAACCCAAGGGTGCCACTGAGCCCTGGTTGAGAAACCCTGGATTAGGGCTTCACCAAGTCTAAATCTGGCCCTGTGTGAACCCAACGGATGACTCTGTTCACACAACACACCAACCCAGAAACTATGATTAAGTTGTAAGCAGTGCAGCAGGATCAGTCCTACCATTGGGATCATGAAGCAGGAGGGCCATGGCTATAGGGGGGTTAAAAGCAACAGACCTTACACACATCATTGCCACTGAGCAAATAACACACATGATGTCATTTCATCAGCTCTTTGGACATTTTGAACTTATCATGCTAGTTTTTTTTTTAAAAGCAAATGTTCCTGCTTACAATTGGTTTTCATTTCCTTGTACCATCTTTATTTTCCACATTATTTATTTTCTTTAGGTCGGAGATGCTTGTCTCCAAATAAGATAAGTGTGGGAGATGTGGGTGCCACGGAATGCTGGTTGAGAAACCCTGCTATGGAATAATAGAAGGGGCAGAGACTGAAAAAACTGTCTTAAATCAACAGATCCTGCAGACTCAATACTGAGAACCTCTGTGGAATCCATTCAAGCGACAGTATGCTTCGTAGCCTCTTTTTGAGTGATCAAGAATCCAACTGATTCCTTTTCTCTTGCAGCATATACCCAAAACTCTCCTCCCCACAAACTTTTGCCTTTACACTTACCAGCAGCTGGCCAACTAGGCATTTAGCAGAGCAAACAGGTATCAAGTGCTGTAACCTGAGCTGGCCAACCTGCAAGCACAGCACACCGAAACCTTTTGCCCAGTATCTCTTTTGGCCGGGTATTCCACACACAAAGTTTGATTGGCAAGGAGCAGGGTGGGGCTGCAAGGATAAATGGAACGGGGCTGTTATTATCATCCACCGTAAAGGTTGGGAGAGAATAGAAGTGTGTGTAGGGACCATCCCATGACATGCAAGCAGACTTAAGTTGGTGGTTTTCAGCATTTTTGCACACGCTGTTCGGTGTATTTTGTTCTGCAGTGTTATCTTTTACCTTTAAATGGTTAGATTTATATCACCAATTTCTTCCATGAACTTAAGGCAGCTTACGCAGGAATGCCCCTTAATTGTAACCCACAATGGTACCCCCACGAGGCAGGTTGGGTTGAGACTGGATCAGTCACCCAGATTTCATTTGCTAATACTGTAATGAAAGGCCCCATGATTTCTGAAAGCATCAACAGGTCTGCCTTCTGTTAACTAGAATATTTTTTCACCTGCCTTTTACAAAAAGAAAAAAAAACTAATTTCAAGCCACTCCCTGTTAAGCTCACTCTCTTTGAGGACAACCTCTGTTCAGCTCCTGGACAAAGGATGGGTTAAACATTTCATGAGTGAATATTTGCAGCCATGTGGACTAGAACCTTGTTTTTGCTTCTTGTATTTTTGAAACAAAGACTCACCAGCTGAATTCTGTACCCATAATTGCACAGGACATTTATTTTTGTACCCTGCCTTGTACAATCCTGGCTAGAAATAAGGAGCAGGAATTTGATGATGATCCATAGCTAACCCATAGGCTGAGTGACCTCTAGGGATGGACAAATATAATCGAACTACAAGATGCAAACATTTCTTGGGCTGGCTTTCATGAAATGTATCTTCAAATAACAAATAATTAAATTGGTTAATCATTCCCCAAATTGGCAAGTTCAATACTGTAAATTGGGAACGACCTACCTAATCACATTGTATTAATGGTGTTTTTGTAAAACAAAACAGAGCAACACAAAACAAAACAAAACCTAACCTAACCAACAAGCCCGTTTCTGATTATTTTGGCCTACAATATTGGCAATTTCAAAATTTTGTAATAGGAATGACAGGAACAGCCATCCTGGCAGTCTCTCTCTAAAGCACCATGTATGTGCAGTTCCATTACAGGAGATGATAAAACCAGCCTAGCTTTGCTAATCTTGAAAAAGTTAAATAGGCTCAAAGCCGGTTAGTACTTGGATGGGAAACCACCAAGAGTTCCCAAGGCTAGGCTGGGAAGTGTCAAGAAAAGATTTGGAAGGCAATGGCGAACTACCTCTATACTGTTGCCAACCTGGACAAGAGTCCAGTTAGTCTCAAGGAAGACTTTACTTTTTAACAGCGAGGGGTGATGTACTTCAGTAGACCAATTATTCCTAAAAAATTTGCTTTCAAATTCCAGGCCAACAGTCCCTGGATGGACTGGAACAAGCTTGCTACCGTATCTCTCAGCCTCAGTTTCCTGTATGTAAAAATTATTTCAGAACTGGAGTCAGAGATTGTGTTAAGCCTGAATGTGGTTGGATTTCGGCTTAGGATATTGTATACACCCAGCCACTATGGCTTGTAACTCTGGTTTATGGCAAAGCATCTTGTGCAACCAGAACTATGGTTGCGTCAATAAACCATCACTTAGCACAAGCAAAGCCAATTTGTTGTACAACTGTTATTCACTGGTCCCAAATGAATAGAACAGCTTTGCTGGTGTTCTCCAGACATGCTGCGGCTGCAACTCTTAAAATCCTCAACTAGCATGGAAGAAGTCCTGACTATTTACAGAAAAAGGTAGCACTAACAAGTCCAGAAACACCAGCTTCCCTCTGTTCCTCAAATGAAACTGTAATAGAAATCTCCCCCCTCCCAAATAAAAGCTGTAATTCAGGTGTTACCTGCAGTACCCCACAAACTGGGTCATACCTTTTGTCATCTTGTACAAGCTTGGTGGGAGCCCTTCTGTATTTGGTTTACTTGCCCACCTGGATACTTTTTCAAGCCTGCTCCAACAGGTAGTTTTACCTGACGATGATTCAGTTTACAAGAGCCCCAACAGGGCTTCTGTTCATAGGTGATTCCCCTCCAGCTTTACGTTGTGAAGCACAATATTCTCCAGTATGAGGCTAACCCCACAGCATAAAAAAAAAACCCACAAGCACACTATCAAGGATGGTTCATTCACTTTTCCGCATACTTTTTATTTGTTACAAACATACAATTTTTAAATATAGACTGTAAAACTCCATTTGCAAAAACCTGCTATTTTAAGGAGTGCTCAACTAGCATGAGGAATTATTTATGTCATGTGGACTTATTTTTTTTTGCTAGTTAGCTAGTGGTAAATCCAGGACCTGCCTATTTGACAACAGCCTCTTTAAAAAGCAGTCCTGCCAGCCCCCATCCCCACCCCCCACCCCCAGGGAAACCAGAATCTAAGCTTCAGCCAATGGGCAGCAAGACAAACAGGCAGCTCGGACCCTGCGATTTTCAAATCATTTCCAGCGCTCTGCTTGGCAGGTGAGAAAGGAATATATATTTTCAACGGGTGCTGCACTTTTAAAACATTTCCACGTCTGAAACTGCACCATGCAGCTAGGTCTGCGTATGTAGGTTGCCAGTTAAAGTGCATTTAAATTTTAATAAAAAAATAAACAAGAGGAATAAACTTTATTTTTTAATTAAGGTACTTCAAAGTGAACTTTTTGGTCTCTCAGCAGATATTCCTGAAATCAGTCCTATATTACTACAAATTTCTAGCATTTATATATTTATAGAGGGGAGCCTTTTGCGTATATATATATTTATATTTATATATATATATATATATATGTATTATAATATAAAATTAGAGCTACTTTTGCATCTAGCAGAGAAACAATTTTATAAATACATACACATGTACACAGACATGTTTCTATGTATACAATGTACAAACATGTGTATATTTACATACGGGTTGGCTGATTACATCTGTATATGATCAATTATCACTTGCACACGTTTCTGTTAATGCCACCATCAAATTAAATTATCTGCTTACTTTCTGACATCGTACATTCAGCCTAGTAAATTTCCACTCCTGGCAGCAGTGATTCCCCCATAACCTTGCCATTTTTCATTGTCCTGTCCTTTAGCTTTGAGAAACCCTTTGGCACAACGCTTAGCAACAGATTTTACGACTACAGTGAGCCCAGCGTCAGATGGGTCGATTGCTAGCCCCTGCCTTGGAAAAAGATTTGTTATCGTTCCAATACAGAACATGTGCTTGCAAGTTCCACCCATTGTGCAAATGTTTGTTCAACTAAGTTGCAAAAAAGAGCAATATTTCAAAAATCAGAACTAAAGCATTTGTTCCAGTGGTCTTGGCAGAACGTGGAAGACTGCCAGCACTTCAGAACTGGCAATGTAACACCAGCAAAAGTAAACTCCTTACCACAAGAACAGCCGTTGCTCAAAGCTCACTGGATTTTTGTGTGTTCCAACATCAGAGAACCTATTCCAAGTAAGTTTTTCCCGGCTTGTACATCTATTGCAGAACCAGTGGCACTGCAAAGCTTTCTCAGGTAGGGTTGATGAGTTCTTAGCTTTGTCTACCACATTCAATAAGACTCTTAGGAGCCCCAGATCCCTAGCAGATCAGTTAGAAAACCCTTCTTTTGCAGAAATGTTAAGAATCATCCTTCCGCTTAGCTTTCTGGAAACTAGGAGCAGTGAGCCTCTAGTTTCAGCAACAACACACTAGCCCGTTTGCAACATACCAGAAGGGGGGTTATTCAGTTATAACAGGACCAAAGTGGCAAAAGAAAAAGTTCATAGCAGCTTCATTAATAGGTGGTGTCTACCTAAGAGCTGCCACCCCTTCTCCTAGGTAGCCACGCTGCAAAAAGTGGGGAAGTTCAAATATTCAGACATTCCGCACAAGCCAGATCACTTGGGAATCCAATTAGCATAGCATCTCACATTGGAACAGAATGGGCCAATACTTCCAAGAGAGGGCACTGGGAAGAAACAAAAAGATTAAGCTGTATTCTTCTTGTAAATCCCACTTAAATTCCAATATGGGAATTTTCTAACCAGAAGGCCTTTCAACACAAAAGAACAGGGCAAGAAATTAGAATTTGGCCTTGGACATTTACCTAGGTTAAAATGATGAGTAGTGGCTGCTGTTTTAAATTATTTTCTTTCTGCAAGTTTTAAATACAATCTATCTTGGCTGCTGCACAGAGCAGGAGCCAGCTTTCCCATGTTTTTACAAGAGCTTCAACAAACCACAACCTTCTGCTTCTTAGCTGTGGGCCCCTTACTTTGTATTTAAGTGTATATGTACATATATATACACACACAATACATTACAATATTAAGGCTACATAGCAGCATATTACAAATGGCTTTGACAAAGCACGCTAAACCTTCCTTATGCAGAATTTTAGAGATAGAATTTTGTTGGCATTTGTTAGTAGATATTGAAACTTTAAGCATTATCTCCTTTTAAAATGGAGGGGCTGGAGTGAAGACAGTAGCAAAAAACACCTTCACTCCTATGTCAAGCTAATAAAGCAGAGTAAATTCATCAATATTCCTTATTTGCTAGGTAAATACGTTGGCAATCTAATGCTTCTCCTTAGAAATCCAACAGAAAGCCTTCAATAAAATACCTGAAAGCTAAGCAAGGGTGGAACCGCCACTGGGAGCAATTCCATTGGCCGGAATTGTACTCCTACAGAGTCTGTGATTTAATTCGCCCTTCCAAAATTAGACACAAATTAATTTATACAACTGGGCTTAAATTCCACAATCACGGGCTTATGTTGAAAATCACAGGCCAGAAATCTTTCAGCACATCCAGTGGAATTATAGGCACTGGGCATTATTTTAGGCTCTTTCTCTCCTGTGTGCCACCAACTTATTCTGAAAATCCGCTCATTCTTGAGAAGTGGCTTGTCATACACAGAACAGGCTACTCTCTGAAAAATCCAAATCTAGCTCAAGCTAATAAAAACTAGCTGTTCCATTTTATATCTGAACCATTTTGTTACTGTTCTCTCTTTACAACTATACAATATAGTTGTTTGAACGTCTAGACCATAATGGGGAATTTTTAAAGGAAAAAACTGACTCTACTAGACATATAACAGAGAAGCAATGTTAAGATGAAATTACTCTAGCACCATTGCAGATAATTGTGATTTGACAAGGTACAAGAGGTAGTAATCCATGGTTACATCTGGTCTGAATGCTTGCTTCATATATTAAAACTTCTTTAGGCTGAAAATCCTGCACGAGACAGCTATTAGATTTTTGCTATGTTCCTCTCCCCAATGTCACATTATCTCCAAAACAGAACAGAACAAAAGAAAACAAAACATAATCTTGGGATGTTTGTGTATATGTAATTGTCGATGGCTATGAAAGCTACAAAGTGCAAAAGCTGAGGTTTCTCGGAACCTGTGAAGGGGGGAAAGTTGAATTCTTTCACTTCAACCAGACTTTTCCCATCTGTAGTCATAATCCATTAATCCAATAAATCATTCCCAACTATATAAGTTTAAGAAGTCAGTTTCATCAGACAACCAAAATGATTCAATTAATGCTCAAGCACAACATTTAACTATGGTAATTTTGCTGACACTAAACTATCATAAGCAGCAATACTCGACAAGAGGCAAGACTCCTAAATACCTCCCACATACCTGGAATCAGACTACCACAGATTGTATTTCAGGGCAAGGGAAGAAGCTACCGTGAAGATTATGTATTTACACCACAGATTCATCAGAGTGAACAAAGAATCAAGAAATATACCTGTCACTGCTTGGTATCTGTACTGACTTAAAACGCTGGGAACATCCACCTGATACAACGACACAGCAAACTCAGTTGCTCTCTCCTCTTTCGGCAATTTTTAGTTTGGGAAGGGCACTAGGTATCTGGAAGCATTCACATCAATCTATCCCCAGATACTCTACAAAAATAACAAGGATCTGACACAAACCCATTACGTCCATAACATAGCTGTGCCTGTAGGATTATGCTCGGTAAAACTAAAATTATCTACACTGCATTTCTTCAGAAATAATTGCAATCAGTTCTATTAAAAAGGAGCATAATTGTCCTTTATGTTTTAGATATTTTGCCTCAGGCATTCCTGTTCCTTTATAAAACTAAATGGGATTCATAGCAAACGTATTTCAATACACTGACCATTTCACTTGCTTATAAAAGGAAGCACATCAGTAACATGTCTACGAAGAACTTGCAGAATCAGAATAGTTTCAAAGCCAAAAAAGTGCCACTTACATATAGGGAAAGCAAGTTTCTCTTTCCTCCCATGAAGAGTCAAGGCCACATTTTTTTGAACAAAAAAGTGAATATCTGCTGAGAGATTAAATTGTGCATCAGATAAAGTACCATCATCTATTAAAACTTTGAGATGTCCAAGCATGTTTATGCAATGAACAGTTTTCTACCAAAATCACAAAACTGCCACCCTCACACGAGAAAAGTAGCCTGAGTTAGTCACTTTTCAGATGTCTTGTATAGTCAAATATATTACACTTTTTTTAAATGACGGGAGTAAATCATTAACCATCTTCAGCTATTCCAATACCTGAAGTGCGCAGTCAACAAAGGGACCACTCAATATGAGGGGTTTGTTGTAACCTGCCTCTTGTGCCCATTATCCTGAAAAGTACAAGTAAGGACAGGATCATAAGTTGTAGTTTAGAGAGACACTAAAGTAGAAGCTAAAATCTTACTAAAAAAAAATATCTGTGATTTGTGCAAAGAGGATTCCAGGGTGAGCAACAGCAATTGCTTTCTCTTTGAGGAAAAAAACGAAGAATCAGTCTCCTCTGTTAGGCCTGCAATCACTCTGAAGCAGATAGCTATGGAAATAGGAACATGGCCCATAACTAGATGTGAGCTAAAGCTACGGGCATTTATACCTGTATGTCTCGCATATTTACAATTTTTGGTGCTATACAAGATTTACATTTTGTTTGTACAGCAGATGCACCATTCTAGGGGCAATGCCTAGAAATGCCAGCTACAGAGATCACCCATTTTCCCCCTCTACAAAATCTACATGTAAATATGACAATGCAATCCACAAGCCACTTAAATCAACACACCTAACATGTCACAGCTTAACTCCAACTTCATTGGGATCAAGCTATTTCATCACAGGTATGCAGGATGCAGCAGCTTGTAAGATGCACCGACACACTGTCAACATCGCTGCAGAAAGAGATCGAGATATGAGTTAACTGCAGCACCAAGAATAGAGAAGCTTTTTGTTACTCAAATAGACATTTAAGCACAAGAGTATAACAGGAATAATAAAGTTCACTCGTGTTGGATTGAATCCAGGGTAGTATGTTTTCCTAACGTGGTTGAACATCGCCTCGTGAACAGTAGCTAATCCAAGCGGACACAAAGCTGCCCGTTTGGAATTTGCAGAAACCAGCCGAGGCGACCTACCAGACTCAGAGAGCAGGATGCAAATGTTCAGATATGGTTTGTGCAAGATGGTGGTAGCAGCCGGGGAAGGCAGAGGAGGAGGATTTCTAATGCTTAGCCGTAAGCAACGGAGGAGTCCTCTTCATCAGAGGCCAATTCATGCTTCCAAATGAATCTGAAAAGTATCTGCCACCTCCACTGTCGTTTAGGCCCAGAAATTTACAGTTCTGCAAGGGGAAGGGGAACACATAGATTTCAGGCAACTCTTCCCCATTCTTCAACAAACAGAAGGAATGGTTTCCTCACTGAAATACGCTGCATCTAAGCCAGGCCTGCAGCACCAGAATTAATTTCTCCCTAGAAAGAACGAACCCTGGGCATTAACCCAGCATAGTATGATAGCCTCAATATTTGTGGAATAGTTAAAAGCCTACAATTTATACTTGAGTGCAAGCAGGCCCAACACCTTAGTATCCCACTGGCATCCTGCACTGCCACCCTAACTACACACCTTGGAGGGTCAGGTATCACTCAGCGTACTCAGTATCAGTTTAGCTGGTCTACAATGACTGGTTGCCAAAGGCAACACCATATATGGCAATGCTCCTTGGTAAACAACTGATACGCTTCTGTCCACTTCCACATACTTTTTGGGCAGCTAATTATAGCTTAGATAGCCACTGGCCAGGGACAGTCAAAATCCTGTCACTACCGTGTAATACAAAGGTAAGGCTAGTTACTACAATTCAGCCAAAAAACCCCCAAAAGCTCTCCTGAAAAGGAGAGGTACTGCATCTTTGCAAGAACTGGCTCATGGCAGCTGAGCAACAAAAAAAAGGGGGGGGAGGGGAACCAATTACCACTAAAGCAACAAAAATGTTGGTCTACACAAGTATTATACACTGTTTTAAATTGAGTGAAGAGTTACAGCAATAGATATTAAGCATCTGCAGCCTCAATTTTCATTGCTGCCTATAGCTCTCATTAGATAAGCAGAGTTTTCTACCATCCTACCGGGGCTGCAGTGTCCTGACCTGTACACTGAAATTTTTGTGGGTGAATATTGTTCTCCGCAGCAAAGAACTAAATACAATAGAACAAAAATACATAGGTAAATACAGCAGGACATTATTGAAAACAGCTGCCTTGGAGAGTACAAAATACAGTACAAGTATATGGATGTAATTAAAACATCAGGAAATACTATTGCTCCCATTACAATTCAGGAAACAAGTTCTTTGCAACGGAGAAAAATGGAAAGGTTTTCAAGGATATAAGATCTACCATGGACACATGGAATAAAGAAACAGCTTTTAAAACAAACAATCATGTTTGTGATAAACTAATCTGACATTTGCTGAGCTTTATAATAACTGTAGCAAAACCCAATTTTTTATAGAAAAATTCCAGCCAATTTCCCTACTGCAGCAACAACTGAGTGAGGAAATGCCTTTTATATGCCTCTTTGCTTTCTAATAAATACAAAACAAAGACAGTGTAGAGAAGAGCAATACCAAAATAAGGTACATAAGGGTATGCAATAAATTAAAAAGGCAGCTCAAATAAAGGACGGGCATGCACAATTTTAAAAGATTGTAGAGGAAGCTTTACCTGCCTCTAAGATGTCGCACAAACAATACCCGGAACTTTGTAATTAACAGTATTAATTTCCATTCAATTCAAAGTTGCTAGTGTATAATGTAGCTAAAAACACTTTTTTTTTTAGAGGGAATAGGACTGACTTCATTAGTTTAAAAAAATATCATTTTAGGTAAGAATCCATTTAAAATATAGATGAGGCAATTCTTTGGGTGGGGAGACCCAACTCTGCTTGGGAAAGACAACTGGACGAATAGGCAGTAGCCAGTCTAGAGTAAAATTTGACGGTGGTAAACTGCTGCCAGGGTATGTTCACAGTCACAGAACTTGGCTTGATTCTGCCCCTCTTTAGTGAAGAGTATGAACCTCCCACGGGGCAGACGTTGCTCTGAACAATCCGCTGCTGTTAACATCACGCGAGGTACTGAGGAAATGGATTGTGTTCTCTTGTTGTTAAAAAAATCTTGTTAGAATAACAACAGATGCTGGACTTCTGGACCTGAGGTTCTTGGTGTCTATTTTCATAGAACGTGTCCACTTATTTGCACGGTGAAAGCAGCTTTCGGTTTCCCTCTCGATTTCTTCCAGACTCGAAGCTTCACGTCCCTTTCCTTTACCCGATTACAACTTTAATGCTTTGCATGTCAAACCACCGAGCTACGGAACAGATTCCACCTCTGGACTAGGTCACTGTAGTCGTTTGAAAAGCCCAGAGAAAGGCAGCTCCAATTTTTACTTCCTACTAAAGCCTAAAGCCATTTTGCTCTTTCACCTTATTTGGAGAGAAGGGGAAGAACTTTAGTGACCAGCAACTAGTCCACTCTGCATTCCTTGTGCTTTATGCCTTTTTTCTCTTGAACCTGCCTGTTTGCAAACCCCCACCCCACCCCCAAGGAGAAAAAAGATTCATTATGACCTTTAGAACCTGCCAACTTTAGAGTAACTTTGTATCAATTCCAGTTCAGGCACCGGTAGCTTACGGGTAAAAATTTGGGAGGGGAAGGAGAATAACAGAGGGTGTTGGTCCAGATATAGGCTCCATCCCCTCTCCAACAACCTTTCTGAAAACCCTCAGGGTTGCTTCCCCCCCTCCCCTCCCCTCCCCTCCATTTCAACCTTCCCATCTGCCTTGGGCTTCAACCTTCCCATCCACGTGGGGCTACATCTGTCCACGATCCTCAATCTTTACAACCTGCCCGGCGAGGCTGCTGGATCTGGACAGCTGTGCCGGCTTCGCCTCTTCCTTCCAACTGTGCTCAGTGGCCATGCAGTCTCCAGAATGCTGGTTTCGAGAGCGGAGGAGGACCACCGCGATCTCAAAATGCTGGGGAGGGGAGGGCACCAGAGAAAGAGGGAGATGAGATCAGATGAATTTCTCTCCCCATCCCCCCTCCAATAAATAAAAATGTTTTAAAAAAAAGGAAAGGAAGGAAAAAAACCACACATTTCAGCCGTTGGGGCAGGAAGCTCAAGCGGATCGAGATGCAGAGGATCCCCTTTTCTTCACTGTGGGCCAGGACAGAGGTTAACTGAGGTCACCCACCAGGATTCCTCTCTACCGGGCAGGGTGAGGATGTCAAGCCAGGGAGCTTAAAGCTGGGCCAACTCACGGACAGATGCTGTATCCTGGGGACAAGGACAGGGTGGGAAACGGGGGAGGGGAGGGGGGGAGGGGATGATTGGGGGCTGCTCCAGAAGCGCTGGGTGAAGGCAGGGCAGGCAGGGGGTCTCGAAGCTTGCTCTCTCCCTCCCCTGGGGGAGAAGGAAACGCGGGATCGGGTTTCTCCCGGTTTCCATTCCCTCCCCGAGGGTCCCCCCTCCCCGGTCCATGGCAATCCCCCCAGTGGAGGAGCGGCGGCGGCGGCGGCGGCTGGGGAGGGAAGGGGGTATCTTCTGGGGAGGAGGAAGCGGAGGAGGAGGAGAGGCTCAGTCGTCGTCCACATCGTCCCCGTCCGAGTCGTCCCCGGCCCCGCTGCCGCTGCCCGGCCCGGCCGGCCCGGCGCGCCGGTCGTAGAGCTTATCCCGCTGGCGCTCCTGGATGTCGCGCATCTCGTCGGCGTAGCGGCAGAAGGCGCCGCCGAACTTGGCCCAGGCCTTGTACGGCACCGTGATGGCGTTGCGGTAGGAAGGCTTCACCTCGCTGACGCGCAGGAAGACGCCGTACTTGTTGCAGCCCACGTCGAAGAAGAAGCGCTTGGAGTCCACCGTGATGGAGGTGCCCTCGGGCAGCTCGCCGTACAGCCCGCCGCCGCCGCCGCCGCCGGGGCCCCCTCCGGGCCCGCCGCCGCCGCCGCCCAGCTCGTCCTCGTCGGCGCCGTAGTCGTCGATGAGCTTGGCCAGCGCGTCGCGGAACTCGATCAGGCCCTGGGCGGGCAGGGCGATGGTCTGCCCGCTCTGCAGGCCGGGCGGGCCGCCGGGGAAGCCCGCCCCGCCGCCGCCGCCCGGGCCGCGGTTGATGGTCTGGCGGATGCGGAGGAAGCGGCCGCGCTGGTTCTCCTTGAGGTCCAGGTAGTACTTGCGGTTCTCCCGCACCAGGAACTCGCTCTTGAGCGCCCGCCGCGGCCCGCCGCCGCCGCCGTCCTCGCCGCCCGGGGCGGCCTGGGCCAGCTGCTCGGGGCTGCTGGGGCCCAGCTGCGCGTAGTGCTCGATGAAGTCGCCCAGGTAGTCGCGGAACTCGGCGGCCACGGCCATGGAGAGCGTCAGGCGGCTCTTGGAGCCCCCCGCGCCCACCTCGGCGATCTTCAGGAAGCGCCCCTTGGCGTTCTGCTTCACGTCCAGGTAGAAGCGCTTGTTCTGGATGTCCAGCCGCTTCGAGGCCAGCTCCTGCGTCTCCTGCTCCGGGCCCGGCCCGCCGCCGCCGCCGCCGCCGCCGCCGCGGTGGCCCTGGAAGCCCCCGCCGCCGCCGCCTCCCCCGCTGCCGCTGCCGCTGCCGCCTCGCTCGCTCCCGCTGTCCCCGTCCGCCATCTTCTCCGCCCGAGTCCTTCTGCCGCCGCCGCCGTCAGGCCCAGCCCGGTCTGCCTTCCGCCCGTCAGTCCGCCCGCTCCGGCGCTCCTCCGCCTCCTCGCGCCCTCTCGCTCTCTCACACACGCTCAGGCGCACGCGGCCACGCGCTCGCACGAAGGCACGCACGCACGCGCGCCCGAGAGTGGGAGCGCGCGCGCGCCGCCCTCGCTTCGCCTGGCCTCGCGCTCTGCCCTGCCGCCGCCGCCGCCTCAGCCGCGTCCACCCGATTTCCGGCAGTCGCCCGCCTGCGCGCGCGATCCGCGCCGGAAACCCGCCCGGCCGGCGTAAGCTCCGCCCCCTTTCCTTCCCTGCGGGAGGCGGGAGGGAGCGCGCCCTCCCTCCCTGGCGGTGACGTCCTCCGCTCCGCTCCCTTCTTCCGCCTCGTTGCGACAAGGGCGAGGCCGCGCGGCCCCCGCTCCGCTTCCCTCATGCGCGCGCGCAGCCCCTGGGGCCTCCTCGGGGGGGCTCAGAAACGGTGGCGCGCTCTCACGCGTTCTTTCCCACCCTTCCGCTAGGGCTGGACTGCACCTCCCATGGTTCCCAACCCGCTGGCAGCGTGGGGGGGGGGGTCGTCCTCCAGCCTTCCGGATGGAGAAGCTGCTGCAGCGGGGAGCGGCTCCCTGACACTCGTGACGCGAGGCGTTCCTTGCACGGGCCTCCTATCTTGGAGGGAGACACGTGTGCACGCGCGTAAACACGCGCACGCACCCCCGACGTGTGGCAGAGGCTTCCTCCAGTCCTCAGATTGGAAAGCGAGGCCACCCGGCCTCGTCCCCAGCTGGGAAGGGAAAAGTGGGAAGGCGCGGCTTGGATACGCGGGGCGACGTGAGGAACGGCCGGCGAGGCGGGCGGAGGCCCTGCTGGAGCCGGGCCGCGTGCAGCTCCCCGCCCTGCCCTGCCCTGCCCGCCGAAGCGTCGCGGCGGAACGGGGCTCCTGCTGCGAGGCACGACTGGGCAGCCTCGCGGGCGCCCCCGACGGGCAACCGGGGGAGAGGCAACCTCGGGCCTCACAGCGCCCGCCTCCCCCCCTCCAGCCCAGAGGAGCCGGGTTCAGACCTGGGTGGGTGCCAGGCGCCCAAGCGCCCCCGCCGTTCAGAGGCATCGCTTCCGATGTGCCAGTCAAACGCTGCTTGGTTTCCTGCTCGACTGGGTGCCCTGACCTTTCCTTTAACAAGTGGCAAAGAGGAGCCCCATCTGACCCCAAACAGCTGGGATGGACGCTGTGGCCCTGTAAAACTGGCTCAAGAGGGTGGAAGTACGCTTGGGTAGACACTCTCCAGGTAGAACCGGGAATTTCGCTGTTGGTGGATACAGAAGTAGGCTGCCTGTACAGATGTCTCTGTAAACTGCCTTCTGGTTTTAAAATAAGTTTCTAGCACTGATGGAGCAGAGGTGATGTCATGGAGCATCCACGGCCATTTTAACTGCCCAGAAAAGGGAAGAGAGAACATGGATTACGCACTTGCGGATCGTCCTTCCGAGGAGAGACAGAAAGGAGGCAAAATCTGTGGGTGGGATTGGTAGCTAAGGTTAATTATCAGCCTGAAAGAACAGCGAATGGATAAAATAGGGGAGGACAATAAGAACAGGGCTGGGCCAGGGAAAAGGAAGTACCTGTAGAAAGAAATCAATGATAGGGAAGAAGATTGGAAACTGAAGGAAAAAATGATCAGAGGATTTCTGAGCATTCCGAATGAACTGGAAGGTTGATTGGCTAAAGGAAGCAGGGTCATTAGATAAAAGAGGGAAAAACAAGGAATTCAGGCTTATTAACCTGTAGGAAAAGCCAAGGAAAAGGTGGGTTAAAGGAGCTACACAGAAGACCTAGAAATAAAGGTGACCATGGAGCTATTAGGAGTAAAAAACGGAGTGCTAAGATTTGGGAGCTGGAGGTACAAAGTTAAGAAAATTTTGGGCACAGACATGGCAGGTGTTTTAGGGTATCCTGTGTATCTTTTAAGAATCTATTCCAAAAGAGGGATGTGTTTGTGGTAGCAGCATCTAGCCTACTCGGTTATAGCTTAGAAGCCAAGCAAGATTGGGCCTGGGTGAGTAGATCACTAGGGAATATTAGAGCTAGATTGGGAAGTCAAAAATACACCCAGGATGATCTGGGCAATTACAGACCCATCTCAAATACAGAATTCGTCGATCAGTTGAGAAGATGGTGGTTTTGTGACTCCAGAGGATATGGCTGACCTAGACTCATGTCAATCAAACTTCAGGCTTGGGACTACTTGGTCACCTTGGTCGATGACTTCTGTTCAGAACTGGGCAGGAGGTGCATATTTGAGTACCTCAACTGGATTCCTCTCGCCTCTTATGCTGATATTTACATGATAGTACAAGATGAGCATTGGACTGAGGTGCTTCCAAGATGCTGGTATGCTGTTTTAACTTCAAGGAAGCATTTGATACCCTTGACTGTCACCTAAAGTTCAGTAATGAGCTGGATGAAGGTGAAGAAGCTCAAATTTAATTAGCAGAGGTGCTGCTGGCTGGCAGGAAACCAGACCCAGGAATTGAGATTCACGGTCTGCCAGCGCATGCTTATCCTCAGCTGTCTCTAGGGGACAGCTGTGGCTAGGAATACATTTGCACAAATGCCTCTGGTGCAGCAGCTGCAACCGTTCCTGAACCAGTCAGATTTGATGGTAGTAACCCATGCACTGGCTGCTGCTCTCTCCTGTTCAAGGACATCCAGAAACTTCAGTGGATGCAAACAGCACCATGTAGTCTGCCAAGCAGAGTGTATATCCTAACAGTGATGAAAGGCATTGGATTCCTTGGTCAAGCACATCCCCCTGTCCTCCTCCTGCCTTAAACTGTGGCATCTGCTCGGGAGCTGCCCTCAAGGATTCTTAACATTCCCTTTCAACCAAATCTTTTCCATCGCTTTTAGGTACAGTCTGGGCACCATCTGGACTTTGGTTCTCAGAATCCCACCAGTGGCTAGCTGGGCAGTTCTAGGGGCTGGCATTATTGTATTTTACCTGGCTTGGTGATAACCAGGCTGTATTTTTGTAAAATAAATGATGACACGGTACAATATGTCATGTGTTGTTCATCTGAGGTTGTATTTACCTAATTTTAAGACCTGCTAAGGACCAGATGATTTTTATTATGTCCTGATATGTAAAACCATAGAACTCAAAAAGGGTGTACTTTCTTTTTCACACGACTGTACATTGGGCTAAACCATGAAAATAAGCACATAGCGTTTCCTAGGATTGAGGAGGTGGATAAATTGCATGAAACAATAATTACGTTGTTTTGATTTTTCTCTTTTGTACTTTTATCCTGCCTTTAGTAATCTTGATTTCCCAAGTTAGACAGAAAGGTACAGCATTTCATATCAGTAGGCCAAAAGGTGACACCCATAAAAGAAATAATTACAACAACAACCACATCTGCCTATCCCAGGTCCTGGGGAAGGACTCAAGAGGTGGATAAAAATGCCAAATCCAGTCTAAACATCTGGCTGGCTGTGCAACCAACCATACTATAGTGCTATATTGGAAACAATTTGCCAGTCTTAGAAACAGCAGGATATTTCTGAAGCTGGATCTGGAATCTGTAAGGAGGGTGTTAAATGGATACAAATTTCACAAACCGATTTGAGCTCCCATACATTGTCAGAAGCAAGCTGCAGGTGGCTGTGGGTGCAAACATGCTAACATGTGTAGGACAGTTGCTCTTCCACGTTAACCCTCTATGTTGTGGGACCCCTATCTGCTATGGTTTCTGTCCATCCCACCAGATAGGCAGAGTTGGCGTGCTCAGGATCCCATCAGTGAAGCAGCATCACTCAGTGGGCCCAAGGAAGTGTGCCTTCTCTGTCACGGCACCTGCCTTATGGAACCACCTCCCTGCAGAGAGAGCTGGCCTTCTGGAAGGCCATGAAGTTCTAGTTTTGCTTCCGAGTACTGGGGCCAGGATGCTAATGGGGTTCTGGCCTGGGCATCGGTGTGCATGAGATGTCAGTTACAAGATTTCTCAGAGGCTTTGACTCCATTTTTCTTTCACTGATGGTGAATGTGGATTGTGTTTTTATCTTTGTTTCCCACCCAAAATTGCCCTGGTGGATGGGCGGCTATGTAAGTATGTTGAATAAATAAATGAACAAGAATAAACATTAAGCTCAAGAGGCCAACTGCAGCACGGAAGTTTGCATTTCCAAGACAACCACCAACCATTTTTATAGATTCACAGAAGCAGTACTGAAAAAGTTTTCCCCTGTTGTGCAAATCAGCACCTTTCTGGCAACTGGATCTTATATCCAGCTCAGCAAGGGGATCCCCAACAGTAGATCATGTCCCCCTCCATCCATCCCCAGCTCCCATTGCTTTGCCTATAAGGTCGCATAAGGCTAAAATTGTCTTCATTTGAGCCAACATCGCTCCTGCATCGTGTTCCCAGCTTTGAAATGTTGACGGGATTCTAGCTAATGTTGAAAAAGATACAGCCCAGAGAGGTTGCCAAGGTCTTTGTCTGAGAATGTCAAATATGCTGCATCTCTAAGCTATTCGACCTGTCCTGACCTGTGCTTAGGGCAAATCAAAATAATTAATGTGCATCTCGCCTGAGGACGAAAACACGTTTGTCTTCAACAGCTGGATTTTTTACTCCCAAAATGGGGGAGCAAAAATTACTTCTGGCTTTTCCCAGCAAAACTCCCCAAGGTTCCTAATACAGCCTAGTATTATGTTTACGCTTGATAGGACCCAATTGGCATATCTGCTGACTACTCCCACACGCCAGCTAAGACTGTAATTTACACGGCTTTAACACAAGCCACCTTTTTTTCCTTTCTCTTTCACCACTTGCCCAGTGAAGAATTTTTTAAAGCTTGTACACAACATGTCCTATTGCTTTGAAGTTTACTTATGTGCAAGAAATGTTTAAAAACCTGTGTCTGTATGCTGTAAGCAGGAGCATGTGCAAGATAGAGATACCTGTCCTACGCTTTCCCCAATTCCAGAATTTAAAATAAAGTGTCACTGCCTCTCTCCCCATCTGCCAATTTCCTTAACACTGGTAAACCTTGTCTCTCCCTTAATCAGGTGACTTTATTGCCTCTGTGTGGATTTTGAATCGTTTCAATCCTGCCCCTGACAGCTACTTTTGCTCAGTCGTGTGCATAGGCATGCACACATGCAAATACAGACCTATATTATTCCAGAATACTTCATGGAATAGTCTTTGGAGACCTCTGCTGGTGAAACATCTGCATTAGCAACTTTACTTTGCAGAAACCCTCCTTCAGAAGGTAATTTCAGGATTCTCAAAGAAAAAAAAATCAGAATGCAAATTCTTCTGAAAGACAGGCTGTTCCACCACTATGTATATTCTCCTGCTTGGTCTGCTTGGAATACTGGCCTCACCAGCTACGCATATCCCTATAGCATGAAGCACGCTATGGCACAGTATGAAGTCAAAAACACAGCATTAGGCAATTCGGCTCCAAATGGGGTTTGGAGCACATTTTTGACTGCGGGCTGTGCCATAGCATGCTTCATGCTATAGGGATATACGTAGCTGGTGGGGCCAGTATTCCAAGCAGACCAAGCACATACTTGAAAATAGATCCCACTGCTTTCTGCAAAAGCGTAGGAGGAAAAGAAGGGAATGGCAAAGCTTTTTCTTCAGCAAATAATGTGAAAATTGTTTGCAGAGGATTGGTTAATTATTCAGATAGAAGGTTGAAACTGATTTGGAGCCTGTTCTCATGACAATTTTAGTGAATGGCAGCTGAGGGTCGGGGGCAGCCTTGATGATGTTGGGATGTGAGAAATCATTATTGCAACTGAGATTTCAGCCAGAATTGGGTTTTGGACTGTAACTACCGATTGGGTTGCCTACTACTTACTGAGCTGTTAGTTGGCATAGGAGCAAAAGAGAGAAGGGTATGGAGATACAGATTTAAAAAGGTGGTCAAGAAATTGTAGCTCTCCAGATATCACAACACTACAACTTTCAGCCTCGTTCACTATCTGGAATATGGCATACCATAGTTCAGAAACATCTAGAGGTCCACAAATACGTATTTATGATTTGTAGAGCAATTGTTATTTGTTGTTTGTGCCATCACGTCGTTTTTGACTCCTAGTGGCCACACAGATTTTGTCCCTGACGATCTGTCCCCAACCTGGTCCTTCAGGTCTTCCAACAGTACACCCCTCGCCACTGTAACTGTGTCCCTCTATCTTTCCTTCCACCTTTCCCAGGATTATGGACTTTTCTAGGAATTGTATGACTTGATAGAAATTGATGGATGGATGGATTGATCGTGTGCCATGAAGTTGCTGTCGGGTCTTAGCAACCCTATGATGTCTAAAAAAGCTAAAAAGGAAACAAAAAGACCAGAACACCTCCTTGCCAGCAATCAACACTCAGTTAAGCAGAGATTAACACCAGGATTAACACCAGATGAACAATCAAGCCATAAACAATACCCTAATCAAGGAACTACCAATTCAGACAAAGAAGCAGTAAATGGCAGCCTAATCAAGGTACCACCAAGCAGAGAACAACAAACACCCCCACCAACACTGGCAGGGCAAGATACTGTATATAAACAGAGAGCAAGGCCCACTCCCTTCTAGCACTGAAGATGTTTTCCAGTCAGGCAACGAAACGTCTGCAAGCAAACAACCAAGCTCAGAGAGCACCAAGGACTCCACAAAATCTCCATCTTCAGAGGTGCCATATAACTTAGAGCTTGCCCGCACAACATATGGCCTGCGGGCTGCATGTGGCCTGCCAAGCAGCCTTCTGATTAGGCAGCCATGGCCCACTAGCGTTTTTCAAAAAAGTAAATAAATTCACTGCCACCCCACCGAAACACACACTGCGGAGCACCTCCAACGCCTCCAGGTTTCACCACCAGCTCCAGCACAGCTGCTGCTCAGCCAACTGCCGAACAGCTGACCAGTGTGCCGGCTATTTCTTGGCGGCCGGTGGTTATTTTTAATTTATCAGTGGGGGGCTTTCCCCTCTACATGTTGCGCCGGCCTGCCTCAGAGCACCAGATAGTAGGAGAAAGAGGAGAAGATGGCCAACCATTTAATTCTTTGCTGGTGAAATTCCCTGCTGCTGAAAACAAAATCTTGGACAAGAAGGTGGTTTAGTTTGTGTACTTCCAGATGTTCCAGACAGTTAATGGAGCAGAAAGATGATGCACAAGTAAGGAAAGCTCTTGAGAAGTTGGGCTTGGATTATGTCCTTGACTCATGTTTGCCATCAGCAGCTGATTTTGCAAACAAACAAACAAAGCCTTGGAATGGCTTTGCAGTCAACGCCCGTGTGATAGTGTGGCTGCATTCACATGATAGCACTAAACTGCAAGCTAGGCCACAACATTCTAGTCCCATATGTTGTTCAAGCTCAAACGGGGTAGTTTATGGCTCATAAACTCTGTTGTTTCCACCCAGTACTTTAGATTAATCGAATACTCTATCGTTCAGTCCATCTACACCAGGGTTTCTCACCCAGGGTTCCGCGAGAGGTCACTAGGGGTTCCCTGGGAGATCACAATTTATTTAAAGAATTATTTCAAATTCAGGCAACTCCACCTTAAAGAGGTAAGTTTCATTCTTTATTTTCAGTTTAAGAACACTTTAATGCATCTATACAGGCCTGCCCATGAAACAAATATGATAATTTTGTAACTTCTGGCCTATCTTGGAGCCTGAATGTGCAGGGGTTCCCCGAGGCCTGGAAAATATCTCAAGGGCTCCTTCAGGGTCAAGAGGTTGAGAAAGGCTGGTCTACACATAAGCATTTTGTATGAACCTGACTTGTGCCTCATTTTCATTCAGGGCTGTCCACAGGGTGTGATCAAACAAGTCAAGTGTGAGTGAAGCTCTCCCTGGCTTTTAAGGTGTGCCATAGCACCATCTTGACTTTTTTGCACATCCTGCAGACAATTCTGTTTTCATTCTATTCAGTTGATGGTTCTCTTTCTGGGATCACAGGTAGCTTCTCCTTTAACAGATGCATTCCGTTCTCTGCCTTGTCACAGGGTTATTAACTGCTAAAGTGAATATAGGCTTTAAGATACCACAAGAGACTGTTAATTTCAATAAATACGGAATTTCCTGCTCCATCTCCGAGACTAATCTTTTTGCCCAGCCCCTGCTAAAGGCATATATCTTAACCCCCAGCTGTTGCTGTCTGCACATGTCTGTAAAGGGATTCTGGTGATATGAGAGCCCTTCTGTGGCTAACTGATCCAGGGGGCTGGGAGGAGGGTGCAGGGAAATAGCTTCCTCCCACTCTAAAGATAACTTTTTCCCGGTTAAGGATGGTGATGGGCAAAGAACTCTAACTCCTTCCTTGAGGATTCTACCCCTTGACCCCAATTCCGAAAATTCTGGGCCAGGGCATTGCTGGCACTGCAGTCCGACACACCAAAGCAAACCGCAGACCCTGTTAGGCTCTACTGCGAGATCACAACTCAAAGGAATGCCAGATGAGGAAGCACCAGCAGCGGCATTTGCAGGGTCTGGTCAAAAAAGTCAAGATGGCCACGACGGTGCAATCAAATGAGCAGGGCTTTATTCGTGCCATCCTCACTGCCCTCTTGACTTTTTGGGCTACTCTCTGCAGATGCCACCATCATCCAACAAGGAGGTTTAATACTTTGAGATACTGTAACCCACTAGAACCATAAATGAAGTTGGGGGATCTCCCTGTGAGTAAAAACACATAATAAATAATAAAGTTGCTGTGACTTGGATATGTTTTGAGAAATGGCTAGACTACACTACGCACATTGTCTATGCAACTTGATCACCTTTAAACCAGGGACCCCTTCTCTGGTTCTCAGGACACCCCTGGGAGTCGCAACCCCCAATTTGGGAACCTCTGGCCTAAGCTATGAACTTGGATAGAGCTTTATGGGCAGTTAAGAGGAATTTGGAGCAAGTAGCATGCAGTTGCCTTGTTAAGCAGAAAGGAAAATAATGCAGGATAGATGGAGGGGTTGTGTTATAGGTGGTCCTCATTTAATGACCACTCATTCAGCAACTTTCAAACTTATGACGGCACTGAACAAGTGGTAGTTACAACTGGTCCTTATACTTAGGTTGATTGAAGCATCCCAGAGTTACGTGATTGCCATTTGCAACTTTCTTTGCTAGCTTTCTACATGCAAAGTCAGTGGGGAAGCTGGCAGGAGGTCACAAATGGCAACCACGTGATGTCCTCACTTAACAACCCACAGTGATTTGCTTAACAATGGCAACTGGGACTACCAGAATTTCTGTTGCTAGGTGATGTGGTCATAAAACATTACATCACATAACCTTGCCACTTAGCGATGGAAATTCCAATCCCAATTACTGTCATTAAATGAGGACTACCTGTATATGGTTCTCAATCCCTACAGATTGACTGGGAAGGACTCCTGTTTGAAACCTGGAATGTCAATCCAGACTTCCTCAAAATTATGTTCTGCAGATGTATTGACAGCCCCTCCTCCAGGGGTGTTCATGGGGCATGATTAAAAAAAGTCAAGACGACAGCCGTGATGGTGCGATTGGTTTTTACGTGTGTTGCGGACCTTCAATTGTATCATCGAGGCTGCCATCTTGACTCTTTTGGTCACACTCTGCAGAGACCCAGCCATCATGGGATTAAGTTACAACCTGGTTTATCAAGAAAATCAGCCAGCAAAGGCTGCAATAGACAATATTGAGCTAGAAAAGTCTTGTTTTATGAGGCAGTTTCCCTGGATTAAAACATGCATTATTTGCATAGAGATGTTTCCAAATAGCAGGAAACATGGGGATTTGTAAGTCACAGTGACCCACAGATCAGGTAGTCACTGCTAGTTGTGCCAAATCTGCCTCTGTGGTTAATAAATGGTTTGGTGTGTCATACAATCCAAAAAACTGGCTTAAGTAAATCCTGGTTAACTAGAAGTAGTAATATAGCATAAACCAGTGTTTCTCAACCTTGGCAACTTTAAGATGTGTGGACTTCAGCTCCCAGAATTCTGTAGCCAGCATGGCTGGCTGGGGAATTCTGGGAGTTGAAGTCCACATATCTTAAAGTTGCCGAGGTTGAGAAACACTGGTACAAACGTAGCCTTTGTTCAGAATGTGAGTACATAATCTTCTCAATTGGAAAGTGGGAAGATCCAGAAAGGTCCTATAACTTTGGAAACATAGCTGTAAGTTCCAGATACCATGACTGGTTTTTAAATCTTTCCTAGACCAAGATTTGTTTGCAAGCATGCACTGACGTTAGTTCCTGATCAATCTGATTTTGAAAAAGACCACAGTCCTTTCCGCTTGCTGAGCGGAGTCAAGACCAGGACACCCAGGGGGCTCTGGAGGAGCTGCCATGCCCTTCATCCCTTCCTCTTCCAGAGGGCAGAAACTGATGGTTCCTTCAAGTGATGGCAATGCTTATTTTGGCAGCAGGACACATTCAATGCCAGAATCTGTTCCTCAGACTATTAAGGACGCAGCACAAGAGATGGGAAGTTGCTTTTAAACCCTCCAGGAGTTCCATCTGAGTCAATCCCCGTGAATGCAATTCAGGATTGAGTTTCAGGGGGCCTCTCTCATGAACAAGGATAATCTCAGAAGCCAGTAGCACGTCCTCACCTGTAGCAAGTTTTCCTTCCTCTGTCTCCAAACTCACAGAAGCAGTTAAATCACACACCTTCCTGTCCTCAGACCGTCCCACCCATCCATGGGCTGACCTGTTTGGACCAGCTAGGATGATACATAAGGGTTGTGTGAATTATGATGAGGTACATTTCTCAACGATGGAAGGGGAAAGAGAGGCAGTGTGGTGGCATACTAAAAGTGCTGCAGTGGCACTTGGAAGACCCATGTTCAAGTCCCCCCACAGCCATGGAGGCTCCTGGGTGACTTTGGGCCAGTCCCTCCCTCTCAACCCTTGTGGAGATATCCTGAAGGTGCTGGACTAGGAGCAGGAAGCCCAGTTCAAGTCCTCCCTCAGCCACAGAAACTCCCTGGGGGACTTTAGAGCACTTATTCAATCTCCATCCAACCTACCTCACTGGGGTTTTGTGGGGAAAAATAGGAAGGAGTTGAGCTTCTTGAACAAAAGGTGGGATAAAAACCTAACAAATAATAAAACACGCCTGTTTAAATTGGCCTCCAGACAAGAGACTAGGTGGAGAAGGATGCAAGAATGAAGCCTCCAGAGCAGTGTTTCTCAGCCTTGGCCACTTTAAGATGTGTGGACTTCAACTGTCCACAGCTGAAGTTGCTGGCTGGGGAATTCTGGGAGTTGAAGTCCACACATCTTAAAGTGGCCAAGGTTGAGAAACACTGCTCTGGAGATAATCCAAAGGCTAAAATAGTTGCCAGAAACAACCAACACCTTTTTTTTCTTCTTTCAGGTTAGAAGGTGCAGACCAAGAGTTTCATTGCCTGAAACCGAGCAGCAAAAAGGCTCTTCTCCTTAGATGAGAAGCAGAGAAACCAACTAAGCAGAAGAACATTTCACAAGGGCCTCCATTCTCTGAGAGCAATTTATTATGGTGCAATAATAAATCAGCAAGTATTCACTAGCTTTTCAGGATGGTCTGAGTTGGCTGCCTCATCCTACATGGGTACAGCTCAGATACCAGAAAACCCTTAGATTCATCAACAGCGTCTGTGATGGACCTCCTTCAGGAATAGCCACAATGGTGCAATCAAAGCTCCAGCTTTTCTTATGCATAGTGCACATTAAAAAAACAGGTGGACTTTCATGGCCACCATCTTGACTTTTTTGACTGCATCCTGTGGACTTCTCTGCCCTGGACTCTGTCTCTAGACCCAGCCCAAAGTGGATGATACTCTATCCAGGCACTAGAATACTTTAATCTGAGATTTGGCAAGTTTCAGAGATATGAGCCAAGGAATTGTTGGTCGAAGAAAGGATTTTGAAGACCACCAGGAGCAAAATCAAAATGGAGGAATGAATTCCACATTGTCATGTTACCCATTTCAGTGTTCTGTTAACATTGTAACGTTTCACATGTCATCTTCTGTTCCGTGTTCCCTCGCCCATCCCGGGTTTTTCCATTCCTCCGCCCTCCGTTGTTTTGAGGGCTTGGAATGTGTGTTTGGGTTTGCGCTCCTGCTCAAGGTTACTTTCCCAGGCGCGTCTAACGGTTCCTAGCACCTGGGAGGGGGTGTGCACTGACGAGGGATTGGGGCGGAACTTGCTCACAGGCAATGCTTTTAAGTTTGTATTTGGCGCGCTTTTGCTCATTCTCAGCTTTCTCTGTATTTGCATACTATTCCTTTAATAAATCAGTTATCTTTAAGCTCGAGCTTGTGAGACTGAGTATTTGGGATTAGGCAACCATTACACACATCTTTCTTTAATAGCTCTTTGACTGTTCTGGTCTGCCAAAAAGAAATCCAGGAAAATTATGAGATTCGTAAGGGACAGAAGCAAATGGTTGGTGCATCTTTAAAGACCCATGAACAGAAGTGACATATTTCTACCACAAGAGGTCAGCACCAAAACAATTTTGGAGATTCTGATAGGCTTAATTTAAAGGGTAGTGCTGGTAAAACTCCTTTCCAAACTAGAGATTTAGAAAATGACTTATATATAACATTGCCAGTGTAATGTCACAATGATATAAAACCTGCCTTCATTAGGAATATATTGCAACAGTGGTGTCTGGATGATGGCTTAAGTAAAGGTAAAGGTTTCCCTTGACATTAAGTCCAGTCGTGTCCGACTCTAGGGGCAGTGCTCATCTCCGTTTCAAAGCCGAAGAGCCGGCGTTTGTCCGTAGACACTTCCGTGGTCATGTGGCCAGCATCACTAAATGGAACGCCGTTACCTGCCCGCCGAAGCGGTACCTATTAATCTACTCACATTTGCATGTTTTCGAGCTGCTAGGTTGGCAGGAGCTGGGACTAGCAATGGGAGCTCACCCCGTCACGCGGATTCGAACCACCAACCTTCTGATTGGCAAGCTCAGCAGCTCAGCGGTTTAACCCGCAGTGCCACCGTGTCCCAGGATGATGCTATAAGATGCTCTAAATCCATAGCATAGAAATGGCCTTAAATGGGTTCAGCAGGACCCTAATATATACATACATACATACATACACACATATATATATATAATTTCCTGAACTTGCAGAAAACTGCCATTTGCATGGACCAAATCACTTAAATCAGGTTCAGACACAAACGTCCATCAATTTTGCTCCGTTTTACTGTCGGAGCTAAGTCTCCAGGGTCTGGGAATAGTTTCAAAGTCTATTATATATTTGTAAGCATTTAGAAAACAGGAATTTGTGATAATCACAAGCAGAGAAGGAAGGAAGGAATTCACAAATTTCAGTCATGCTCAGGCAGCCTTCCCCAATCTGCTGTCTTCCAGATGTATTTATCAGACATTATTTGTTATACAAATGTCTATGATGTCCCATTCCAAGCCACATTCTAATTTACGTGCTGTCTGGAAATTTTGCAGTGTGACTCTACCTGCCATTGAACTACATTTCCCAGCATCCCTCACAAGTTGGCAGGCGCTGCTTGGCTTGCCCTTCATCAACACCTGGAAATCTTTGTCTTGTACTGTTCTGAAGAGCAAAATGTGTATTTTCTAAATAATTAATACATAGAAAGAAAATGTGCATGAACCTGCATTAGGTTTCTCACTGAGTTGGCCCTTTACTGGACAAGCATTTGTAAGTAGCAGCTTTTACGGTGCTATTAAAAAGGCACAGTTTGCCTTTTAGCTAATTATTATATTCTACCAGCAAGCAGGAGTTACAGTTGGATTTTTTCCCCCAGCATCTCTGTCCACCTTTGTCTTTTTGTAAAATGTGAAAAGGGGGTTGGAAACATAACAACTGGAATTGACAGTTTTCTTCTGAGCCATCCACATGTTCCTGTGTCAACCAGGAGGTGTATTCCTTAAGAAGTACTGAGAAATATGTCCCTCTAGGACAGTGTTTCTCAACCTTAGCAACTTTAAGATGTGTGGACTTCAACTCCCTCCCAGAATTCCCTAGCCAGCCATGGCTGAGGGTCTTAGAGTCTTAGACTCTGACTTGGTTTGTATCTTAACTTTGTGTTTTCTTGTGCTTTCTGGACTGGAGTTCTGCTTCCCTGGCTTGGCTGACTCTCTCACTGTCCCTCAGCTTGGTTTTCCACCTAACCTTCTGGCTGCATGTTGGTAATTTGGGAAGGTTTAGCCCACCCACCCACCTTTGTCTCAACTCTGCTGGGACCAGACACCTCCCTTAGGTTGAAGAAAAGTTCTGGATAATCCTGGAATATGTCCTCTTCCCTTCCAGGTTGGCGGGGGAATTCTGGGAGTTGAAGTCCACACATCTTAAAGTTGCCTAAGGAACACTGGTCTAAGATGTCAGTCCAAGATCTAGGGCAGGTAGAAGATCGCAGGTTGCCGGAGCCAGAGAGATACAAGGGTGGTTTCCAGCAATGGGCTGGAGAGTTGCCTTCAAAAAGCTTCAGGCCTCCACCTCGTTTGGGTGGCACGCATCACATTCCATTCAGGATGGGTCTACTCAGGATCGGCAGTGAACGTTGGGGCATTCCTTCCAGTCTCCAGCTCACAAGGCCAACCATTCCTTGTGTATGTGCTAGGACCTGATTCAATGCTTCCAAGGGCTTCCAAAAGCCTCCTGACTCCTCCTAACATTCTGAGGATTCCTTTCCCATGAGGTCTGTGATAGGAAGCCATTGCTAAGGTGTGGAGCACACAACCTGATCTCAGGATTATTTTTAGCCTCCTCTATCCATTTTCTGTCCTGGCCATGTCTACTGTTGAACAGGGCCACTCTAAAGCCAAGAGAGGTTCTCAGTCCCCCCTTCCAAGGGCCTGCAGCCTTAGACCATCAGGGAAGGCTTCATGAGCTGTTCTGTGGTTTGCATGCAGTCACCCAACAGTTATGTCCAAGCAGGACCTTCTCTGTGGTGGCCCCATCCTTTGGAATACTTACCCTTGATGACTGAAGCGTATCTGCCCTGTTGGGTTTTAGCTACCCAGCTCATTACTCCAGACCTTCAGGGATGTATGTTGTAATATGTATACTTTTATTCTATTTATTTTATTTATTCTCTGTTATGTTGCTTTATGAGAGCCAGTTTGGTGTAGTGGTTAAGGCACTGGGAGATGGTGAGTTCTAGTCCTGCCTTAGGCACAAAGCCAGCTGTTGGTTTTTTTTAATCGTATGGCATAGTTCGATGTTCATGCTGCTTTTTCTTGCTGGGAAATCCTTGTGAGGTCCAGCAGCCAGATGTGTAGACTATTTAGCTGTGACAAGTCACATTGCCCAGGGTGCACCACGAGGAGGCTAGTCTACATTGCACCAAGTTGGGCTGAGAGAGAGTAACTGGCCCAAGGTCACCCAGCCAGCTTTCATGCCTAAGGCGGGACTAGAACTCACAGACTCCTGGTTTCTAGCCCAGCACCTTAACCACTGGACCAATGGCTCTCATAAAGCAACATAAAGCCAGCTGGGTGACCTTGGGCCAGTCACTCTCTCTCAGCCCTGGGAAGGAGGCAATGGCAAACCACTTCCAAAAAACCTTACCACAAAAACTTCAGGGACTTGTCCAGGCAGTCTCTGAGAATCGGACACAATTGAACAGATTAAAAAAGTTGTTTTAATTGATACAAGGCTCTCAGTAGCTTATACAATTTTGTTTCTTCCTTTCCCCTCCCCTCTCCTTTTTATGGTGGACATTCTAATTATTGCAAGCTGACATTTTCAAGTTCTGTTGCTTATTTATTGGATTGCTTAAATAACTGTATATAAGCTACTTTGGGATGTTCTGGTAGAAGAGAATATCTTCTAGGGTTGAAGAGGGTTGAACAGCAGAGTTCTTGGTGCTGTCTGAGCTTGGTTGTTGGCTTGCTGTGATGGTATGTGGGAAAGACCTTGGGAGACTGGGCAAAGAGATGCTGCCAAGGAAATGGTCAGATAAGAGTGAGCATAGCCCGCAGCTGCATCATGGGCAGAGCAAGAGGCTCAGGAGGGACCCTCCCTAGTTTCTCAGGTGGTAAAGAAGACGGGGGGGGGGGGGAATAATTGTAGTTTCAGGCTTGCAAGATTGATATCGGCTTCACGGGGTAAACCAGATAGGAATCACAACCAGATGAGCAAATTTTACTTTACTGTAATGCTACATTGACAGAATCTTGCAAGTCTGAAAGTAAAATTCTCCCCGCCCCATCTCTTTTACCACCCGAGAAACTAGGGAGGGTCCCTTCTGAGCTTCTTGCCCCTCCCACTATCCAGCTGCAGGCTACGCTGTTTTTAACTGACTGTTCCCTTGGCAGCATCTTTGCCCAGTCTCCCAAGGTCTTTCCCACATACCATTACACTTGCAGACGTTTCATTACCTGACTAGGTAACATCATCAGTGTGAGGGAGGGTGGGGTTTGCTCCCTGTTTCTATACAGTACCTGCCCAGCCAGTGTTGGTGGGGTGTGGTTTTCTCCTTGGCAGTTCCTTGATTGGAGTATTCTTTTCTGCCTGATCGTTTGGTGTTAATCCCTGCTTAGTCCCCTAATCACTTTGCCTAACTGGGGGAAAAAATGCCTCTTTTCTGCTCTTTGATGAAAGCTGCTGAAAAACCTCTGGTCATATCCTAATGTATACACAAGCTTTGCCAAAAGATTGGGATATTTCCCCCACCTTCCCCACCATACCTTAGATGGAGAGGAAAAGAATGGCATACTGGTTACCATACAGACAATGCTGTTGCTATGACAACCCTTCCTTTGCAGAAGATGCTCCTTTGGATTCCATGACAACGGTGCTAGGTCGGCCGCTTCAGGTAAGTTGATATTTATGCACCCATCCTTCGCACAGGTAACACCCACGTCTAGTGAACAAGACTGAGGCATCGCCATGGATACCCAGTGCAAACTTCAGCAACTCCTCTTGCAGTCCCCATTGTCGGACAGGAGAAGAGCTGGCTTGTGACTAAGAAGTGCTGACGCAATGGGCAGGTCTTCCGTGGCCCTGCTCTGACTGTATCAAACCCATTTATCTTTTCTCCTGACTAGGTCTAACTCTGATTCGTCTTCCTCCAGCCTGATGGCTAAGATTTACTTCTCTCATGATTGTGCTATTCCTTATTCATGTGTCTCCTTATTTAAAATATTCATAGCCCACCTGTCCTCCACAGAAATAAACAGCAGTAGGCAGTTTTTAGGGTTAAGAGCTGAGCCATCACTTTCAAGGACAGAAGTCTCAAATCCAAACTTGTTGCAGGAAGAAAAAACATAGCTCGCAATAGTAATTAAAAAAAAAAGTCTAAAATATTTTGAACAGTGGTGGATGAATTCTGGTTAGGGTCCCCTCCTTTGCTTGGCCGTGGTTCATACTCTAGGATCAGCTGGGACATTTTATGGCAGCCTTTCCTAAGGTTATTCAGCTATGGATGATGGGCACTGAGGTCCAGTAAAACTAGGTCGGGCATCATATTAGGGAAGGCTAGCTTGGCATAAATTCATTATTAGAGGATGTTTTCAAATGTGAAATCAATGAGCTTCTGAAGAAGGAAATGCACCTGTTTCCTCCAACCCTTATGTATGGGTTGGGGCAGAGAACTGATGGAAGTGTGTTGTCTGTGTGTGAAAGAGAGAAGGCATAATAGAAGACTGTTTTAAGGGTAGCAGATTCCCCTGAGAGGTTTTCAGGAGTCACTCCTGGAAACTGTGTTGGGGTATATCTGCTTGTTGATGGATTATTTCTGTCTGTTGTGGGTGGTGGCATCTGGATGATCTTGTCTAGGCTTGAAGATGAAGCCAGGTTAGGATGAGAGACAGGAAATCCCTGCCTGCTAGGCTGGAATAGGAAATTGCAAACAAAACTCAAAACATCTTGGAAGAAGGGTAGGCAAATCAGTTCTACAGGGAGTCCTTGTTTAGTGGCTGCCTCATTTAGTGACCGTTTGCAGTCATGACAGTGATGAAAAAGTAACTTTATGACTAATCCTCGCATTTACAACCTTTGCAGGTCTGTAAAGTAAAGGAAAGCTGAAGAAAGACCATAAGCACAGTTGTGGTTTCATTTAGCGACTGCTTTGCTTAACAACTGAGTTGTCGGTCCATTGTGGTCACTAAATGAGGACGACCTGTATACTGCTGCCAAGAAAACTGGATGGTTGTGACCTTGATGTCACCAAGAGTCAAGCTGTAACTGTAAATGTAAATTTACATTGATAGTTGTAAAGAAGCCCATAGCCCAACTTGGGGCGTGGTTTCTAGGAACACATTTAGGGGGTGTCCTACTGTACATGGAGAAAGTCTGGCCTAGGGAGATGTGAGCATTCCTGGCTGGAACATCCACAGGGGAAGTTTGTATTCCCCAAATTTACTGAACTCTAAAACTGGATTAACAAAATATATGGCTGCATCAGTAAAACATAGGAGGCCCATACAAATGTATCTCATTGAAGCTTAAAGTCAGGGCTTACGTCCCGCAGCACACCAGGGATGTCTGCAGGGAAGGGTCCAAAAAGCCAAGATGGCAGCCACCACTATGCAGTTGGAATCCCACTGCTTTTTTACATGCGCATGTTGGTGGCCGCCATCTTGAGCAGCATACTGAGCCACCAGATGCCAAATTCCATTTGAACCTAGTCTCACGTACTGTGCGAATCCAGCCTGCTTGTGTTCGAGCTCCACGAGCATAGGCAGAGTGAATCCGAGGACCTGGTGCAAGTCTGCCACTTGCCCTGGTTAAGTCGGGCGCCTCTGATTTTCCTGCTCCAAATGGTTTGCTCTGAAATTCCCCTGACCCCCAGGAGCGCTTGCTGGAACATTTTCAAGAGACCGGCTTATTAACTGCCGGTTTATGAATGACTGCGCAGCTACACTGAGACATTAGATGCATCCCTGAGGGGCAAAGCTCCATTCTTTGCTGATATTGCTGCAATTTCGGCTGAGTTCTGGGCTGGTATTAAATGGGAACGCAGGATGAAAGAGCAAAGGGTGCTGTATAACCTGGATCACAGACCGGGGCTGGTGATTACTGTAGGCCTTGCCAGCATGGGAATCCTAATCCTGTCTAAGCCAGTGCTTCTCAACCTTGGCAACTTTAAGAGGGGTGGACTTCAACTTCAACTCCCAGAATTCCAATTCCATGGCTGGCTGGGGAATTCTGGGAGTTGAAGTTGAAGTCCACCCCTCTTAAAGTTGCCAAGGTTGAGAAACACTGGCTTAGACATTTGGAGGGCACTGTGCATTTTAACAGCAAATGTAATTTGTAGGGTACCATTTATAATAGATCAGTAAACCATATTAGGAAGTTAGATGGTAGGTGGGCCTAGGAGTTTATAATTGCAAGTGGTTTTTTGTGTGTGTGTGGCTGTAAATATATCATGGCACTGATTGGTCTTATTGCTTTAGTGTAATTTTAAATGCTGTTTAGTTTTTAATTCATTAATTTTTTATTGTAGTTGGACTGCACCCCAGCAGGGAGTGGCAGCAGGGGGCGGGAACACATTATAAATATGTTTTGCTTGTTTTGTATTTCTTTGATTGGGCTACAGGAATGCTTTCCTTTGCAGTGACTCTTCTGGAGCAAATTCATTGATAACCAGGAGGATTACCAAAATCTGAAAAAACAATAACAACATCAGTATAGGTAGTCCTCAACTTATGACCATAATTGGGACTGGAATTTCCATTGTAAGTTGTTGTGATTGTAAGTCAAGTCACCATGGAATCAGACCTGATTTTACAACCATTCTTATGGTGGCTGTTAAGTGAATCATGGGTCCTTAAGTGAATCCAGCTTCCCCAATGGGTGTTTTTTGCTGGAAAATGGCAAAAAACATCACAAAGTGCAATCCCATGACCATGGGATGCTGGAACTGGTCGTAAATGCAGGCCATTTGCCAAGCACCCAAAATGTGATCATGTGACTCTGGGGTTGTGGTGTGACTTTTGTAACACTTGGAAGTGCTTTCCAGGCTGTAAAACACCCATTCCGAGGCCATTGTAACTTCAGACCATCGTTAAACGGACGATCGTAAGTCGCGGGCTACGTGTAATAATGAGACTGATGGCCTGGTAATTGTCATTATACAGAGCAATTGGCAGCCTAATCCAGCCTTGGCTGATCTTGAAAAAGTGGAGAAGGGTGAGAACGGGATAGTATCTGAATGGGACACTATCAGGAAATGTCATCTGAAAGTTAAAAATGGGACCTGGAACAGCACCCTTTTGGTAATAGGTCCATGCAGTTTCCAGGAATCAAGCTTGATTGGGCAAACCTTTATTTTCCCTTTTCATCTGAATTTTTAAGTAGGCAAGCTGGTGTCTCTAGGGAGAAGCCAATCCAAGCACCAGTGCACCCCGAACAGGCAGTTTCTGTGGGGCAGAAGCAAATAAGTACATGGGCATAATACTGGGCAGAAGAAAAAGTTATTTTGCATTTTCCCCCCTCAGTCCTCATTCAATTTAATGGCAGAGAATTTGCTTTGGATATGACTATAAAAGGAGAAGAAGAATTTGGGTAAATTCTCGTGGGTGGAATGTGGTTTTCTTGCAATTATTGCTTGGCAAGGAGGCCAAAGAGTGGGTGGGAATGTTCTGTCTCTCCTTGTGCAATCTTCCCTTCCTAACTTCCGTGTTTCATTAAATCCCGAGGGAAGACATTAGGAAGACCCTGCTCCTCCAGCGTTTGTCAGTGGGTAGCATGAACAGACAGGGAGGTTTCTCGGGGAGGAGGAAGGTGTGTCACAGAAAAGAGATGTCCCACCACTGGCCCCCTCACCATGCCTGGTGTGAAGTCAGCTCAGAAACACCACCAAGAGATGTACAGAAGACACTGTTGGCCACCTTGAAGTCAAGGTGGAGGAACGGGAAGAAGAGTTGCTGGCCCAGCACTCATGTGGTAGGGATGCTGAGCAATGCAAAAGGCAGGTGAGGTGAAGGCCTTGGGGACAGGCTAAGCCATGGGGAGGCAAACGAAGGTAAAGGGCTGGAGGGCTCCCTCAAGCCTGTGGTGCTGCCAGCCTTGTGAGGTAGTCCAGACAAGGAGCACACCCAGGAGTACTAGCCCTATCTGTACTGAAAGGTTAACTTAACAGAATCTTGCAAGTCTGAAGATACCTCTCTCCCCCCTCCCCTTGCCTGTGCAGTCCCAGAAACTAGGGACGGTCCCTTCTGAGATGCTTTCCACACTCCCATTTCTTCTGCAGGCTCAGCTGCCTCTTATCTGACCATTGTCTAGTCTGCGGCTCTTCCTCCTGTCTCCCAAGGTCAGTCCCACAGGCCATTACAGGTGCTGCCTTGGCTACCTGTTCTGCTGTTGAGACGTGAAGCCGGCCAGGTCCCCTCCCTGCAAGGTCCCATTTGGAACCAGCCAACCACTGAGTAGCACACAGCAGAGCCACCCTAGGTTGAGGGGCCAGGATGATGGGTTTGGGACCCTCTCATTAGCTAGTGAGTCTCAGTGCTATGTATCTCAAGTGACTCAACAGATGTTTATTGCAGCCCCATGAACTTGAATACCCCTCTCCAGAAATAAAGCCAGCAGTGATTTGTGTTAACTTAGCCAAATGCTGGAAGGAAGGAAGGAAGGAAGGAAGGAAGGAAGGAAGGAAGGAAGGAAGGAAGGAAGGAAGGAAGGAAGGAAGGAAGGAAGGAAGGAAGGAGGTCTAGAAGCACAAATTAACAAAATTATTCCATTTTAGTATAGCGAATTACATTTTCAATACTTGCACATCACTTGGACATGCATTCGATGGCAGATGATATACGAATACATTAAGAGAATTAAAGAGTGGGCGAATGAGAAGTTTCATGCCCAGTTTTTCTGTGAACCATTTTCTATAAGATCCAAAACCCTTTATCACTTGTGCAGTAACCAAATTCTGTGTGGCTGCAATGAAAATAAGCCATAACTAGTCACAGGAATAACCACTTCTGTTTTATTCTTCACTTACGGTTTGCTACCTGTGAGCTATCTTGTTTTAAGTGATATGTATTTTACCTCATAGATTGTAATATTTTAGATTTATACTTGCACAAGTAATTAACATATCATTATAGTAGCATATGTTACATTTTTATTATAGAGACTCCTTGTTATGCTAGTATTTTACCTCAGCCACTTGATTTTACTTTTGTGCTGTGTATTTTCAAATCTTGCTGGTCACTGACCGAATAAATATTCTTTCATTTCATTTTGTGCCTTTCCACGGAAGGTTTTCCGAGAGTCCAATTTTGGCACCGCTTCCCTGAGAAAGTTGGCTCATGGCACCCCTTTTTCTCCAGGCCCCCAGAGCCCTCTGCATCTCAGCTGCAGCCTCTTGGAAGGACATGTCCTGTTCATCTTTCCCTGAAGAGCTGGGCTCAGGAACGCTGAGATTCCCAGCTTCCTTCAGCCAGGATGCATCGCATTCCGCTGACTCAGGACCAGCTGCATCCCAGTATCTTGGAGGAAGGAGCTCAAAGCCACAACAGACGAACTGGGGGTGGGGGGGGGAAACAGAGTGGAAGTGGGGTGGGGAACTGGGAGCTGGCTTACATTTTTGCAATTTCTGAAAACATGAGATTCCAAACTCTAATTCACCCAGGCTTGTCAACAACCTTAAAGTTGGGCTCAGTTGACAGACCCTAAAGGTTAGCAAAACACAATGGGAGTGTTCATTTGAGGCTCAAAGATCTGCCACGATGCTGTGGCAGAATATGGTGGCCTGTTGTAGAGGGAAGAGGGACAGGAGGAAGAGCCATCCCCAAGACAAGGGTCAAATAAAAGAGGACTGAGTCTAGGGCAGAAATGTAATTTGAGAAAGTGTCTCAGACCAGACCCTCCCTGGTTCTCGCGAAGATAAAGGGGGTGGGGGGAGAGATGCGTATTCAGACTTGCAACTAATTACTAATTATAGCTTTGCAATAAAAGTAGTAGTGACCTACTTTTGATTCCTAGTCTGATCTACCTTGAAGGCTGATACCTGTCCACAAGACAGGAAATGAATGAGTTTCCACAGTGCACTAAACCACAAGCTATCCAACCATAGTTTAGGTTAGTCTAACCAAACCCAGCCACTGTTTGATATACGTAGTTGTGTTCTCCCCAAAGCAGGGGTGTCCATGATGATGGTGGTGGGGACGTCAGCACTTCAAGGTAGGCCAGGTCAGGAAACAGACTTCCCAAGAGATACTGGAACACTACTTCATTGATACAGAATAATGCTGGCTGGGGAATTCTGGGAGTTGAAGTCCAGACATCTTAAAGTTGCCAAGGTTGAGAAACACTGACACAGACTATAATAACAGAATCTTGAAAGTGTGGCCATGTCACACTTCCCTTCCTCTTATACCAAGGAGCGTCAAGGTGGGGCAACCTTAAGTTCCTATCTAACACATTCACCCTTTCCCAGGCTCAATTCATGTTTTGCTAACTGCCACTGCATTCCTACCCTAGGTCATTTGTGTGGTTTTCTACACTGCAGTCAAAAAAGTCAAAATGGCAGCTTTGATTGCACAGTTGTAGCTGCCACCTTGATTGTTTTACCTTCCCCTCACAGACACCTGGGTCCAAGAAGGGAACGAGCTCAGAAAGGTAGCTAGGAGCAGTTACCACCATCATGGCCTCCACACTCCATTTCCTGACATGGTTGCCTAGGTGACAGAGCCAGCCCAGTGCTGCTCCCACGTCTGGTGTTTTGTTGGTGCCATCCAAATGCATCCCGTTGGTAGCCAAAGAAGAGACACTCAGTTATTAATCGATTCTGATCTGCTTTTCTGGTCAGGTGGCACTGCTGACTTTGAATTGGGTGAAGAGCTGGCACCTCTCCCTTTCCTTCGAGTACCTGAAACACTCCAAAAAAACAATACAGGTAGTCCTCGCTTAATGACCACAATTGGAACCGGAATTTTGGTTGCTAAGCAAAGTGGTCATTAAGCAAATCTGACCCAATTTTAAACCATTTATGTGGTGGTCGTTAAGTGAATCATTGTGGGTGTTAAGTGAACCACATGGTTGTTAAGCGAATCATGCAGTTCCCCATTGATTTTGCTTGCCAGAAGCTGGCCGGGAAGATCGAAAATGGCAATCATGTGACCATGGGACACTGCAATGCTTATAAATGCCAGCCAATTTCCAAGCACCCAAATCGTGATCACATGATGGCAGTGACACTTCAACGGTCATAAGTGTGAGAACCAGTTGTAAGTTGTTTTTTTCAACAGTTGTAAGTCTGAACTGTCACTAAATGAATGGTTGTTAAGGGAAGACTAACTGTACCTTTTGTAAAATTATTATAGGAGGAGAGCCGTGTTAGTTTTGGGGGCAAAAAATCCGGAGGCGTTTGATAGCACCTCTTCTGACTAACACATTTTATTCAAAGGCAGAGGCTAGGTCACGCCATCAGACTATCAGGACCTATGTGATAGGACCTACATGAACATTATCATGAAGTACAAGAAGGAGTCTGGAGTACCTTTTCCAACTAACCAATCTGGTTAAAAGAGACAAACTTGTGTGAGCTGTGGCTCACCTCATCAGATGCACAACTTCGCTGCAGCTCACCAGAGCTTGTGCCTTTTAACCAGACTGGTTAGCTGCGGAAGGTGCTAGGAGACTCCCAATTTTTTGTAATATTATTACTTATGGACTATTCCTCTATCCATAGTGCAGCCCAGTCTCCCCATTTTGGTAACCTCCGAATATGCTGGATGGGTCTCTCAACAGATCTGGCTTGGAGAAGAGATGGGATAGACAGAAAAATATGACTTGATCATAGTTCGTCCCTCAGTTAATGTCCATGTTAAATGTTCTAGTTCAGCATTTCTGCACCTTGGCAGCTGTAAGATGTGTGGACTTCAACTCCCAGAATTCCCCAGCCAGCATGGCTGGCTGGGGAATTCTGGGAGTTGAAGTCCACACATCTTACAGCTGCCAAGGTGGAGGAACACTGCTCTATATCAATAAAGTAGAGTTCCAGTATTTCTTGGGGAGTCTGTTCCCTGACCTGGCCTACCCTGAAGGGCTGACATCCCCATCCCCATCCCCATCCCCATGGACACCCCTGCTTTGGGGAGAACAAAGCCAACATAGGTGGCTGAGGAATTCTGGGAGTTGAAGTCCATACATCTTACAGCTGCCAAGGTGGAGAAACACTGTTTTAATTGCTGGTTCACCAGTCAGCATTGTGACTACCAATCATAATCCCTCAGCCTCCCTCATGTAGGAGAATTGTAAGGTTTCCTGTCAGATTCATACAGAGGCCAATTTTTTTTTTAAGTTAGTGGAATGCTGAGCCTGGTGAATAAGGGGTGTGCATGTGCGTGTGTGTCTGTGTGTGTAGATTTGGATCTGACCTTCCTGCCTTGCTTAGTCTCTGAAATTTGGACTTTCTTTCAGGTCTGAATTTCTATTTTGGAAATCTTTCCAGCTGCTGGGGGAACAACAGTCCTTGAGAAAGCCAGCGCCGTTCTCCCCGTTCCTCCAATCGTTTTGCTGTTTTCTCTCTTCCTTTCTTAGCCAGCTTCTACCTCAAAGAACGCAATTCTTGGATGGGAAAGCCAGTTGAGGACGCAGCTGACAGGGCCTGGAAATTGCTCCTCACGTCAGCAACGTGTTATTTGGCCTTGTTGAGTCCAGGATCTGCAGCAAAAACAAAGGTCCCTTTGCCCCCTCCTTTCTTCCCCTGGCACCTGCATGCTGCATCCGGTGAGTTTCCAGGCAAAGCCCGAAGTGCGGAGTTCAGCACAGGAAGAGGCACAGAAGGGACGCTTTGGCTGAGGTCAAACACTGTACGAACTGGACGCTGAGCTTCTGTAGGTAGAAATATGGAGGCTTTGTGGGCCCAGGTCTCACAGACCTCCTGTTGGATGCTTGAAATTTGTTTGAATTGAAATGGAATACAGTATAAATAGAGAGCCAGTTTGGTGTAGTGGTTAAGGCACCAAGCTAGAAACTGGGAGACGGTGAGTTCTAGTCCCACCTTGGGCACAAAGCTGACTGGGTGACCTTGGGCCAGTCACTCTCTCTCATCCCTGGGAAGGAGGCAATGGCAAACCACTTCTGAAATCTTGCCAAGAAAACTGCAGGGACTTGTCCAGGCAGTCTCTGAGAATTGGACACGATTGAACAGTTAAAAAAAAAGAATAGTATAAATGTCCCCCACCCACCCATTCTGCAAGGGACAATTTATATAGCTGCCCACTGGTTTGAGATTGGTGGCTATATAAATTGAATGGATGGATGGATGGATGGATGTAGACAGAGAGAGAGAGAGAGAGAGAGAGAGTTTAAGGAGATCTGCTTTACCATGAAGGGATAGCATCCTGCCTTCAGTTATTCTTCACCCTTTCATCCTTCATTGCTGCCCAGAGTAGGTCATTTCATTTTGCCACATGATAGGACTGTTGACTTCTCCAGCCTTCTCCAACTAGGTGCCCTTTCAATGTGGAAATTCTTATGTGAGGACTAGGTCAGCCAGCCCTCAGTAGATCTTTTCCCAGGTCCCACCAACTGTGTTCTCCACAGGCTTTCCCATTCAAGAGCTGAACAGCTCAATTTTGACCACTTACCTATAGAAGTGAAGGTGCTATCTGGATCTCCCATGGAAAGCTCTTCCAAAGAACAGGTGTGACTACAAAGAAACCTGCGTTCCTCATTCTACTGTACCTTGAATTTCCTGCAGGGAAGGAGCCCTCAGTGTGCCTACCTGGGATGTGTGCACTGAACAGGTAGGGCCCACTTGAAGGAATCAGAGTGCCAAGCCATATAGAGTTTATAGGCCAAAACCAGCACTTTGAATTGTCCCTATAAGCCTATTGGTAACCAATGTAGAGTCTGCAGCAGCAGTGTTACGTTCAGGAACAGCTCTCACCTATCAGTGGGGGTGGTTGGGTTGCATTTTGCACCAATTGCAACTTCTGAGTAATGTTCAAGGGCAGCCCCATGTTGAGTGCATTGTAGCAATCTAACTGGGAAGTGACATGAGCAAGAGTCACTGATGCCAGGACCTCCTTCTCCTGGAAGGACTGCCACCTATGCACCAGGCAATGCTAGGCAAAGACTTCTGCAGCCATGGCCTCCACCGGCCTATTGAGTGAGCCTAGGAGGACCTCCAGGTCATCAACCAGCTGCTTCAGGGGACTGTTTCCCCATCCAGACACCACTGGAGGAGATTGTCAGATGGTTTCTGAACAAATAGTTGTTCAGCCGTCTGGGAGTCAACTTCAATCTGATTCTCCTGATCCAGATTCTACAGCCTGCAGGTTTGGAGCCAGGACTTCTACTCTGTCCCCTGCCTGGCTTGGAATGGAGATGTATGTCTGGGTATTATCAGCATAGTGATGATATCTCACCCAGAACCAATGGATGACCTCTCCCAGCATCTTCATGTAAATGTTAAACAACAGGAGGGACCACTGGAGCAATCAGAGGTAGAGATTTTCTCCCCACCTAGGCAGGAAGGAGCAAACCCACCATAGCACAGTGTTTCCAGCTGTCAACCCTTATAGGCAGCCTGGAAGGACACCATAATTAATGGAAAAGAATTGCTTTTATGCTTTCTGAAAAAACATTGAAATGAAGGATGGGAGTTGGCTTCAGAATGTGCACCCAATATCAAAAACAATGCAACTCTTTGTTTCTCGTATCTACCAAAAGTAGCAGAAGGCATGTCTTGGAATGCTAACAATGCAATTGTCCTCCTTTTCTAAAAAGGAAATTGCAGAAGATGATGGTAGGAAGCAGGGTCAAGGCATAAAGCTATCCCTCAGATTGATCTTGAGTTACTGAATTATTTTCTCTGCCCTTTTGAAGCCAAAGAAACGGTGGTGAAGTCAGAAATGTACTGATAACCATGTTTTGTTTTTATTTCGTTTGGTGTTTTAATTTATTTTTGTTTGGCAATGCCTTATTCTTATTCTTATTCTTATTGGTATTCCCCCCTGAAACTTATTGTAAATTGAACCTGTGGGCAATATTTCCCTTCTGATAAGTAACCTGAATGCTGAGCCTAACATTGTCCATTTAATACCCTTTCACAATCATGGGTAGAACTTTGAAGAAGGACAGATGGTGTTCCCTGGGAAATTCCCAACATGATCATCAGATTTCGGGTTTGAATGGATTCCAGACTGGATGCCACATTTTGCTCCTTAATTTCAGCTGTGCTTTCTATTTGGAGCTGAGATTTTGGCATAGTCTGGTGGTGGAGAAGTCTGCTAATGAAAGAGCTTCAGCATGTCCTTGGCATGGCCTGTATGATGCCCCAAAATGGGGTCTTCTAAGAACAGGGGAATCGCATTTTCTTCATTTCCTATCCGATCTTGGACTTACACACTGCACCGCACTGGAACCATCATCAATATTTGTTTTCCCACCAGCTTCACCAGGTGGGTAAATAACAAAAATGAAGACCCGCTTGGGAACACCGACAAAGTGTTCCTTTCTTCTCCTGGAGCGTGGTGGTAGTGAGCTAGAAAGTTTTGGAACCTGGAAGATCTGAGCTATGATTGTTCTAGCTGCACCACCATTTGGGGAAAATGTCACTATTTGCTGCCTGCCGTAAAAGCTGTTTTTCTTTTAAGAAGCAAAAGAAAGACAGGATGTAACATTAAAAAATCAACATAAATAGTATCAGAGAGGAAAAGGGGCTTGAACTAGATGGCAGTTACCTCTTGAGCTAACCAGAAGTTTAGTAGTTATGGAATGACCAGGACAATTCTGATTTTTCAGGGGTCTCTCAATATGCAGCCATCCGGAACTGCTCAGCTTTGCTAGGCTGGCAGGCATTTTGAATCTGGAGACACGCTCACAAAATGGACGCCAAGATTAAGCCTATGAGCCACAAAACATCCATTTATTCACTGATGAGGTTATAAAAGCCCCTGTGGCTTTTCTTCCCCCTAGGTGGCATACCTCTAGGGGTGTCGGCAAGGGGGACGTCAAAAAAGTCAAGATGGCAACTGCAACTGCAAGATTGAAGCCCCACCCCTTTTCTCAGTGATTCATGATGCACATAAACAAGGAATGGAGTGTGAATTGTGTGGTCACGGCTGCTATCTTGACTTTTTTGACCCCCTGCGGACAGCCCTGCATGCTTCCAAATAAAGTGCTAGTCTGAAGGCACGGAGTATTTTTTTTAAGAATACCTTGGGGGGTCAGTGGGCCCTAGCCACCTTCCTGGAAAAAAGGGTGCTGTAGGAGGCTATTAGTTTCCCGTGGAACAGACCAGCTTCCCATTTAGCTTTCCTCTTAAATTATTATTTTAATCTAAATTTTGAAATTCAGGAGGCTGGAAGTAAGGGAGGGGCCAGAGACAGGTGGGCCTCTGTGGGTGCCTCTGCCAGCAAACTGATCAAAAGGCCATTTTCTGTATGGTTCATAACTATCTTTAACTCTGGAATCCAAGGAGGCGTTAAAATGCACAGAAGCAGAATATATATACCCTTTATTGATCCAACCCAGTTAGGCTAAAAACATGGCCTGCAAGGCCGCAGCTCAACAGTAGCACATTGGTTATTGCTTGTTTGTTTAAATATTAAATTTCCAGGCCACCCAACTCCAAAATGACTCTGGGCGGCTTCACAAAGTTAAAAGAACAACAGTTCCATAAAAACAATAACAACCCTCCAGGGATAGAAAAGCACCCTTCCATATCTCTCTTTAGCTTATGGGGGTTCCCCCAACCCTCCTAACCCAAGACCCCACAGAAAAGCTGGGTCTTTAAAGGATGCTTGGAGGTGGGTAGGGTGGGGGGCCATATGAATCTCCGCCATTCCAAAGGTCTGGCAGCAACAGAGAAGGCGCCCTTCCTGGGCCCTGGTGGATGCCACTGATTGATCGATGGGGCCCAAAGCAAGACAACTCAATTGGAGCTCACAGGATGGGGAGACACAATGGGAAACAGGTGGACCATCAAATGGCTAGGACCTGTGCCACGGAGGGCTTCATAGGTGGTAACCAACACCTTGTTTTGGACTTGGAAACCAACTGATAACCACATACAGTTCACACAGTGGGGCTCTTACATGAGCATAGTGAGGCCTGCATTGTTGACCAGCTGTAGCTTCAGAGTGGTCTTCAAGGACAGATCCATGGAAAGTTTGTTGCAGTAGTCCACTTCCGAAGTGACTATGGCAAGAGTGACTGTAAGGAGAGCCTCTTAGTCCAGGAAGGAGTGCAGCTGGTGCACAAGCTGAACCCGTGCGAAGGCCTTCCTGGCCACAGCTTCCACCTGCTCCTTGAGCAGGATCTGAGGAATGTTGAGGTTTTCCTACTAACGATTAAGACTGCTATTATACCTAATCATTTGGCCAGGTGAAGGGGTTGTATTTGATTGTCTCCTCGCACGTGCTTCATGCAAATTACATGGGGGGAGGAAACCTGCCCGGACTTGTTCTTACTTCCTCTTTTTCTCTCTGCCGGCAATGTAGCCGAGCAAGGCTTGCTCCAAAGGGAGCTAAGTCCTTTAAATGTGTTTTGCTTTTGTTTTTGCTTTCTGTAAATAAATTATTTTTTATAGAAATGCTTGGTGTGTGACTTTTTTTGACCTCTCCTGGGCTAAAGGCTTTCCCAGCATCTGCCAACAAGGAAGACCCCTCGGTTGCACACCAGTCGCACGTGGAGCAGTGCAATCCCATTCGGGACCAGAGGTGGATGATCTCTGGAAGTGGGAGGTCGAAGCATCTGCAGCTACTCAGTTTTACTTGGGTTGAACTTGAATTATTCCTCTCCATCCAGATCCCAATGGCCTCCTGGCAGTGAGGCAAGACCTCCATTTCATCCCTTGGTCAGTCAGGAGTTGAGATGTCCAACCGAGTATCATCTGCATGCTGCTGATACCTGACCCCAAACCTCACCCAACAGCCTCATGTAGTGATTAAACAGTAAAAAATGAAACAACAACAACAGGAGGGATAAAAGTATTGAGCTCTGTGGCTTCCCACAAAGCAGGGGCCTCAGATTTGATCTCTCCCCCTCCAGCATTGACTGGCAGCAACCTTGCAGAAAGGAAGAGAACCGCTCTCCCGTTCCCACAACTGGTGTGGAAGGATACTGTGACTGAAGGCATCCAAAGCTGCTGAGGTATCAAGGAGAGCCACGATGGTATCGCTACCCCATCCTGACTCCACCATAGCTCGCTGAAAAATGCGACCAATATCATCTCTACATCTCAACGTTTCAGGTAGCAAACGAGAAGAAAAACCTTTGGAGGCTGCTGCCAGTCAGAGTGAGCTGTACTGGTCTCTCTCTTTTCCAAATGAATTTATTACAATTTTAAAATACAAAGATAAAACACTAATACCAACTACAAGAAATATAAAAAACAAAGAAAAAGAAGTAAAAGAGATAGACAAAAAAGTGAGGGGGAAAAAGAAAAGAAAAAAGAAAAAGGACAGATATATGAAAGATGACTCCCCGCTCCTTCCAGACAAGTATAGACAATCACCTTAACACTTTATCTAGTAATTCAATAAAAAAGCAAAAAAAAAAAGGACTCTTCTTCCCATATCTCATCCCTTAGCGATAATCAAATTATAAAACCTTTCAATCTTCATCAGCAAAAGTCTATTAAGGGCTCTCGGAGATAGTAATATATGTATTTTTAGCTTAATCTAAAAACTCCATTTATATAAACCAACGTATCCCTTACTCCAAAAAATAAAGCAAAAGAAATACCTTCCCAATGTTCAGATCCTTCAGACCTCATCATTCAGTCTTGCTCAAAGAAAAGTCTCATTAATGACTATCAGAAACCACAACATACATATTTTAACCCTGGTCAAATAAGTTCAGAGTGAGCTGAACTGGCCTCATCTGCTGTAAGGCCACACCTGAGACAGAACAGCTTACTTTCCGGCTTGTTTGCACCTTGAAAAAACTCAAAAGCAACCTAAATCTCCAACTTGGCAGGTACAGCATACATTCTACAATTTTGTGGCTGTATTTATTAAACAGGCTTTTAAAAACTTGATTGGTTCCTGGCATTATTCTTGTAGATTGGAATAAGGATACAGATAACAAGTGAGATGTTGCCTGAAAAACTGATACTTACCACAAGGTTCATCTTCACTGGACTATGCCACACTTTAAATAAGGACATACTCTTACTGATTATTGTGTTCTAACATTATATACAAGTGAAGAGGTATGTCTCAAACCTTCCCCGTAAGCTTGCAACCTGGAAAACAACACAGAGAAGAGAAAAATGGAAGCGAAAGAAGGTTGGGATGAACATGGGAAGAATACAAGTGGGATATTATAATCAAACATTGAATGGAGCCGTCATTATGTTGGGGCATGACAGTTAAGGACTTGAGAAAACTGCTTCAAAGGACAGGAAGGCTTTGAGGAGAGAGGCAAGCTGTCTTTTTCCAGTGTTCAACAGACTGCTTTACAGAGGACAGTCTTTTGTTGGAAAATGTCCTCTACTCAAAGGAAGGTCTATTCCAAGCCTGCTTCAAAAAGAAAAAATAACAAGAAGAGAAAGCAGCAGAGGCTTTGAAGATACCCATCAATAGATAGCAGACTTTATTCCTCTGTTGAGATAGGCTGTATTTCTCTTTAAGTTCTAATATTACTAAATGTATTAACTTTTGCCCCAAATCTATCTCTGCTTATCTCTCTTTTGGCTGATGTGAGTTGGGCCCCTGCACTCCATGACTGGTGTGTAGGATATTGTTCACAAGTTGTCCCCTTCCATGGATACCTGAGGTTCTCCAGGGAAATTAGTGGCATCAACTCTGGCAGAAAAGATCTGAGCAGGACATCATTCAAGTCTAGAGGGCAAGTCAAGAAAAGCAAGAGACCCCTTGCCAAAGTATCAATCAGAACCTTGGAGAGCTCCAAGTAAGTCTTGCCCTTTTCTGTGCGGTTCTGGTGCGGAGGAAAGGGCCAATACAGTTCTGGGCTGTGCTAGGAGGACCATTGTATCAAAGAAGGATGAAGTCTTTATTCCTCTTCCCTGATGACACTGCAGCTGGAGTACCATGTACAATTCTGGGCATCACATTTTGTATTGGCAAGTTAGAGCAGGATCAGGGAAGGGTAACAAGGATTATGTGGGGGCTGGGGACCCTATGAGGACAGGCTGATGGAACTTGGGCTGTTCAGTCAGGTGAAAGAAAAACTGAGGGGAGACATGATATCAGTGTCCAGGTCAGGGTTTCTCAACCAGGGTTCCATGGCACCCTAGGGTTCTGCGAGAGGTCACTAAGGGTTCCCTAGGAGATTGTGATTTATTTAAAAAACTATTTCAAATTCAGGCAACTTCACATTAAAGAGGTAAGTTTCATCCTTTATTTTTAGTTTAAGAACACTGTTCATGCATCTATACAGGCCTACCCATGAAACGAATAGAATAATTTTGCAACTTCTAGTCTATATTTGAGCCTGAATGGGCAGAGGTTTCCCGAGGCCTGAAAAATATTTCAAGGGTTCCTCCAGGATCAGAAGGTTGAGAAAGGCTGGTCTAGGTATATAAAAGACTGCCATAGGGAAGATGTTCAGGAGCTATTTTCCATTGCTGCAGAAACTAGCACCAAAAAATAATGGATATAAGTTACAGCTACCTAGATTTTTTTTAAATATAAGGAAAAACTTCATGACAATAAGATATGTACAACAGTGGAACAGTTTCCCTATAAAGGTTATGGGTTCTCCATCTCTGGAAGTTTATAAAAAGAGGCTGGACAGCTACTTCTCATAGATTGGTTGGTTGGTTTGCAGGGGGTTGAATTAGATGATGCTTGTGGTCCCTTCTACCTCCATGATTCTATGAGCTATGAGTCTATGATTCAACAGGTGCAGACTTGGAAACTAAGAAAGGCTGGACCTAGGTAATATTTGGATGGAAGACTACCTGGAAACACTTGAGCTGTGGGGTAGACTGAGTAATGGGGGGAAATACCTTTTGGAAGAAGGCAGCAGCATACCTCTTTTGTATTTCTGGCAAGAAAGGATTGTCCATGAAGCCACAAGGTCATGTGACTTCAAGATACTCAATACTAGCTTAACTTGGGGGGTGTCTTTACTCTTTTCTTAGGACAATAGAAAGATGATTATAGATCAGGATTAGTATGATGTGTGAATGGACTGTATTTGGCTAGATATGAATGACATGCTAAGCCATAAACTATGGCTTCCAAACTACAATGCCTAGGAAAACATTTTGGTTTAACTCAGTGTGTAAATTCAAGCCATTGTCCCACACTAGAGAGCTAGTATTTAGCACTGAAGATGGAGGAGTCCACCCATGTCCAAGTAGAGCAGAAGTGAATGAGATCCCCCCTCAGCATTGATTGCAACCTTTGAGAACCCCTGGCTTAATTCAGAGTTTTCTTCTAGCCGTGCTCAATTGCACTTTGTTGTGCTGGGGATTTGAGGTTCAGCCACAAGTCTATCCTTTGAGTCACAGAGTAATGGCAATGACTGTGTTCTCCAGACAGACCTTGTAGAACTGACCACACTTCCAAGAAGCCATGCTCTAAGCCAAGACCTGCTGCTGCATATTGAAGAATCCAAGGCCTCATCAATGTTAATAATAGTGTCAATCAGTCCTAACAGCATCCTGGTGCACAATTCCCCAAGTTGGTGTGCTCCCTGATAGGTGAAGCTCCCCGACATCCCAAACAGCAGGGGAGCCAGATCTGCAGTCCTTGCTGACCTGGAAAACACCAGATTAGGGAAGGCTGTTGTGAAGATGAATGGAAAGAGTTTTGTTGTGAGGTTTCAAAAACTATACATTCTTATGATCTAAGAACAGTGAGTGGGCAAGGAATAACAAGCAATTTGGAACCCTGCCAGGAGTGCCAATGAAGCTTCAAGACCTTTTGCAAAATTTACATCAGCTTTAGCTAACCTGTTGCCTTTCAGATAGGTAACAGGATACTTCCCCAAATTCCCAGCCAGGTTGATCATGCTGCCTAGGAATTTTGGTGATTCAAACACATTTGAAGAACACCAGCTTGGTGAAGGCTGAATTGATCTTATTATTCATAGAACCATAGCATAATTTTCAGGGTCAGAGGATCTGGGCAGCCATTACTCTCTGTTCACTTATCCTGGCAGACTTTTCTCCAGTCAAGAACAGAATGGAACCCCAGAAGGCCCTCTCCACACCCTTGAGAAACTGCTTTCCTTCTGTCATTCCCGAGGTTATTGGCCAGATCCAGTGCCCATATGGAGCAAACCATTTGCAGCCTAGAATGCTGGGAGTTTGAGATAATTTCAGTAGACTGTCTAACTCATGAAAGTGTGAAAGGTCCTGTGGAAGCACCAAGTCATGTCTGACCCTTTGGGGGGGATGCTGCTTTTGCGATGTTTTCTTGTCAGACTATAGAGCGGGGTGGTTTGCCATTGCCTTCCCCAGTTGTCACCTTCCCCAGCAAGCTGGGCACTCATTTCACTGACCTCGGAAGGATGGGAGGCTGAGTCAACCTGAGCCGGCTACCCGAGAATCCAGCTTCTGCTGGGATCGAACTCGGGTTGTGGGGAGAGTTTCGGCTGCAATGCTGCCACCTGCCACTCTGCGCCACAGGAGGCTCAGCCTGGGTGTTCCATCATCCCAGGGCTACCTTTGGGAACGATGTTTCTGGCTGCAGGTTTTTTGGTGGCCTCAAAACCCCACCCAGTGGAACAGAGGCACTGCAGCCCTTGACTGAAATGAAATTCCATCACCTTGCTTTTCCCTTTCTTTCCTTTTCACCATGTATCTGTGTTTGTTCTTTTATATTTAATATTAAGGACTGCAAAACTTCAACAAGTGGAGCTGGAGAAGAAAGAAAATGGGAAGTTCATTTATGAGGATGCCCTTTTAGCTATAATCCTACACAAGTTTACTTAGGGGGAAAAAAGGTGAAAGGTCCCCTGTGGAAGCACCAAGTCATGTCTGACCCTTTGGGGGGAACGCCGCTTTCACGATGTTTTCTTGGCAGACCTGGTTTGCCATTGTCTTCCCCAGTCGTCCCCTTCCCCAGCAGGCTGGGTACTCATTTCATCAACCTGGGAAGGATGGGAGGCTGAGTCGACCTGAGCTGGCCACCCAGAGAGAATCCGGCTTCTGCTGGGATCGAACTCGGGTCGTGGGGAGAGTTTTGGCTGCAATGCTGCTGCCTGCCACTCTGCCCCACACGAGGCTCTGCTGTCTAACTCATAGGGATTTTCAATCACAAGGTTCAGTACAGTGCAGATAGGTCATGTCAGATCCTGGATGTAATGATCTGATAGGAATGGTGGCTTTAGGTGACCCTGAAATATGCGATCTGTATTTCTCTTCTCTTGAGGGAATCATCACGCCAACTGCCTCTACATTCCTGATACACTGGAGCCAAACCAAAGAAGGAAAGTGTTTGCCAGCCCTGATCATTCAGAGGTGTGCAGGTCTGAAAACTGAATCCACTTCAGAGACAGCACCTTTGGTCTGTGGAGTTGGCTTTTGGAAAATGCTCTGTTGAGGAACAGGAGCTCCTGTGGACCTAGAGATGTGTCTGAGAAGACCAGCTATGCTTAGCTGATGTTCTCTTCCATTACCCAATACTTTCGGGATAATCACTTTGACCCCATCCAGCCTGTGGGGCCCCAGATGTTGGCCCCAAGGTGTAACCTTTCTTCTACGCCTTTCTTCCCCTTTAGTGTTTGGAAAGAATTTTGAGGACTGAGCACAAGAAACTCAATTAAACAAGTCCCAACTTCATAAACATCCCCTTGCGATTCACCCTCTAACAAAGCCCACAGGCCAAAGCAAAGAGGAAGCAAACACAAAAGTACGGGATATTTTTATTTTATTTCATTTTATTTTGCAGCAGGATAAAAAAATACCATATAATACAACCAGTTCTATGACAAGCACACTTTCCCCAGAATATTATATTTCAAGCAAAGAGAAGAAGAAGATTCCATTTTGTACGTGAAGTCTGCCTTCGAGCAGTTCAGGCACCTCAGACAGGGTTGTCCAGAGGGTTTGGCCAAAAGGTGGCCACAACAGTTTTTAATATTCAATTACATCATGACAGTCACCTTCTTGACTTTTTTGACCATGTCCTCTGGACACCCCTGACCTCTGCCCTGAGAACCAAACTTTTCTAAGTCATGGCTTGGCCCTATGGAGTCCTGGTTCCGAGAAGGGATTAGGCACATCCTCACTAAAACTGCAAACTTCCGGGCTCTCTCTTCCACCACTGTAATCATGGAAGAACCAACTGAGATTTGTCAGGCGAAACTGAAGCCTCAGGGGCTTGGTAAAAGTTGCTGTGGAAGGAGCCCCCAATTTATCCAGGAGGAAAGGGACATTTTCTTTTCAAATGATAAACACTTTCTCTTGCAAGGGTTGGCCCGAAATATTTTGCTGCTGGGGCAAAATGGTACTTCCTGCCTTTCTGATTAACTTTGGTAACAGTAGGGAAGAAAAATCATCCTCCGTCATGCCTGAAAACAGGGTTCATATCTGAGTGTCAGTATTTCAGGAAGCCATTAGGTGGCAGCAAAGAGTTTTCTGTTTTTTGCTTTTTTAAATCAAGCTCTATGCTTTCATCTAGGGGTTGTCTCAGGTTTTGCAGACCAAATACGGCAGTAGTCCTACATGAAAATAGGTGAATAGTTTAGGGCAGGGCTTGGCAAACTATCACCCCAGAATCTTTGTGGGCCTGGAGATCATACTCATCAGAATTACTGAAAATTAATGGCATAGTTTCTACCATTTTGAGAGAGAAAACATACGAAAACTGTCTTGGAAGACCCAAAATATGCACAAGTTTTTAACAACCACAATGCTTCCAAACTATTTCCCAAATCCTTGCTTTAAAAACGAACAAACCAAAAAAAACCTTGCTGTATTTCACAGCCATGCCTCATCAGGGACTGCCTGAGTGAGTGGCTTAAGCACCTTCTTAAGCCACATTTTCCAAAATTATTTGGGATGAAGCCATGACAGATAAGCTGGTTGAAATATGCTATAAAAGAGTATGGAGCTCCAGTATGCTCAAGGATTTCTGAGTGAAAACAGTTCAACAAAAGAGCTGGGTTATACATCGTTACGTTCATTCAGTCTCCTGCCGTTAATTCAAAGTGGTGTTGATCTACAGGAGTTTCACTAATCGCAACATCTGTCTTTCTCCTAAACTCAGTATAAAGAGGCTGAAACTCAGATCTCCTCCATCAACTAGTATTTGAGGCAGGCTGTCTCTACACATCCCAGCTGATTAGAGAAAACAGTTCTTGAGGATGGGCTAAATGCTCCTTATTTCTCAGTAAGTCACCCTGGTTGTCCACTGGCAGATGAAATCTGTAAACACATCTCCCTTTCTTCATGCACAATCTAGAGGATATTTTAAAATATCACTTAAATGTCAAGGGGACAAACTTTCCCCCCTCCATGCTAGTTAATGTTGTGCCTATGCAGTTATATAAAATATATGTAGATGCTATTTGCTGGAAAATCTCCTGCCTCTTGAATCTATAGAGACGCCACCCCCACTATATTAACATATATTCATATATTCACATATAACATACATTCAGTGGATACTGAAAGTTTGGAAGCACAACACGTAACTTAGACAAATATTCCAGAACGCTTAAGTCCTTATAAAGATTGTGTCACTTCCTCGTGTTCAAGAAAATAGTAATCATCAGGATGCAAAACTCCCTGGTGTAATTTTTGTGTCCCAAATATTGCAGCATCTTTGTCAGGACATGAGAACCAGTTAAGAAATGGATCAAGCAATAATTAGTTTTGAGCGTGATGACCAATATCCTATTCTTCACTCTGGACATAATGCATAAAAGTGTATGAAATCTCACCTCCCATCATAATTTTGATTACAAATGTCTCAGGATCATAATCAGAGGTCCTGGCTGTTACTTAAAGGTCATATATTTAGGAAGAAACCCCTTCATTTCCTAGCATGGGTTTTCTGCCCAGTGTGAAAATCTGGAAATGTGAATTTTTAAAACCATAAACCAAAAAGAAACAAGTCCTGATTGAGGAGTACAGCTCTGAAAAAGAATATTGCCCGAGGTCGATTTTGACAAACTGGGAATGATTTCATAAAAGAAATATTTCTCAGGAGAATTCATAAAGCATTTAACTGTGGCAAAATCATTCTGAAATCAAGGTGATTTATATTTCTAAAATGAAAAGTGTGGAGTGGTTATTCTACCAGGTTTTTTTTTTTAAAATCCATTCAATCATGTCCGATTCTCAGAGGCTGCCTGGACAAGTCCTTGCCGTTTTCTTGGCAAGGTTTTTCAGAAGCAGCTTGCCATTGTCTCCTTCCTAGGGTTGAGAGAGAGTGACTGGCCAAAGGTCACCCAGCTGGCTGTGAGCCCAAGGCAGGACTAGAACTCCCAGTCTCCATTTCTAGCTGGGTGCCTGAACCATTACACCAAACTGACTCACGTTCTACCAGGAGGCACCCCCCAAAAAGCATGCCATCTTTCATCAATGCTGCTACTCACTCTGAAGCAGTGTTCCTCAAACTGGGCAAGTTGAAGATGTGTGGCCTTCAACTCCCAGAATTCCCTAGCCAGCATTGTTTTGGGTTTTTGCAGCGCAAATAAGATTAAATCCCCTTTGCATGTAGATCTAAAATCTCCATTCATACAAGCATACCACCTGCATTTTAGAAGGAGGAATGGTCTCTGGGCTTGGAAGACTGATGCTCTTAAAGCTGCAACTAGATAGTCCAAACGAGAAAAGCCTGCCATAGCTAACATCATTCTCTTCCTCCTTCCTAGAAATACGAAGGGACCTTCAGCACCAAAGCAATCAAATCACATTCAGAACTGAGCACCCTCTCAAACGAAACAGATGCTCTCCCATCACAGCCAATGTCCTGCATCAAATAACCCTCTTCAGCCCAGGATGAGCGGAAGGGTTCAGTTCCTGGCCTCTCGCACCCAGGGCCCCAGCCTCAGCCAGCACGGCAGCGTTTGGACGGCCGGGAGTTGTGGCTCAGCAGGGTTGGCTGGCCAGACCCTCCTCCCCCTTGCTCCTGGCAAAATGTTCCTAAGGGATCCTGGGTGGAGTAGTCTGTGAAACGGCTCCAGAGCAGAATGATTCATGGGAGTTTGATTCCTACAGCTAAGTTAGAGGCAGCATTGCCAAAACGTGGGGTATTTCTGAATGCCTCACGCCCATAAGCTAAGAGGCCATCTGATTCTTATTATAGTGGGCAGAAATGTATAGAATAGTGGTAGGGTGCAATTAAGTATGTTTTATCTTTGGAGGGGAGGAAGATGTTTAGGAGGTTTACATGAATTTTTTCCCTTTATTTTAATATAAGGGGGAGGAGTAACTGTACCGAGTGATGTTTATTATGTGTTAAAGTAGAATGACTTATAGAAATAATGGGGTGTTTTGGTTTAATGTAGAGTAAGAGAGTGATTATGGAAATTTTTGTGTATCCTTGCTGTTAAAAGTCAGAAGCCATATCTTTTTGTAAGTTTGAAAAAAATTCTCTTCTGTTTTTGCACTTTTTTAGTTTTTTTTTCTTTCTTTGTAGGTTTTTGGGTTTTTTTGTAGTTTTTATTCTTTTCTTGAAACTTAACAAAATTTACCATTAAAAAAAAACATAAGCTAAGAGGCCATCTGCCGTGTTTCTGGCAGTAAAGTTACGAAGGCAGACAGTTAGCAATCATGCTCGCCAAGGACTGAGCTGCTCTTGAAATGGGTCGGGAAGGAGAAATTCTCTCTACCTTTTTAGATCCTTCATCTCTTTCACCAATTTCCAATTTCAGTTGCATGGCTGGCACCTGGATTTGCAAGTCAACGTGAAGCTCTCTTTTGGAGGGCAGTTCAGCCCTGCAGGTTGAAATGCATTTCGTTTAGCTGCACAAGCCGGTCACCTCACCAGGACCCAGGCTCAGTGCTGAAGCTGGTCTTGCCACCAAAGGCTGCCAGTTAAAGGGCATTACGCCCTGCGTCGCAGCACAGCAGATATGTATGTATATTTACAGTGCTGAACAGACAGGAATGTGAAAGAGAGAGATGAACACTGAAGCCCGGAAACTCTATGTTTCTTGCATCATTACAGTCTCTTTCCTTCCTTTAGGCCAGTGTATCTCAACCTTGGCACTTTAAGTTGTGTGGACTACAACTCCCAGAATTCCCCAGCTAGCCTTGCTGGCTAGGGAATTCTGGGAATTGAAGTCCACACATCTTAAAGTGGCCACGGTTGAGATACACTGCTTGACGTATTGAGCAGTGGGAAAACTTAACAATATCCTGATTAAAATTTGAATAGGACCATCAACGAGTTCCTGGAGTTCCTGCTTGTCGTAGAGCAACAGATGGCGTTCTCCTTCGTTCACCCAAATTAAGGAACATTGCACCCTGGACCAGCCACGTTATACTGTATATGAAAAGGAAAATCTCTGGCAGTAAAAATCCAATTATAACATTGCCACTGCAAATCTGTTCCCAGAAGCGTCAGTGTGACTGCCTTGTGGGAAGGCTGGCCAGCCTGTTTAAAATTGAGTCTAAAACATGAAAAACCCTCCAGGGATAGACATCTTCCCCAGTGGGAGGAAATCTTGGCTAATGAGCTACACTTGATTCACAGTAAATGTGGAACATATAGGAAGGGGTGGAAGAGCTGCACTGGGGCTTCTGAGAAAACAATGCCACCAAAATTGGATTTTGTTGCATTGAAATCTAAATCAGATTTAAATGAGTCACTTTAATTAATGCAAGTTATTTTTTTAAAAATTCCCACAGGCTTAATATGCTTTTTCCTTCTAGCATATGAACGAATTGCAATTCAAAAGCCACATCCCTCTGTCCTGATTTACACAGTGTAGACCCATTTCCCTTGGCTGGATTACCCAATATCAGCAGTTGCTGCAGACGGTTTCACTCCTAAAATTTCCCAAGCCCTTGTGCAATGAAAGCAAAATGTGGACTGTAGTTCAGATGGAGAAATTGAGGCAGACCTATTAAAGCCTCAAACTCCATCGAGCCAATGCAGTTTCCACAAAATTAGCTTATGTAAGATAAATGCTGACCTAGAGAACAAGAAATGCATATTAACTCCCTTGCCCTGAATTTATGTTAAAGGGGCTAATTTTCCAGGCAATGCAAGAGGAAAATTGATGTGAACATCTTTTATCTTGCCTATGGAAAGGCTGGCTTTTTATTATTATTCCAAAGAAAAAAGAATTAGACTGGAGATTAAATGGTCTGAGTGAATTAACTATATTGATAGGATGTGAGCAGACAGTGGAGAGAACATTTTACTATTGTAAAGAATCAGGAGGAAGCCAGGATGCTTTTGAAGCTTCTGCTTTGAGCACCAAAATCTCTGGTTGTCTCTTTCTATATTTAATGATATTATCCCACCCATATTTTCATCTGAAGCATATGACAATCTAGAAGCATGGCATGATGCAACCATGACAGGTTCTTGATGGTGCGGAACCCTTTCCACAGTGAATTGTTTGTCAAGGAACTAGGATTTTCTGAGTTCCTTGTACACTGCAGAAAATATTGGAGTGTGATCCAAGGAGCTCACAACACTCATCGGGGGCAGTGGCCAGGTCTGTCCCACCCCATAAAGGACCCATTTGAATGGAAAGCACAGCATAGAACAGTGTTTTTCAAACTTGGCATCTTTAGTATGTGTGGACTTCAACCCCCAGAATTCCCCAGTCAGTTCTGGGAGTTGAAGTCCACACATCTTAAAGTTGCCAAGTTTGAAAAACACTGTTCTAGAACATACCCAATGTTCTGTGGTTGCCGAGAAGAAGAACATTGAGCATGCTGTGCAAGTTTTCTTTCAGGAAATCTTTATCTACCATTATTGATTGATGCTCTCTCTGAGAAACAATTTGTCAGGGTCAGTGAACAAAATACTCACCCACAGCAGGAATCTGAAAATGAGGTGGATGGTTACTTTGCAAAGCATCTGAGCAATTTAGGAGCCCTTGGGTCATATTAGGAAGTTATGCAATTCTGCAAACATCTCTCTTAATCGCCATTCATTTCAATGTGTTTATATTTTCTAAGAAGCTTTCAGGTCACCCAGGGTGTAGGTGGACTGAAGATCTGGGCTTAGGAACAAAGAGACGACCTGGTCTCCAAGTTGCCTCCAAATCATTCTCTATTTCTGTCAAACTTCACCTCTCCCTCCCTCTCTCCCACTCTCTCTCTCTTCCCAGCAACTCCAAATGATCCCTGATATATAAGTTTGGTTATAAGATGGGAGACAGAAGACTTGGAAAGATGCAAACACAAAGAGTGGAGCTAATCCACACTTTGCCCAGTGTTGAGGAAAGGAGTGGTTGCTCTTGGGAGGTCCTGTGTGGGATCCAGCCATCATGCAGGGGTACTGGTGCCGCCCTCACTATGGAGAGAGGCCTTGGAAACCTCTGTGCTGACAGTGGAAAGAGGGAAGCTCTCATACTTCTCCTTCTCACGGCTACAGCTGCAGCGATACAGCAAGGCCTTGACCTCCTTCTGAAAATTGCTGTTGAGGAACCCGTAGATGATGGGGTTGATGCATGTGGAAGCCATGGCCATGAGATGGCAGAGGGAGAAGATTAAGTTGTAGTAACACACCGAGATCTTCTCATGGTCCCAGTCATAAAGGGCATTGAAGACCATGAGGGGAAACCAACAAGCAGCAAAAGCTACCACAATGCAAGCCAACATGACGTTGACCTTCCGGTGGCTAGTGGCCCGGGAACCATCTTTTGCTCGCTCCACCATGTCCTTCCGGCGTTGAAGGCGTAGGAAGATGCGGAAGTAGCAGGCAAGGATCAGGAGCAAAGGGAGACAGTATTGGAAGAGCAGGAGGAAGGTAGTGTAGGACAAGCGATGCTGATCAGAGGGCCAGTGCTCAATGCAGACCAGGTGATTGGCAAAAGAGTCGAAGGGAAGGCTTAAGTTTTGAAAGGGCTCATTGGTCAAGATGGTGAAGGACAGGAAGGGCAGGGAAATGCAGCAGGCCACCACCCAGGTGAGAGCTACAGCCAGATAAGCATGGTTGGCTGCTGGTTTCCACCCAGTTGGGTTGATGATGAGCTGATGCCTCTCCAGAGCAATCCAGACCAGGGACAGGATGGACACTGTGACTGAAACACACTGAACAAAGGGGCTGACCTTGCAGACCACTTCTCCCAAGATCCAGTGATCCATCAGGGTGTAAATGACTGTGACGGGCATGCAAACAAGGGACATGAGGATATCGGAGAAGGAGAGGTTGGCGATGAAGATGTTGGTGACGTTCCTCATCTCCTTCTGCTGGACGATGACACAGACCAGGCAGAGGTTGCCCGTCAGCCCTACTGCAATGATGGCGCTGTAAGCCACGATCAGGAAGGTGCTGTTTCCCACTGACTCACCACAGGACATGCCGTTCTCTTCCAGCAGACTCAGTTGCTCAGAGAAGTTCAGATAGAGGAGATTCAGCAGCTGGTCCATAGCCCTTCTTCCTCCCACCGAGCAGATGGAAAGATGGAGCCTCTCGCCAAAGGAGGGAGCCCTTGTTCCTTCTCACACACTACCGTGTTCACCCAGGAATTGCCCTGTGCCAAGGAAGAATTACTGCATTTATTACATTAAAAAACACATTAAACCTCAAAAAAATTACAATTAATATTGCTTAAGGAAAAAACCGTTAGTTTATAGCATTATATAAACTAAAAAGCAATGCAACTATTACTAAAACAAAACACTCTATAAAGTTTCAAAAAGGAACAACCTGCTGCATAAAAAGGCTATATGGTGAAGGGAGAGAGAGAAAAGTAAAAACCTTATGTTCTATCCTGTTTAGAGAACAAAAAGAGAGAGGGGATAAAAATAATTTAATAAAACCACTAGAAACTAAACTAGGAACTCAAAAGAAAGCCATAATCCTAAAATTATCTCTACCCGTAGGTAGGTAGGTAGGTAGGTAGGTAGGTAGGTAGGTAGGTAGGTGATGGAGATGATGGAGATGGAGAGAGATAGAGAGAGATAGAGAGATAGAGATGGAGGGAGAGAGAGATGGATAGATAAATAGATAGGATGGATAGATCATGAGCGAGACCAAGATTGAGACGAGACAGAGATAGCCAGATAGATAGATATGGATAGAGAGAGATGATAGATAGATAGATAGATAGATAGATAAGATGGAGAAAGAGATGGAGAGATAGGTAGACAGACAGACAGACAGATAGATATCAGGCTATTAAAATGTATTTATTACATTTATATTCTGTTTTTTCCCTCCCAGTAAACTCAGTGACTGGATTCATGCAACCTATTGAACTGGGTGAATGAAAAACCTCAAGGATATCGTAGTAAGTTTGGTTTACTTCGACCTTGGTTCATATTTTCATGGCTTTGAGTGCTGAGTGAGGCCAGCCCATTTGTTAGTTTATGGTTCAGCAGGCTGTCTGAACCCAGAAAATGGACTGATTGGATAACCACGCTGAGCAGACTCAGCCCTGGCTCCAGGTTCTCTCCCATCTGACTGAACCCCAAATCTGTTCAGCTTTCACAGTGTGGCTGCAACCAGGGCTTCTGTGGGACCAGGGGCATCTGCAAGTTGCAATCACACAATCAAAACCCCATCCCTTTTTCCTTTGCATCACCCACATGGAGCAAAGCTTGAACTGCACAGTCACAGCTGCCATCTTGACTTATTTGACACCCCCCCAAAGATGCCCCCACTCAGGACCACCTATATATTTTTGGCCCCACCTTATCCTAAAAGAGGGCTGCATTAACCAACCCTTTTCTCTCCAAAAGCTGTATTTCAAGAAAGGGAGCCTATTAATAACAACACATAATGCAAAAAAATAATTGGGCATGGGCACATTAAAAACTGGCTCAGGTCATATTTAAAACATGCCAGTGCCTGATCATTCCCAAATAATTAAACCAGCATGACACTGAATAAGTTAACATTAATGGGATTTAAAAAAAACACACACACACACAAACAACAATGTTGAAATCCATGCCATCAGATTTTGGTCTCAATTTCAGCTGTTCTGAAAGCTGTAAAATAGCCTGGCAGGGGGGATGTACCTCCAGGAATGCCCACCCCTATCCTACAACCCTGGGTTGCGAATTTTATTTTATTTTTATACCTTGAAGTATCATTTCTATGTGATTGCCCTCTAAACACACTACACTTTCCCACCAGTCACAGCAAGGGGCTGATCTTATGAAGCAAGGTTGGAGCAACTTGAATGGAAGACCACCAGGTGATCCACCCAGCATAAGGCTGGATGGGAAAGTAGAGAAAAAGAACGCAATGCAACCCACTTCTGGATTTTTGCTAATTCATGAATCACCAGGAGCTGAGCTTGACTCAACAGAGACCTTCACTTTTTAAGATTTTCCAGAGCATCTCTCCACCAACATCAAAACTCAGTTCCCATTCATTCAAATAAGGCATTTGGCCTGACATCCTTTGTAACTGTTCTCTACACACCTTTTCCCTAACAGCACATTTAAAGCTAGTATTTTTTGCAAACAATCCAGATCTCTTTCCTGTCGCTTCTGTTACCCCAATATGCCATTTACCCAGTCTTAAAATAAAAAATAAATAAAAAATTGGGAGCAGCTACATTTGGAGCCCATCGAGCGCCACAACAATTTTCTTGCAAAGGGAATCCGTAGAAGTAATTCGCACCCACCTCGGCTTACAGCTATGCACCTTCTCGCGGACAGCCTCCTAAGAGGCGAAGAGCAAACGCCGTCCCGGTCTGAGAACAGCGCACCTGCCGGATCACCTGCGAAGAGCTCGGTCGGCCCGGGCGGGTGGCTATTTGCAAACCGGGGACAGCAATCTCGGTATCCAGCGAGGGTGCACAGATCATCCCACACCCCTCTCGGGACTGTGCTAAAGCTGGGCTTCAGAAGGCGCCTTCCCTCTGCGGGACCGTGGCACGAGGCGAAGTTTCCGAAAGCCCCGCATTTCGCCTCGCTTCCCCGAACGAGCGCCTGCTCACGGACCCATCCAGGGCGGCCGCCCCGAGGCAGACAGACAGAGCTCGGCAGCCCCTCCTTTCTGCACCGGCCTCGCACTTTTCGTTGCGGGGTTCCTGGTTTGGAGGTTGCGGGCTTCCCCTCTTCCGTGCCGCAAAGGGCTCCCCGCGCAGCCGCCGCCGCCAACCTCCTACCCCACCATCGGCGGGCAGCACGAGAAAAACGCAAGCCGGACAGACTCTGCGTCCTGGCTTCACCGGGCGGCTCGCGCCCCCAGCAGCTGCCCGCCGTCTCCCCCCCCCACCCGGGCCCCCTCCGTCCCTCCCCAGCCCCGCCGCTTGCCTTCTCCCGGCCGCGGCCAGATGTTGCGCAGCTGCGAGGCGGATTTCTGGAGTCTCCCGGGCAGGAAGAGCCGCCGGCTCGCCTCCGGACTACCGGCGCTGCCCGGGCTCCTGGGTCGCTCTGCTCCGTCTCACGCGGGGCTCGGAGGAGGCGGGGTGCGGCGGGGGGGCAGGCGGGCGGCTCCGGGAGGAAAGACCAGCTGCCGGGGATGGGGGGCTCTTACAGACGCCGGGCAGTGCTGCTAACGGGTCGGAGAGGAAGGGGCCGCCACGGGCATCCAGCGGGCGCAGGGGCGCAGGGCTGGGAAGGTGGAGCAGCAGGGCGAGCGCGCAGAAACACACCCCTCGCCGGCTGGCTTGCGGGCGGGCGGCCGGGCGGGCTCCCCTCCTCAGCGGCTGAACTAGTCGGCAGCCCCGGGCACGGCTCGCCCCTCTCCTCTTCTCCCCAGGGGCTCAGCCCTGCCGCGGACTCGCTGCCCACCTCCTGCGCAGGTAAATTGCGCCTGACCGCTCCGGGCTCGGCCTCCAGGCGCCTCCTCCCTCCGCCCTCCACGAAGGAGACCTCCAGGCGGGGGCAAAGCAGCGAGCGAGGAGCGGCCGGACGGTCTTATGCGGGCGCAGCAAAGCCACCGCGTCTCCTAAACCCCTCCTTTGGGAGGAGAGGGCTGGGCAGGCAAACCCCCCCCCCCCCGCTTCCCCACGTGGGGACCCCTCCCCGCCCTCGCCTCCCCGGACGGGCCGCGGTGCGGGCAGCCCTGGAAAGAATAGGGCAGAAGCCGTCCGGGGGCGAGGGCTCCGGACCCAACTCGGGCGAGGCAGAGCCTGGGGGAGCTGGCCGGCTGGGCGCGGGAAGCCCCTTCGGCTGGCTGGTTCTCCATCTCCCAGCCGTTCCTGGATGGCACAGCCCAGGACTCCCCTTCGAGGGTGGGGGGCAGCCACGGCTTCAAAGCCCCCGGGTGGGAGGCTTCCCCTCCGGAGGGTTTCCCTGGCATTGCGTGGAAGTGTGGGGAGCCAGAGGGGCAGCAGGCAATGGGAGAGAGGACTGCTCGGGGAAAGGCAGGAGATTCCCCCAGCCCCCCTTGATCTCCTGGACCCGCAGGAATGGGAGAACCCTGCACTCGCTGCGGGGGTGTGTGTGTGTGTTACATCAGGACCCTTTTCTCCTTTTATAGACGTTTCAAAAGCCAACCTTCATCCATGAAACTGAAGAGAAATTGGGAGGAAAGCCTGCAAGTGCTCCATGTGAGTCGGGATTCCCTTCCTTCCTTCCTTCCTTCCTTCCTTCCTTCCTTCCTTCCTTCCTTCCTTCCTTCCTTCCTTCCTTCCTTCCTTCCTTCCTCCATCTCTCCAAATGTGGTATTTGATGCATGTACTGTACACATTTGCAGAAATCTGGAATCGTTTTTCCTGGGCAATCTCTGCTCCACTAGAACCTAGCATCAATCAACTGGGGCAAAGACCAGGCTGGTTTTCTGACCCCATTCTTCCTGGAGAGAGAGCCTGGAGGTCCTCCCAGTACACGCCCAACTTCTCAGCCTGCTAACTTTTCCCCTACTTCTGCCCATCCATCCACTTTGTGGACTAGCCCTGCGAACAGGCCCAGTTGTCCTGCTGAAGGACTCTCCCCTGGACAGGAAACCCCAAAGACCGTTTATCTCCCTGCAGGGCCAGCATCATCGTCTTCAGGAATCTGCTGGACCCCAAGACTTTCCAAGTCCCTGTGAGTGGCGGGCAGCACGTCCACTGCCCCGCCCAGCACCCATCATCAGTGGAGAAGTTGCCTCCTTCTCATTTAACATTTCCCCACATGCTCCTGAAATGTGAATGAACTGCACATTTTAAATGGTTATGATTTTATTTTTAAAGAAGGAAAAAGAAGAAGGAAACAAGCAAGCAAAAACTACAATTGACTAGCACACAAAATCTTCCTTGGTCAAGCTCATCTTTTCCTGTTTTCTTCATGGGGCCCGCACACTTTCTCTTCACTGAGCTGAGTGATCAGGAGCTTTCTGCTCTTATCAGGAAGATAATTAGTTTATCTAGGTTATTAATTATTTCCCACCTTTGCCTTACCTCATTGCCTGTTCCCCTCCAGGCACCTATCAATGTAGCTAAGTCTCACTATTATATAACCTTCTCTTGCTGATGCATAAACCATGCAGCTATTCCCCCAAAAGCAATCTAAGCAACCCTGGGAAGGTGGTGGTGATGGTGTGGGGTTGAAGGGCCATGAAAACTTGCCCAACAAAAACAGCCAGTTGTGGGTGGTTTGTCATGGCCCACCTCTCCCATCACTTGCACCCCTGCAGCTGATTGATAAAGGACTCTGTTTAAGTATACAGAAGTAATCAATAATGCTTTGCTAACAATACTCTGCTTTCTGTCCATTCTTTCTTTGGAATGTAAACCGTGGCATCCTCAGCCAGCAACAGCTCCAGACCTTCTGAAGGTACACTTTTTATGCCCTGTGGGAAATTATGGTGGTGGGAAGCCTCTTAGACTGAGCTGTGGACGTTACCTATGGCCCCATCCAGAGGAAGAAGCGGTGTGCTGCAGAAGCAAGTGAATGGCAATGATGGGCTGCCCCAAGCAAGCATTTTGCCCAGGCGCTGCCCTTTGTTCCCCTCTATTAGTGCAGAGCCGAGAATGACCAAGTGGACATCAGCTGAGATCTGCTTAATGCCGCTAACGTGGCACCTTCTGCTCCAAATACAGATTAGATTAATTCTGGTTATTTTATCACAGTTGAAACTGAGCAGGCAGATTAAAATCAAGTAATGGGTAAACGCATGATTCATATATGAATGCTTGTGGCTCAGGAACAGATGAGACATCCAAAATGCCGGGTGATTTTTAATACTTTGACAGCAGTGTAGAAATATTGGATAATGTCATGGCTCTGGGTCCAAGGGCCCTGGGAGGCAGGGAAAGATGTGGCTTTCTCCACGTTTGGAGCAGCTTGTTTAGAAGCGTCTTAGCCAAGAGGCTACCAGTAAGAAAAGATGGAGCCAGGCGTCTGTCCCCTTACGTGGGGAGTTCAATGCCAGGCCATCATCATCATCACCATCATCATCATCATCCTCAGTTAAAGAAATCAGTACAACTAAATCACAAACTGCATTTGTCAAAGTGGGTCTGAGTCACTGTTCTTCTAGTCATCCTCGTATTGTTATTGCTACTGTTATTATTTTAAACACCATACTTTTCATATGAATTCAGGGCAGTTTGCAAAGTGCAATTTAAAATGCAAGGAGAATTGTTGTTGTTGTTGTTGTTTATTCGTTCAGTCGCTTCCTACTCTTTGTGACTTCATGGACCAGCCCATGCCAGAGCTTCCTGTCGGTCGTCAACACCCCCAGCTCCCCCAGGGACGAGTCCGTCCCCTCTAGAATATCATCCATCCACCTTGCCCTTGGTCGGCCCCTCTTCCTTTTGCCCTCCACTCTCCCTAGCATCAGCATCTTCTCCAGGGTGTCCTGTCTTCTCATTATGTGGCCAAAGTATTTCAGTTTTGCCTTTAGTATCATTCCCTCAAGTGAGCAGTCTGGCTTTATTTCCTGGAGGATGGACTGGTTTGATCGTCTTGCAGTCCAAGGCACTCTCAGAATTTTCCTCCAACACCACAGTCCAAAAGCATCGATCTTCCTTCTCTCAGCCTTCCTTATGGTCCAGCTCTCGCAGCCATATGTTACTACGGGGGACACCATTGCTTTAACTATGCGGACCTTTGTTGTCAGTGTGATGTCTCTGCTCTTAACTATTTTATCGAGATTTGTCATTGCTCTCCTCCCAAGGATTAAGCGTCTTCTGATTTCCTGACTGCAGTCAGCATCTGCAGTAATCTTTGCACCTAGAAATACAAAGTCTTTCACTGCTTCTACATTTTCTCCCTCTATTTGCCAGTTATCAATCAAGCTGGTTGCCATAATCTTGGTTTTTTTGAGGTTTAGCTGCAAACCAGCTTTTGCACTTTCTTCTTTCACCTTCATCATAAGGCTCCTCAGTTCCTCTTCACTTTCAGCCATCAAAGTGGTATCATCTGCCCTGCCGTACTCCTTTCCCAATCTTAAACCAGTCCGTTGTTCCGTGGTCTGTTGAACTGCTGAAGTCTACCTTGCAGGATCTTGAGCATTACCTTACTGGCATGTGAAATGAGTGCCACTGTTCGATAGTTTGAACATTCTTTAGTGTTCCCCTTTTTTGGTATGGGGATATAAGTTGATTTTTTCCAATCTGATGGCCATTCTTGTGTTTTCCAAATTTGCTGGCATATAGCATGCATTACCTTGACAGCATCATCTCGCAAGATTTTGAACAGTTCAGCTGGGATGCCGTCGTCTCCTGCTGCCTTGTTATTAGCAATGCTTCTTAAGGCCCATTCAACCTCACTCTTCAGGATGTCTGGCTCTAGCTCACTGACCACACCGTCAAAGCTATCCCCGATATTGTTATCCTTCCTATGTAGGTCTTCCGTATATTCTTGCCACCTTTTCTTGATCTCTTCTTCTTCTGTTAGGTCCTTGCCATCTTTGTTTTTGATCATACCCATTTTGGCCTGGAATTTGCCTCCAATGTTTCTAATTTTCTGGAAGAGGTCTCTTGTCCTATTCTATTTTCTTTTTCCACTTCCGCGCATTGCTTGTTTAAAAATAATTCCTTATCTCTTCTGGCTAACCTCTGGAATTTTGCATTTAATTGGGCATATCTCCCCCTATCACTGTTGCCTTTTGCTTTCCTTCTTTCTTGGGCTACTTCTAGTGTCTCAGCAGACAGCCATTTTGCCTTCTTGGTTTTCTCTTTCTTTGGGATGTATTTTGTTGCCGCCTCCTGAACAATGCTGCCAACTTCTGTCCAGAGTTCTTCCGGGAGCCTATCTACTAAGTCTGTCATGAGTAAGGATGGCGAGCAGGGGGCTCCTTTCCAGACTGTTAAGCGCATGCGTAGCACTGAGGAATTGGTGAGCCATTCCAAGAGGCACAGATTGGGACCGCCTTAACCTGCGGAGTTTATATGGCTGGGTTTTTCCCACGCTTGTTCAGTTTGTTAGGATTACTGTTATGTATTAGCAATAAAACATTAGAGAACAGTTCCCTGCCTCAGAGTGTGTCCTGGGAGTCAGGACAAAGTCCAGTCCCTTAAATCTATTCTTCACCTCCACTGCATATTCCTTAGGAATATTAGTGAGCTCATATCTAGCTGATCTGTGGGTCTTCCCTAATCTCTTTAGTCTGATCCTAAATTGTGCAAGAAGAAGTTCGTGATCTGAACTACAGTCAGCTCCAGGCCTTGTTTTTACCGACTGTACGGATGTCCGCCACCTTTGGCTGCAAAGGATGTAATCAATCTGATTTTGGTGTTGTCCATCTGGTGAAGTCCATGTATAAAGCCGTCTCTTAGGTTGTTGGAAGAGAGTGTTTGTTATGCAGAGTGAATTGTCTTGGCAAAATTCTATCAGCCTATGTCCTGCTTCATTTTGTTCTCCCAGGCCATACTTACCTGTAATTCGAGGTGTCATCTGACTGCCCACCTTAGCATTCCAGTCTCCTGTGATGAAAATAACATCTCTTTTAGGCGTGTTGTCCAGTAGGTGCTGCAGATTCTCATAGAACTGCTCTACTTCAGCTTCTTCAGCATTTGTGGTTGGGGCGTATATTTGGATCACTGTGATGTTAGATGGCTTGCCCTGAATTCGAATTGAGATCATTCTGTCGTTTTTGGGGTTGTATCCAAGCACTGCTTTAGCCACTTTACTATTAATTATGAAGGCTACTCCATTTCTTCTGTGGTCCTCTTGCCCACAGTAGTAGATCTGGTGGTCATTTGATGTGAAGTGGCCCATTCCAGTCCATTTCAGTTCACTGACGCCCAGAATGTCTATCTTTAATCTTGACATCTCACCAATAACCACATCCAATTTGCCTGGCTCATAGATCTTACATTCCAGGTTCCGATGGTGTGTTGATCCTTAGAACATCGGATTCGCCATTCACCACCAGCACCGTCGGCCGCTAGCCGTCCTTTCGGCTTTGAGCTAGCTGCGTCATCACGTCTGGGGCTAGTTGAGCTCATCCTCTGTTCCTCCCCAGTAGCATTTTGACCATCTTCCGACCTGGGGGTCTCATCTTCCGATGGTATACCGACATAACTCTGGTTGTACTGATCCATTTAGTTTTCACGGCAAGAATACTGGGGTGGGTTGCCATTACCTTCCCCAGGGATCGCATTTGGTCTGACCTCTCTGTCATGACCTTCCCGTCTTGGGTGGCCCTTCACGGTTTAGCTCATGGCATCATTGAGGTGCTCAAGCTCCAGCACCACGACAAGGTAACGATCCTTTGCTGAAGGCAAGGAGAATACAGCCATTTTTTCTTTGTGCAAAACATATAGAGGAGCCAGCAGACTCATAGAACTGGGTATTTCACAGAGAGCCAGTGAAAATAATATCAAAATATCCATCTGGAGGGAGAAAATGCCAAATGAACTTCCTTAGGAGGTGGATTCTATAACTATGGGGCCACCACTGAAAAAGCCGTATTCCTCCAACCGTCCATGGGAGCTCTGGTGGTGGAAGCACCCATAGGAAGGGCAGGAAAGCAGCTCTCAGGACTGGATGGAAAGCATCAGGGCTGTCTAGGAGGGGGGTCAAAGAAGTCAAGGTGGCTTCCATGGTTGCTGTAGAGGGCAGAGGGAATGGCCTTGAAGGACAGGAGGAAGAGCTGCTGCCAGGGCAACAGCCGGATAAGAGGGGCCTGAGCCTGGGCCAAGAAAGTAACATGAGAAAATGTCTCAGACAAGCCCTAGTTCACACAAAGATTGGGGGGGACGGGACACATTCAGACTTGCAAGATTCTGCTACTACAGCTGTTGCAGTAAAAGTGTCCTGACCTACATGGCATTGGATTCTTAGTCTAGTCTACCTTGGAGGGCTGACAATTGCACAGAGACACTATCTTGATGTGGCTGTTTTAGTAGAAGGAGATACCAATCATCCTTGGCTAGACGTTTGGGTTAAGCACACATGTACATGGGCAGATTTTCCAAATAACTAAGTATGCAAGGCCCCAGGAATCGGCGCCCACAACTTAAATTGGTATCTTGCATGAACGTCCACCCAATGTCAGTACTGGCAATAGAGAGAGGGAGGGGTAGTTCAGAGAAGGTCCAGAATAGTGTAAAGCAATGTTCTGGATCAGGAGATGGAGAGAGATATTGGGTAATCCAATTAGCAATCACCCAGATGTGACAGAGTCAAGGCAGAAACCATCTGCTTTGCCATCTCTGTGGTGGGGAATCACCTGTCCTATGAACACTCGTTAAATGGTTATACGTTGTGGTGGTTTCTGTTCCTACTCTTGTCCATGTCTGCCCCTTGGAGGCCTCCTCTGGGATATAGAACTTAGGAGTTCAAATCAATGGGGTGCTTTCCCTAAAGAAGGAAAGGTACAGATGTTAGGATCCCAACCTTGCTTTACTCTCCTGGTGTAATGGTATGTGGGAAAGACCTTGGGAGACCAGGCAAAGAGATGGGAACGGTCAGATAAGAGAGGGCATAGCCCGCAGCTGCATAATGGGTGGAGAAGGAGGCTCAGGAGGGACCCTCCCTTGCTTGCTTCCCAGGCTGTAAAGGAGATGGTGGGAGATTTGTACTTTCAGACTTGCAAGATTCATGTAATGGTATGTGGGAAAGACCTTGGGAGACCGGGAGAAGAGATGCTGTCTAGGGAACAGTCAGATAAAAGAGGGCATAGCCTGCAGCTGCATGATGGGCGGGGCAAAAGCAGTGGCTGGGGAATTCTGGGAGTTCAAGTCCACACATTTTAAGTTGCCATGATTGAGAAACACTGATCTAGAGCTCTGGTTTCTGTGAAGGCTGAGCTAGGGCTACCAGAAGCCAGTCTGAATTACGGGCCAGCATGGGCAAGCAGAGACAGGACATTTCAGGATGGGAATCAGTTGTATTGCCAATTCTTTTATGAGCCCTTGCTTCTGTGCCCTTCAACCTTTGCTTGTGATGAAGCTTATTTTTAAAGCTATAAAAATAAAGCATCACAGAGAACAAACACTGTTAAAAATAGAAGACCAAGCCACCCACTTGGGGTTCTTCAGCTGAAACCTTAAATCTCTAGTTGTTTTATCAGAAACTGTGGGTCAACAGCAGAGAGAACAAAAGCTTCCTAAGGCCCTGTGGCTGGATTCACACATTTTGCTAAACCAGGGTTTGTTGAAGAAGACATAGCCTGATTCAGGCACAGTTCTAAGCTACAGATTATGATTTACAAGCCACGATGGCAAGGTTCATAAACCAGGGATGGCTGGGACACAACTGTGTGTGTGTGTGTGATGATGATGATGATGATGATGATGATGATGATGCAAAGTGGAAAAGGCCTAACAGACTTGTAGGTGGGGCTGGGATTTTTCATTTATTCTTGGTTTTGGAGAGGAAAAGATTGAGGGGATTTAAAAAAAAATACTGTCCCATATATGTACTTGAGTCTTCCCCACCTCAAAATGGAAAGAAACAGTGTCATCCTCATGTCTCTGTGGTTGTTTACCCCTACCATGAATTCTACAACAGGATTGCACTAATTTTTTGATGAAACAAAGGCTGTGTGTGCCCTTAAAAAGCACCTCAGGATCTTCAAAAATGAGAAGGTCCACCAGAGCAAAAGAAGTTAAACACCAGCATGCATACAAATTTACTCAAACCATATAAGCGTGTTGATGTTGTTTATTGGTTCCGTCGCTTCCGACTCTTCGTGACTTCATGGACCAGCCTACGCCAGAGCTTCCTGTCAGTTGTCGTCACCCCCAGCTCCCCCAGGGACGAGTCTGTCACCTCTAGAATATCATCCATCCACCTTGCCCTTGGTCGGCCCCTCTTCCTTTTGCCTTCCACTCTCCCTAGCATCAGCATCTTCTCCAGGGTGTACACACATTCAAACCCATTTAAGTTCACAGACCCATAATAAACACACAAACATTCATACACACCACAAACACCCACATGCACACATTCACCTGTCCATCCCTGCACACACCTGCATTTCAGAAGCTGACACCACACAACGCTCTAGGCTGAACCAAGCAAAGTACAGGGTGGCTTAGCATGATGTTGGAACTCCTACAGTGGCATGTGAAGCAAATGCAGAAGAAGAACACAAGGGCCCCCTGAATGGCCTGGAGCCACTGATGTCGAAGGGATTTCCTGCCATTCTCCGAGCTGAAGGAAAGCAGCTGGTGATGGATGCAGCTGGGCAAAGAAACAGACTACCAGATGGAGCCTCTGGAGACTTCTGCAGAAGGACTCAGTGTTTCCAGGATCTTTGATGGGATGCAGGAAGAAGCATAAGCAGAGAAGTGATCGGAAATCACAAGCCACCCTCATTTTTCTAAAGAAGAAAATCTCCAGAGATGGAGCAGAAACAGAGGCAGATGGTTTGGGAAAGGAGCAAAGTACAGACAAGAAATCAATGGTGCCCCTCAAAGAGTAACAGCTGGGTAGCTTAACAGTAGCAAGCAAGATCTGCACCATATCTGCCAGGCTGAACTCATCAGTTAATCAAACCAGGCTTTTAGTTATTGTTAAAAAATAGAGTGGAGGTATCTTGGACTTCACTTCTCATGATCTGGAAGGGGGTTAAAGGAGTTCCAGCCAACATTTGGAAGATATCAGGATGGGGAAATCTGAATAGAATGGCAGGAGAAACATGAATTTGAGGAAAGTGCCTCTCTCTCTTTCTCTCACCATGTATTTATGAAGAATCATCAGGACCATCATTGGTCAGGCTGTGGTCCAATAATCAGATGTAACAAATCAGCTGATGGTCCACTGCAGTAAATGGCAAAAGGGTAGCTTTCAATAAACTACGGCTAAACTAACTGTCACTTTACAGGATGTGCAGATCAGATTGAAATCTTTAAGACCACCTTCCTTCTAAACAAGTAATGCACTTCAATAATGCTTCTACTTTCCCCAAAATTTCATAAAGAGAATAATCTTATGTAGAGATTCAAATTAATAGGTCAATGAAGTGTGAACTACTGTATTTATTAGTGAACCATTGGGGGAACAAAGTAAATATTTAATTGGATAATCAGCAGCATCCCTGGGCGGGGTCAACATTTGCGAGATGGAGGACCTGGCATTGCAATCCAAGCTCCACTCTACCCTTTTTGCACATGCATGGACATCCCACTCAGCTACAAAAGGGGTGACACTTGGACTGCAATGCCACAACCACCATCTTGCAGTTTTTAACACCTTCCCATGGACACCAATGCAGCTAAGGAAGAATAAGCCTATGAGAGCTTAGTTGCAAGAAAGACAGAGTTAGCAGAGATGTGGGTCAACAGGAAGAAGCTTAAAACTTGAGGACTGCCATGTCCCCTACTTTCAAGACCCACTCAAGGAGTACTTGGATTCAAATGGATTATAGATTCACCCACTTTGTGATGAGCTTTTGATACCTTTTTCTACAGTTTGCCAGCTCAGAGAGGATAGCTGGGCTATCACTGTCAATGTGGAGCAGATGTAGAGCTTCTTGGAAGGTGACTGGGCCAGCTGCAGCCCTTTGCTAAGAATGAAGTCAATTCAGTGGCCTGCTAGAACCACTGAAATGGAGCAGAGCTTATAACACAGCTGAGAAGCTGGTACAGAAAAAGAAAATTATCTTAGATAGCTTCAGTGAGCACATCAGCAAAACACAGGTTGTTGATCTTACACACTCAGCCCTCCCAAGCATAAAGAATCTCACGCTTAGACATATTAGGTTAAGAAGTAAAAGAATTTCTTACTGACTTTATTCTTTGTTGCTTCTGCTACATCCATCTTGGTGGAAAAGATGAAGTTTCTTTGTTCTTCTTTCCTTTCTACATACTCAGTTTTGCCCTAAACTCTCAGCTCTACAGCTGCCAAGAGCTGCATGGAAGAAAGGGGAATTCCAGGCCCACCACATGGTGCCCAGAATGGAGGAGAGCAGCACACATCCATGTGCTTGCTTCTGGTGGAGAAGAGGGAAAGTGGGAGTGGCAACAAACAGCTTCCTCAGAGTTGCATTGTGGGACAACTTAATTTACATGTTAATTCACATGCAAATGAGGCATGCTGGATTTGCCAGAACTTCCAACAAAGACAACATCTTTTCCCAGTGGGGATAATTGAGAGGGGGTGTGTGAGCTGTCCGTGGTCCTGATTGCCTTGTCCCTATTTATTTATTTATTGAATTTATACACCGCCCATCTTGCTATAAAAGTGAGTCTGGGCAGCTTACAAATAAAAAAGTCATAAAAGACCATGTACAAAAAATATGCAAAAATAGGAGAAGATAAAAGAGGAAAACTGAAAGGTGGAGAGAGCATCTTCAAGCCACCAACCACCCCCAGGGCTGCCTACCACTCTTGGATCCCCAAGCCAGATGGCAGAGCCAGGTCTTGATGTTCTTCCGGAAAGCCAGAAGAAGGAGCCAACCTCACCTCAGGGGGCAAGATGTTCCACAAGGCGGGGGCAACAGCAGAAAAGGCTTTCCTCCTCGATCCCGCCAGTCAAAATTCTTTAGCCGACGGGGTCCGTAACATGCCCTTCCTGCCAGACTGAGTGGGATGGGTCGATGTAATTGGGACGAGGCAGTTCCTCAGGTAACCCAGCCCCATGCCATGAAGGGCCTTAAAGGTCATAACCAACGCCTTGAATTGGACCCGGAAGCACACTGGCACCCAGGGCAGCAGAGGTGTTACACACACAGTCCTGGAGGCACCCATAACTGCCCATGTTGCTGCATTCTGCACCAGCTGCAGCTTCTGGATACTTTTCAAGGGTAGCCCCATGTAGAGAGCATTGCAGTAGTCCATACAGGAGATGACCAGCATGTGAGTGGTTGAGAGAAGGGCTTCCCAATCCAGAAAAGGGTGCAAATGGCACACAACACAAAATTGAGCAAAGATCCTCCTAGCCACGACTGCCACCTGCTCCTCGAGCAGAAGTCATGAGTCCAGGAGGACCCCCACATTGCACACCGGGTCGGTCTGGGGCAGAAAGAATGGGCTGTTTTAGCATATATGAGGTTTTTAAAATTCTCTTTAATTGACAGAAATTAGAAAATGTTTTCTCTCTCTGATAGAATGAGTCATTCTGGATTATTTCATTTCCATTCTGTTTATTTCTCTCCCTCTCTCTCTGTATTTCATTAGAGTGATAAATGTTGTTTGGGGGCAATCAGGCCAGATTAGATCAATGGTGCTGACCAGACCAAATCATTCCTTATTAGGACAGGGGTGGGCAACCTGCAGCCCACCCTAGAGCTCCAGGAGGTACCCCCAGCTGCTTCTCAGCGGCTTCTGAACCTTCCTCCAGTCACTTCAGCTGAAACCTGGGAAAGTTACAGTACAGGTTCTACAACTGACATAACCTGATTTGAAAAACAAAGATATGCCCTCTGTCCCCAGAAAATCAAGGGAGAGCCTCTATCTATTTTGCATCATTGTCTCATCCATCATAGATCTCCAGTTTCCTAAATTGCTGGGCAACTCTGCCCCACAGAAAGTAGTCCATCCTGGATTAGAGGGTGAGAGTCTTCAGCCTCTGACAAGCTGTACTCCAGACAGCCTGTCCTCATCCCCCCAGTCTGTGGGGGATGAGGAGTCAAAAAATGCAAGATAGTGACTGCAGCCACGTGATCAAAGTCCCACCTCTTTTTTACATGCATCATAATCCCCCACCAGACACCCATCTCAGCAACGTGACTAAGGTATGATGTCCCATCTTGTGGACATTGTTCTGAAGGACCCTCACAGGATAATCCCATTTCCAGATTGCATTAGCTTCCCACATCTGCATCTGCCAGATGTATTGGACTATGTCTCATAATGCCAACCAACGTGAAGTCAGATCAACCAATTTTCCAGTATTTCCGGTGTCCAAAAATCTTCTGTCTATGTGCTATAATTCATATGGGAATGCAGCTACCTGGCAGCACTGGCCAAACTTGGCTGATCTTAAAAAAAGCTAAGCAGGATCAGACCTGGTTAGTATTTGGATGGGAGACCACTAAGAAATCCAGGGCTGAAGGCTGAGAAAATGTTCTAGTAGAACAGAATGGCAAACCACTTCCATATGGTTGCCAGGAAATCTGCAGGTTGCCAGGAAATCTGCATAAACATCTCAATGAAGTCACTGGCAGTTGAGTCAAGGGACACTTTACTCTTATCTTTTATTTTAGATGCCTCTCCAATTTGCAGGTCACTGGGCAGTGACCTTGTCAGCTCTGTCTAAAATTGATCCAGCTGAGCTGCAAAAATCAGCATTATCTTGCTCTAATTAGGGAACCTTCTTATTCTTCTAGTTCTCCTGGCAAACACTCAGAATTCCTCCCTTGGGAATGCCTTGGGAAAACCTTTCACCCTCCCTCTAAAGGAGCATCATTATAAACAGGACTGGCACAAGGATTAGGGTTAGGGCCTGACAGCATCTTCCAGCTGCACCTCCCCAAAGATTTGCCATAAGCACCAAATGGAATTAAGCCCTTTTTCTTGAGTTTTTGCAGCTGTAAATATCATAAATATTGCTTGCACTGAAGATGTTGCCTAGCCTGGCAATGAAACGTCTGCAAGAAAACAACAAAGCTCAGAGAGCACCCGGGACTTCACAGTTCAACCCTGAGCTACAGAGATTCTCTTTGATTGCTAAATATTGGTCCCCATTTGCTTAATAATAGTGGATAAACAGCTGGGAGACCCAGGCTGAAGTCTTCCCTCAAACCTTGGAATCTGCCTTGGTGATTTTGGGCCAGTCACTCTCTCTCTCAGACCATCACACCTGGATGGATCTTGAGGTCTGAGTTAAAAACAAAGCAGATCTAGCAAGCCTGACGTCCACTTTCCACAAGAGCTGAACCAGAGATCTTCCCTTCCTTTTGAGGATTTTCACAGGAGTCCATCCAATGCACTGCAGCTAATGCTGACACATGTAAGCGTTTATGATGCCTGCCAACGGCTGTTTTCTGCGCAACAGATGATGCAAGTGCCTATCCCAGGCAAAAAGGGCTTTCAAATTCCATTGCAGAAAACAACCGTCTCTGCCTGACAAATGCCGGAGCTTTGTTAAAAAGAAAAAAAAAGTGCCATGCAGCAACACCTGTGTGACAATGACCTGTGTGCCTCTTGTCATTCTTTTCCAAGGCTTCTGCATCTTGTCTGCGTAGCAGTGAAAGCTGCAGTCAATCTGCTCCATCGAGGAACCGCTCCAGTGCCAAGGCAAATTGAGAATAATCTCCTTTGTTTTGCTTGCTACTGCTTCTGTGGAAACCTGTGCCAGTGATAGCCAAAGTGTACACTTTGTCCTCCAAAAGTATGGGCTAGCTACACTAGATCATTGCTAATGTAATGTCCATTACATCATTTTTTGTTTAGCAAATCAGTGGTTGTGCAACGGGGATATAGATATTTCTGATGGCCCTCAGAGCCCTAAATGCTCTAGAAAACTTGCCCTGAATTTGATTAATATCTGAAAATTCCAAGGAGAGAGATTCTGTAGCAGTTTTGTTTTAGAGGCAAGGCTTTGGATGAAAAGAAGCACCGTCTGGCCAGATCGGTGTCGGATTTGAGAAAGTTGAACAATCCTCTGGTGTAAGAGGGCTGTGCTTGAGCTGCAGAAACGATTTGGAAAGGTAGACAATCAGTGGTCCTCCAGATACTGTTCTTGCCACATCTGAAGGGCCGCATGTTCCCCATCCCTGATGTGGCTTTGATATGAGCCAAGGCCACGGTGACATTTTGACCAAGAAAGAACATGGTGGCAAAGGAAATCCTGCCTGGTACAATCAGTTGCAAGGGGAGATGCTTACTCCTATCCAGGTAAAGGAGATTCCCTGCCATCCTTCCTGTCACAGACTTCAGTCACCTCTCTGAGTCACGGATTTCTTCCTGGCCCCCTAGAAGAACAAGCTTCAGAAAGAACTCTTCTGGTACCCGCCAATTTTGCAGGCTGCCTGTGCTTGGGGCTTTTCAGTGGGAGGGAACCTGTGATCCCAGATTTGCAGAGATTTGGGGTTTTTTTGCATGGATGGCTGTCCTTAGCAAGAAAGCACAGACAGGCAGAGGCTCTGGCATTTTCTGGAGCGTTTTCACATTTTTGATGCATTTATTTCTGTGGCCTTTCCAAATGGAAGGCTCCCAGACGAAAGCATCCAGTCAAAACACATTATGCAGCTCTTCTATGAAAAGAAAAATGGGGGAAGGAGCAGTGGGAAAACACAGGAGGTGTCCAGATGGAAGATGTCCTCATCTGGATCCTCAGAAAAATTCCAAGAAATGAGGTAGGGTGATTGCACAAACAATCCTTCTCTGGAAATACTTCAGGTCCTTCCTTCCTTCCTTCCTTCCTTCCTTCCTTCCTTCCTTCCTCCCTCCCTCCCTCCCTCCCTCCCTCCCTCCCTCCCTCCCTCCCTCCCTCCCTCCCTCCCTCCCTTCTTATGAAACAACCCAAAGTAATAGTAGTGGTAACAGCATTATAATGATACAAACAAAAATATACTAGTAACAAAGGGAATGTAATTCTTGCCGCCTTGATAGATTTCAAATACTTAGGTTATAGCCAAGAAAACCAGATGCGCCCTTGAAAAACAATGTTCCCTTTCCAAAGTCATGTTGACCATCAGATCAATTTCAGGCCAAAATATGGCAACAGGAGAATAAGCTCAGACCACAAGCACTTCCACACACCACTGGTTTAACCCTCCAGACCTTAAAGTGTGTTTTCCTGCTGCCTTGTGAGTGTCCTCCCTGTTGACATCCTTAAACTCACAAAGGTTTCCATGAGCTGGTCTGTGTTCTGTCCAGTGACTAAGGGGGCAGCACCAAAAACAGAGCCCAGCAGAGTCCAGCCAGCATCCCCCTTTCCCATCACTGCTTTGCAAAATGGGCAGAAAAATAAGCCGCTCCCCGCAGTAGGGATTTTCAAGGCCATCTTTCTGCTTTATCACCCCAGCATTTCCTTCTATGCTGCAGCTGAGTCAGAAGTTAACTGGCTCAGATGTGGAAGAGCTGCTGCAGAGCCATGAGAACGCAGGGACAGGGGGCCGATCCTAGGCTGGCATAAGCCAGGGGCGCGGAAAGGGCCCATGGGCGTTCGTGTTCCCACTGTCAGTCTCCAGTCCAATGGATGCACCTCAGGTCTCTCTGCCTGGGTTCAGACACAGCCTGTTTCCTTGGTTTTGGTGAAGTGTGCTGTACAAAATCAGCCTTTGCGGTTTACTAAAATAAACAAATCTTAGCTTACTGCAATATGTGTGACTTCACACTACTGTAGCCTTTTTACCTCTGGCACCGAGGCCCTTCATTCATTTACTTCCGCAGAGAATCCAAGCAATCTCTTTGCTCTTTTCACGACCGCACCCAAAACCCAGAGAAACTGGAGCAACCACCGTTTATTCAGGCCAAAACCGTAATAAAAATTAAAATTAAAAAAGGCTGCCAGAAAGTGCACTCAAAGAGCCAGCAACAGGAAGTCTGAATACTTTATCAAGTAGAAACATAAGCAAGGGTCTACATCTTAGCCACCTTAGCACTTAAGGCCCAACCACGTAGGGTCCTGATGGAAGCCATGATGATGTTATGTGGGTCCTGATGCCACTGCATAAATTAGGTGAATCATGTAATTTGTGTCAGTCCCACACGCGTGAGGACATCATGACGCGTAATTTCAAGATGTGTGGACTTCAACTCCCAGAACCAGCATCACTGGCTGGGGAATTCTGGGAGTTGAAGTCCACACATCTTAAAATTGTTGAGGTTGAGAAACTCTGCTGTACAGTATGTGTGTACAGTTCAGTCTGGCTGACTTAGCAAAACATGTTTTTTATGTGCACATAAAAAATGGCTGGAGATTCAACACCATCATGACATTTTGGACATCCCTGCATTAGGTAGTTGTAAATTGGGCAAACCAGCCATTATTTTAGCTTGTTGAACGGACCTGTCATTGCATTAAGCCTTACAGTGATCGTGGCTTTTTTGCAGGGGAGGCAATGGGGGCTAGTGATGTCATGGGCATCCATGACTGACACAAATTACATCATTTGCATATGATGTCACTGTGACTTCTACTGGATAGCTATGACTGTGGTTTCATCAGCTCTCTGGCACCTGCCTAGATGGAAAAGGGCTGCTTTTCCAAGCACATTTCTCACGATCTTTTTAGCAAGATTTATTGAGAAAAAGGGGATGCCATTTTAAGACCATCGCTGAGCGATGGTCTTTGTAGACCAAGGTTTCTTAAAGTGTGGTCTAAGGATCCCTGGGAGTCCCCCAAGACCCACTCAGTAGTCTGCAAAATCAAAATTATTTGCCAGATATTGAAGATATTTGCAAAAATTTAAAACAATGTCACTCTTGTCATTATTATTTTTAATTTGTTAAAAAAGTTTTTTCAAGAAAAATATTTTATTTATGTTGATACCTCATGGGTTTAATACAGGTGGTCCTCACTTAACAACCACTCGTTCAGCAACTATTCAAACTTATGACAATGCTGAACAAGTGGGACTTACAACTGATCCTTGTAAAGTTGGTCACAGCATCCCCACGGTCACGTGATCATGAGCCAGGTGCTCAGCACCTGGTTTGCAATTACAATGTTGCAGCATCCCGCAGTCATGTGATCGCCATTCATGACCTTCTTTGCCGGCTTCCCAAAAACAAAGTCAATGGGAAAGCCAGTAGGAGGTCACAAATGGCAATCACATGACATCCTTGCTTAAGGACCTGCAGTGATTCACTTAACAATGGCAACTGGGAGCGCCGGAATTGCCGTCACTAAGCAGTGCGGTCAGGTGATGCTGCACTTTATGACCGTGTCACTTAGCAATGGAAATTCCAGTGCCAATGCCCATTGTTAAGTGAGGACTACCTGTATTGTTATTTTTGCATGATTCAATAAATAAATATCCTACAAATGCATCCATTTTCATTTTTAATGCTGTAAATATCAGTAAATATCACCCATACAAACAAAAGCTCTTTTGGGGTCCTCCATCATTTTTAAAAGTGGGAAGAGGTCCTCAGAACAAAAAGTTGAAGAAACACTGAGGTAGAATCATGATTGACTTTGTCAGAAATAGTCTCAATTTTCTACCCCTACACCTATTTCACAGCAAATTCATACACGCCCAGACATACTCCCAGAGTCACTGGGCAGAGAAAGGCATTGTAAAAGGGACAAAGTAAGGAGATCTTTAGCTGAGTAAGCTTCTGGATTGGCCAGAAAGATGACGTAGCTAACATATTGTGAGCAATCGCTGTAGCACCTGTTTCTAAATGGTTGAGAAACACCAGGGGCCTTTCTATGGAAGGAACCCTTGCATCTGCGGATGCCCCCAGTGATGATGGGGCAAGAGATTGCAGCAAGCCAGGTGACACCTTATTTCCGTATGTGGGAATGGGAGGACAAGGAAAGGAAAACCTGGATCTGCTTCTGCCTACAGTGGTGTTTTTCAAGCTTGGCAGCTTTAAGATCCGTGGACTTCAACTCCCTCAGTTGAAGTCCACACATCTTAAAGTTGCTAAGGTTGAGAAACACTGGCCTACGGTCTCTGAAAAATGGTTCCTTTTAATTTGAGTGCATAAATTGGCCTCAAGTTCCAGAAGGAGAGATGCCAGGAGGTTATAAAACCTGTTCAGTTGGAAGCTGCCACCATCTGCCTCGAAAGGCTTTCTCTTGAATTTTAAGTGTTGGGGGCCAGGCTGGCAGGGGAGAAAGTTGTGCAGACTTGTGGGAGGGATGCTCTGCACCTGCTCAGAGGCATTTTCTTTTATTGAACTGGTTCAGAACCTTGATGCTGCCAACCAATGTTGAGGGTGGCATAATCTGCGGCCTTATTTTGGTATTCTGCCTTCCTCTGGCTGTTGTATAAACCTTTGGCTTCTCACACTGGGCTGCAGTGGTTAAAACTCAAATTATGGGGAGAGGTTCCTGCTGCCACCCAGGACCTGTGACAATCACAACTGTTGATGGTGTGCTATGGTTGCCAAGGAGAATAACAATTTGTGCACTGCCTACTGGGTTTCCAATTCTGAGCAGCGCCCCGTGGAGATGTTAATAATGCAGGTAGGATCAGATTCATGTGAAGGTAAGGGGCGATTTGGAGCCTAGAGCCAAGCCCCCAACAACATTTGAAGTTTTGGAGGGATTATTCTGCTGGCAAATGAGGTTTGGTGGTACAGAAACACATTGAATTCCATATTCTTTATGGCTTCACTCCCAGTTCACATATCTTGTCTCTACTGGCCAGACCTCTCCAGGCTTCCCCCCTTACCTGGCAGATAACACCTTAGTCACATCCCCCAGGCAAACCAAGCCACAGGCTGGGCGTCCAGGAAGGAGGTCAAAATAGTCAAGGGGGTGACTGTGTCTGTGCAATTGAAGCCCTCCCCCCCGGGCTTTTTATATAACCTAGAGCACAAATCCATGATTTGCCATATCATGGTTGAATGAAGAAACAATAATGGGATGGGATCACATATCTAAGGCTTATGGCAAGGTACACGCCACAGCAGGGCCGCAACTAGGGTCTGTGTCACCCGGGGCAAACATGGATTCCACGCCCATTTTGGAGCCGCCCCCAGTGCTCATTTTGGCGCCCCACCAGCGTGGCGCCTGGGGCACGTGCCCCAGTTGCCCCCCCTAGTTGCGGCCCTGCGCCACAGGCTAAACTACAGAAAAAGCCAGGAGTGTCTCTGCAGGGGGGAGAGTCAAAAAAAGCCAAGATGGCTGCAGCATCCACACAATCAAAGCCCCACCCCTTTTTATGTGCATTTTTTTTCTGCCATTCAATCATGTCCGATTCTTGCTGACTGCCTAGACTAGTCCCTGCAGTTTTCTTGGCAAGTTTTTCGGAAGCCATTGCCTGCTTCCCAGGGTTGGGAGAGAGGGACTGGCCCAAGGTCACCCAGCCGGCTTTGTGCCCAGGGTGGCACTAGAACTCACGGCCTCCCGGTTTGTAGCCTGGTGCCTTAATCACTACACCAAACTGGCTCTCTTTATGATGCACATAAAAAGGGGATATAAATGCACATAATGATGCACACAAAAAGGGGAGGGGCTTCACCCAGTTGCAGTGATCATCATGACTTTTTGGACCTCTTCAGATGCACAGGAAAACCACATTAGCTTGGTGTGACACATACATACATACATACATAATTTTTATTATGGTCTTAGACCAGTACAAAGCTAGTGTTCTGTAAAATATACATAGTCTTTCTTAAAATGATAAAACGTAGGATAAAATAGGAGGATAAAAATTAAAATAATATTAAAGTATATTTATAACTATCTAACTAAACTCTCTAAGTGCAGTCTAAGATACAGCCTATACTAAATAAGGATATAGACATTAAGAATATATTAAGTATATAATGTAAAACATGAGTATCTAAAATTATCACTATGTTATGTATATAAAAAGAAAATTTAAATGGTTTGCTATTACATGCAATAAGGGATGCAGTTGCGCTGCTGGTTAAACCGCTGAGCTGCTGGGCTTGCCAACTGGAAGGTTGGCAGTTCGAATCCGCGTGACGGGGTGAGCTCCCATTGCTAGTCCCAGCTCCTGCCAACCTAGCAGTTCGAAAACATGCAAATGTGAGTAGATTAATAGGTACCGCTTCGGCGGGCAGGTAACGGCGTTCTGTTTAGTCATGCCAGCCACATGACTATGGAAGTGTCTACGGACAAACGCCGGCTCTTCGGCTTTGAAACGAAGATGAGCACCGCCCCCTAGAGTCGGACACGACTGGACTTAATGTCAAGGGAAACCTATTACATGCAATGCATTACAGAAATTAGCCCATCAGGGTCTGAGGGATCTTCATTGCTGCAGCCCAGAACCTTGCTACCTGCACTGTGATGATAGAGTTTTCATCTATAAGCAGCAATTGAGTGCAGTCAGAATCTGTACAACCGGGGTATTTACTAATCAGGGGTATGATGAGTTTGGTACGAATGTCTTTATAAAAAATACAGTGCAGAAGAACATGGTCTATAGTTTCCACGCTTGGTGTGACTCATAAAGCCAATTGTAAAACTCAGAGGGACTGAACGTTCTTACACTTTTGCACTCTGTGCTAGATTTGCACATCAGTGCAACATGGCAGTGCTAAGCCATGAATGCCACACCATAATGCAGTCCATCTTGCTCTGGCTGAGCACAGGGTCAGCAATATCCTTTTAACTGGGGTCACCCTTTAATTTTTTCAGCCTCACAGGGAACGCAGGGCATGTGGCCAAGGAAAACAAACCTTAGCATGATATGTGGCCACAGTGGTTTATGGCAGGCTCACCGTTACGGCAGGCTCAGTTTCTTCAATGTTTTGCTCTCAGGATCTCTTCCCACTTTTAAAAATGAGGGAGGACCCCAAAAGAGCTTTTGTTTGTAGGGGTTATTTTTATGAACTTTAAAAGTAACCAGCTGTTCAGTTCCTCCAGTGTTAACTTTGGAGGCAGGCAGGAGCAATGTACTCAGATAGCACAGGCATGGAGCAAAGCCTTTAGGGTAGCATCAGTGAAAATTTAGCTCCCTAGTCCTGAGCAACTAACATTATTAAATGGGTAAATAGAGAGTCTCAGGACAAGAGATTGTCAGATTTAATTTTGTGCCTGTGTGCAGCGTCTGCAGCTTTGCTGTGTGTGTGTGTGTGTGTGTGTGAGAGAGAGAGAGAGAGAGAGAGAGAAAGAGAAAGAGAAAGAGAAAGAGAAAGAGAAAGAGAATCAGAATAGGTTACTTTTCTCAACTGCAGTTAATGAGAACAAACAACAGGTTCCCTTCTGAGCAAAAAGCCAACATTAGCAGGAGAAGGTGGAATTCACTTTGCCTTCCCTGCTGCTCCTCTATTTGCCTTCCAAAGTCAGCCCGGATTTTTAATCCCCTCTTTCCTTCATTTGTCAATGTTGCGGTCAACTCACCCGCTGGCCGGAGAGATTTTGATGATGGAGGGCAGACCATCTGAGAACCTTTCCTTGATTTCCATCAGCACAAGGTGTTCTTCTGACTGAATGTCAAGCTCTGCCTGAGACCCAATAAAAACACAGACGCTAGGGTAGACTTAGGTTCTGGTTTTATTTGGGAATAGAATACATGCCCTTAGAAAACTGAGAGTGAGGGGAGCGCACCGGAACGGGATTTAAATAGCCCACGTCGGTCAGCGCTCCACCCCACTTTACCCCAGGTGTGCCCCACAAGTCCCAACCGTTCGTCCAGGTGAGAGGTCGTCCAGCCCCCTGCACCCCGGGCATCGCCTTGATCGCCTTCCTGTGCGGTGATGATCCATTGCCGGGCGATCAGGCTTCTAATTCCTCGAAAGCCCGGGCGCGCCCTTCTGAACCTCGCCTGTTCGGTTGTTAATCAATTTCATATCAGTTTCCTTTTGTTGCTTCCTGGGCTGCCGCCCTCGGTCGTTACATTGTTTCTTTAGACTCGTTACTGCTTTTTTGTGTTTCTTTATTGCCCTTGCCTTATCAGCCAGGGACCCATAATCTTGTATTGTCATGCGAGCCGTTGCGATGTCACAACCATCGCAACGGTGATCATGACATACTGCCCCCCCTGGAAAAAAGATCAAGCCGAGGGTTTGGAGGGGTATGCAGTATGGAAGTCGCGGATTAGCTCGGGAGCCTGGATGTCGTGGGCAGCAACCCACTCAGGGTGTGGAAAGTGTTTCCATTTTACCAGGTATTGGAGGGAGCCCCGCAGCTTGCAGGAGTCAAGTACCTCCTTGACCTCGAAATGTTGCTGTCCGTCTATCATAACTGGTGGGGGGGGAGTGCGTGGGTGCCACCGGGAGGAGTCACTTGCCGGCTTGAGTAAGCTGCAGTGGAACACCGGGTGCAGCCGCTTTAAATTATGGGGCAGGTCCAAGCGCACTGTGACTGGGTTCACGATTTGTGTCACCTGGAATGGCCTGATAAATTTGGGGGCTAGTTTCTTGGACGGTTGTGGTGATTTAAGGAATCTGGTGGATAGGTAAACCAGGTCCCCCACCCGAAAAGTTGGTTGTTGGCGCCGGTGCTTGTCTGCCTGTAGTTTGTATGTGGTTTGTGCCTCTTTAAGCACGTCCTTGACGACGGGCCAGGAGTCTGCGAGTTTGGAACCCCAGTCACAGGCGGCCACTGCTGGGGACGGGGGCTGAGGGAGCTTGGGGATGGGGATGAATTCCCGACTCGACACCACCCCAAAGGGGGTTTGTCCCGTGCTTTGATGTACCGCGTTATTGTATGCGACCTCTGCAAACGGGAGTAAGTCCACCCAGTCGTCCTGGTGGTAATTTATATAGGAGCGGAGGAATTGTTCCAGTGTGGCATTAAGGATCTCTGTGGATCCGTCCGTCTGGGGATGCCAGGAGGTTGACAGGGCTTGCTGGGTACCTATTAGTTTCAAAAAAGCCCGCCAAAACCTCGAGGTAAATTGTGTGCCCCTATTGGTCACCAAATGGGAGGGGCAGCTGTGGAGGCAGTACACTTGTACCAGGAAGAGTTTCGCCAGCTGTTGTGCTGACGGGATCGAGGCACAGGGGGTAAAATGGGCTTGTTTTGAGAAGTAGTCTTTGACTACCCAGATGACTGTTTTCTTTTGGCTAGGCGGTAAATCCACGATGAAATCCATCGAGATTTCATCCCAAGGGCGTGAAGGTGCAGCCACTGGCTGCAGCAGCCCCTGGGGTTTACCGGCCGGTCGCTTGGCCATCGCACACACAGGGCAGGATGCCACATACGTTTTGACATCCTTCCTCAGCGAGGGCCACCAAAATTGGCGTCGAGTTAGGTGGAGGGATTTTAGGAACCCAAAGTGACCAGCCTGTTTGCTGTCATGCGACCTGCTGAGGATAGTCGGTCTTTGTGAGTCAGGGACATATAACCTTCCCTCCACCCAGGTGAGGTCCTGTTCCATAGTTACTTTGTTAGGGTTGGCGAGGAGCCAGGGGTCAGATTTTAATGCTGTTATAAAATCTGTACATAACCCACCTGGCATCTGTGGTTGCCTGCGGCTCGGGGCGGGCTGCGCTGGAGTCGTTTGCAAGGGGGGGGGAAGGCTGTCCCCGAGCGCAGCTCCGGGTGACAGCTGCTAAACCCAATTGGGAGTCAGAAAGCACAGTCCCTATGACATCGGAGATAGGCTCCGCATCCTGGGGTAGTCGGGAGAGTGCATCTGCCAGGAAATTCTTTTTTCCTGGGATGAACTTCAGCTGGAATTTGAACTGGCTGAAAAGCTGAGCCCAGCGTATCTGCTTGGGACTGAGGCGCCGGGGCATACGGAGCGCCTCTAGGTTGCGGTGGTCTGTCCAGACCTCGAAAGGGCAAGTCGCCCCTTCCAAAAGGTGACGCCAAGCCTCCAGTGCTGCTTTGACCACAAAGGCTTCCTTTTCCCACACGTGCCAGCGCCTCTCTGTCTCTGAAAATTTCCTAGAGAGATAGGCGCAGGGCTTCAGGATTCCAGCGGAATCCTTTTGCAGTAGGATAGCCCCAATTGAAAAGTCAGAGGCGTCAGCCTGTACCACAAAAGGCCATTCAGGGTCGGGGTGGGACAGGATTGGCTCCACTGTGAACAGCGCTTTCAGCCTGTCGAAAGCGGCTTGACAGTCGGGAGTCCAATTAAGTACAGCCCCTGGGTTTTTGACCTTGCGTATCTCCCCGACGCCTTTGGTCTTCAATAAATCGGTCAAGGGCAGGGCAATTTTGGCGAACCCTTTTGCGAAGGACCTATAGAAATTCGCGAACCCAAGGAAACTTTGAAGCTGGCGCCGGGTGCGAGGGTGCTCCCAGCTCAAAACAGCCTGAACCTTCGCAGGGTCCATTTCTATGCCCTTGTCTGAGATTCTGTACCCTAAATAGTCCAAGCGTGACTTGTGGAATTCGCACTTGGAGAGCTTAGTGTAGAGTTTGGCTTTCTGGAGCTTAGTGAGAACTTGTCTCACCAATCTCTCATGTTCCCTCTGAGTCTTAGAGTAGATTAGGACATTGTCTAGGTAAACTAAGACTCCTTTGAACAGATGTTCATGCAGCACCTCGTTGATTAGTTGCATGAAGACCCCTGGGGCCCCCGCAAGACCGAAAGGCAGTACCTTGTACTGGAAGGAGCCCAAGGGACAGTTAAACGCTGTTTTCCACTCGTCCCCCTCCCTGATGCGAATTCGGTAATACGCCTCGCGGAGGTCGAGTTTGGAAAACACCCTTCCCTTGACAAGTGTGCCAGCATGTCTTTTACAAGGGGGAGGGGGTATTTGTTTGACAGGGAGGCGGAATTTAACCCATGGTAATCTGTGCATAGTCTTAGGGTGCTGTCCTTCTTCTCCCGAAATAGGACGGGCGCTCCAACCGGTGAGTTTGCCGGTTCGATGAAGCCCCTAGCAAGGTTTTTGTCCAAAAAGTCCTGCAGCACTGCCAATTCCCTCTGAGTCATGGGGTAAATTTTGGGCTTGGGTAGTGGGACGTTCGGGAGCAGTTCAATTGCACAGTCCGTCTTGCAATGGGGGGGGGGGTAATTGGTCCGCCTCCTCCTCCCTGAAGACGTCGGCGAAGTCCGAGTATTGCTCCGGCGGTTCTTCTGGGGGAGGGGCGTGGGCTTGATGGTCTACGATCTCAGCCCTCCCCACCGTCAAAGCGGAGGATTTCCCCCTTGCTGGTGCCTGGTAGAACCCATCCTCGAATGTTATTGAACGGGTCCTCCAATTAATGTAGGGGTTGTGGCGGGTTAGCCAGGGGATCCCCAACACCACTATGGGCTTGCCTACTGGGGTGACCACAAAGTCTATGGTCTCCTTGTGGGTGCCCATTTTCAGGGTGACCTTCCTTGTACCCTGGGTGGCTGGTCCCCCCCCCCCCGCCGTGGAGCCATCGAGTTTCTGAAATATCAGCGGCTTTGGGAGGGGAGAGCAGGGTAGGTTCAATGCGGCGGCAATGTCTGGGTGGATCAGGTTTCTGGAGCACCCAGAGTCCACCAAAGCTCCGACCGCGATGGCTTTGGGGCCGTAGGTCAGTTCGATTTCCCCTGCCAGGATGGGAGGATCCCCACTCACCCTGGGGGTGTCGCGCCCCTTCTTCACCACCTGCCCGGCGGCGCTGCTTAGGGCAGGTGGAAGGCGTTTCCCACCGGCTGCTCCTGGGCGTCCAACACGTCCCCTGCGAGGTAGGCATCTTCCTCGTCCGGGGTCGCTAGCGCTCCTGTCAGCCGTCTGGGAGGGTTGGGTGGCTTGTGCGGTGCTTTCTGCGTTGGCCTGGGCGGGCGATCTGTCGTTCTGGTCTTGAGGCATTCAGCTGCCCGGTGGCCCGTCTTCCCGCACCTGACACATTGCCCGCGGGCAAACCGATGTTGTCGCTCCGCGTCCCATGTCGAGCCCGACTGTGGAACTGGCCCTTTCCCGCTGGGAGGAGGTCTGTCTTTTTCGGTCACTAGCGTGAAGGTGCGCTGGGCGTGCTCAGCCTTCCCGGCAAGACAGATCCACTCGTGCAGGGAGTCTGGATCGTCTCTGTATAGTGCCCATTGCAACACCTCACAGTTGAGGCCATCCTTGAACATGTCGATCAAGGTGGCCTCGGACCATTCCGGGATTTTCCCCGCTAGGACTTTAAATTCAAGGGCGTAGTCTGCCACTGCTTTCTGTCCTTGGCGAAGTCCTTTAAGGGTGCTCTTGGCCCTTTGCCAGGGGGTCTTCGAAGTACTGCTTTAGAGTGGCTAGGAAGATATGGAAGGTAGCCAGGGCTGGGGCTCCAGACTCCGACATCTGGACATATCAGTCCACAGCCCTGCCCTTAAGTTTTGTGGCCACTGCCGAGATTTTGGCCCCTTCCGTTGCGAAGCAATGTCCATACTGGGTTATATAGTTTGTGGCGTTCATCAAGAAAAATGACAGGTTCGTGGGGTCTCCGTCGAATTTCACGGGGAAGTCTTTGACGAACCCCCCAACTTGCGAGACCCCCACCTGTGGGTGGCTAGGGATGACCCCCACCAGAACGGGACCACGGGGCCCTGAGAAAGAGTCCCGTGCTTGGCCCCTTCCTCTCGGGGTTGTTGATAGGGTGGGTGGGGTGCCACGACCCCCCCCTATCCCCTGTGCAGTGGCAGTCTTTGTGAGCTCGCTCACCACCAATGCCATGGACTGGAGCATGTGTTCCAGGGCTTGTACCTTGGACTCTAGGGCTCTGAACCTGTCGGGCGTGACAGGGTCGTCCATCCTCAGTGCTGCCGGTTGCTGCCCGATCGGCAGTCCTGCGACTTCCCTCTCGGGCGTTTGGGGGTAGTGGAGTCTCCAGGTGGTGTAGGATGTCCCTGTCCAGGGTCCTGCTCTGCCGTCCCATTTGAAGAGTTGTTGGCCCCCGACTTCCTCTTCCATCGGGGCTCTCCACTCCGGGCTGGAGCTCCAGGTTTGGAACTGGGGTGCGGTGTGGGCAGGGAGGGAGCCCGTGTCCCATCTCGGGCGCACCGACTCCAGAAGCTGTCTGGTCGTCTCTCCCACCTGCGTTGTGTCTTTCGCACCTCCGGTCTGAAGCGCCAACTCCATGGCCGTCCCTGGTTCTGTCATCGCCGGTGTTCTCTCCCGCAGAAAAATTTTCCGGTGGAGACTGGCGAGGTTCGTTTTAGAAGACTCTCAGCTTTATGTCAAGCTCTGCCTGAGACCCAATAAAAACACAGACGCTAGAGTAGACTTAGGTTCCAGTTTTATTTGGGAATAGAATGCATGCCCTTAGAAAGCTGAGAGTGAGGGGAGCGCGCCAGAACAGGATTTAAATAGCCCACGCCGGTCAGCGCTCCACCCTACCTTACCCCACGTGAGCCCCACGAGTCCCAACAGTTCGTCCTTGCCAGGTGAGGTGTCGTCCAGCCCCCTGCGCCCCGGGCGTCGCCTCGATCGCCTTCCTGTGCGGTGATGATCCATTGCCGGGCGATCAGGCTTCTAATTCCTTGAAAGCCCGGGCCCTTCCGAACCTCGCCTGTTCGGTTGTTAATCAATTTCATATCAGTTTCCTTTTGTTGCTTCCTGGGCTGCCGCCCTCGGTCGTTACATGGTTTCTTTAGACCCATTACTGCTTTTTTGTGTTTCTTTATTGCCCTTGCCTTATCAGCCAGGGACCCATAATCTTGTATGGTCATGTGAGCTGTTGCAATGTCACAACCATCGCAACGGCGATCATGACACTGAACCTCCTTCAGCTAAATGGGGCTATCTGGGATCTTTTGGTGCAGATGCCGAAATTATTCGGTTGAAGGGAGAAGGGCCTGGGCGCGTGAGTGCAAAATGATGGGATGGGGGGCAGGATTTGGTCAGAGGGCCTCATCACTTAGCAGTCCTGTAGAATTAGGATGCCAAAGCTGGGTTACGGTGCTGCACACATTTAAATTAAGCATGAAGTGAAGAGATCCCAGAGAGTGATTAGCAGCAGGAATCCTGAGACTTTGCTTGAACAGGATATGGAAAAGCTTTCTTGGGAGGTGCAGAAACCAGCTCTGCAATCGAGGAAGGTATAGCAGAAAGCCAGCCTGGATGGTACAGCTTTCTCCAGGTTGAGTAGACTTGTTCCAAGCTCTGAACTCCAAAAAAGAAATGGGTGGGGTCATGACAGAAATTAAAATTTATTTGGCCTACGTTTGGTTGCAATTAAATATTGGGATGTGTGGATCAGCTCCGGTCAGAGTCAAAGTATTGATTCAGTTCAGACAGATGATTTATTCCAATTTAAGAATTCAAATCTGGGGGGACCTGGTTGATTTGATTTTCCAAATTAAGTTTTGAAAAATCGCTGAATTGATTTTTGAGGTTCTTGGATGGATTCCAAGCTTGGATGCAAATCCATCAACCCAATTTGGAAAGTTTCTTCAGGGGTCAATCAGATGGCCTTTCAGTCAAATCTCTGGATCAAAGCTGGGATTCAGCAAATCATGGTTAAGCAGTAGCTTAGTTCAAGGTGGCAACCTAGCCAATCTCTTTTAGATGTCATCTACTGTCTCTCTCTCTGTCTCCCAAACAGGAAGTTCCCAGAAAAGGACAGACAGGGGTCTTGATTGATCACTTGCAGAACACTTCAGAAATTTAAGTTCAATTAAGTCAATCACAGCCATTCCTGGTGTGAGGAGATGCCCTTCTTCAGGGGAGCCTTCCCCAAGAGATAACACACTCCCTAAGTGGTGTGTTACAATTCCCATCACTCCCAGGCAGCATAATCAACACAGGGGATGATGGGAGCTATAGCTCCATAGATCTGGAAGGCACCAGACTGGAGAAGGCTGTTCTTGTATTAAATCCAATAACTGTTGTTATATCCTGCCTTTGTTTTGTACAACTGAAGGTAGTGTAAAAAATGTTCCCGCTTCCTATTTTCTCCACAACCACCACCCTGTGAGGTGGGTTTGGCTGAGAGGGAGGGATTGGCCCAGTCACCCAGCTGCTTCCCTGCCCAAGGGAGGACTCGAACTCATGGCCTTCCAGTTTCTAGCCCAGCACTTTCACCACTAGACTGGCTCTCTAATAAAGAGAAGGTTCTGCACATCTGGCTATGGAAAACCTAAAAGGGTCCTTCTTATTTCCCTAAAAATTCAGTCAGTCCAAGAGGGAAATGTTGAGGGGAAAAGACAATTGCGCATCCTTGCATTTGAAAAGGCTGAGAACTCCGCCTGGGGAATGAAAAATAGTCTTTGGGCTGGACAGGTTGAGGGCTTGGACGAGGCTCCCGCTGGGAAGAAAATAACCTTTCAGCAAAATAAACTCTGATAGATCTGGCAAGCTTCAAACCTGGTCACCTTTTTTGTCTAAAGCCAGGAGCTGGAGAGAATCCCTCAATATTCTTTAAACTGCCAGCACCATCTTGTGGTTGAAAAAGAGTAGATTTTATGGATTTCTTGGGATAACGGTAACCTGGTTTGTTGTACATGTTTTTAGCTGGGATTTGCCAGCTTTAGGGAGAACAACACTGAAGAGAAGGTCAGTTGTGCCCACAAGTGTCAAAATGACATCACACACGGAGTGGGTGGCATTCGTGTGACCACATCATCACACCCATTTTGTCATTTGCCTCCTCCAGACAGCCATGTGAAGGGACCCAGTTTCCCCAAACCTGGATTCGATGATGTTTTGATCTAACCCAGCAGGCTAATTCTCGTGACTTAAGGATGGCCTCTGGACTGCCTGGAAGGAATGGAGGGCTACCTGGATGTTCTCTGCCCCTGGAGAAGAGAGGAAGTAGGTGAAGGTGGGAACATCAAAGATCGAGAGATAGGTACCTCCTGCTTCTCCACCAACTGAAAATTTAAACCTTTCCCCACCCTGGCACTCCTCAAATGTGCTGGAATTCCTGGCAGCTGTAGCGCCAAGATATCCATCTGGAGGATGGCTGGGGTGGGAGATACTCTTGTAGGGCATTAAAGGGCAGTCTGCAGATCAGCCTTCCTCAGTTGGGGGGCACTTCAGATGCATGGACTCCAACTCCCAGAATTCCCTAGCCCATATGGCCATTTCTGAGAATTCTGGGAAATAAAGCCCACACCCAGCCTGAAAAAGGATGCAGTAGGTCCTCAGCATCATTTGATCCTTAAGAGGGGAGGACTTCTGGGAGGAGGGACCCATGGAGAACTTGGTAACCAGAGGACCTGTTCCTCTTTGAGGCTATTGACATTTAATCATTAAAAAAATGACCCATAGGGGGAAGTCTTTGAGGAAATCACCTACTAGACCCCAAACTCTGCAGGTTGTCCATGGGATGACTGTGTTGATTCACTGGCCAAAGGAGGCCAGAGTTATCTGTCCTTTATTAGCAAATCAGAAAAGACCAAAGGAATAGAGGTGTTAAGAAGGTAGGGTTGGCAGAATTATGACCATTGTGTTGCACATGGGAAATACCTTAAATCAGGGCTTATGTGCTAAAGCAATATAGGTAGTCCTCATTGAGCGACAATTGGGACTGACACCTCGGTTGCTAAGTGACACCGTGACTGTGCTTACGATCTTCCTTCAGCTTTCCTTTGGTTTACAGACTTGCGAAGGTTGTAAATGTGAGGATTGGTAATAAAGTTACTTTTTCATCAGTTGTAACTGTGAATGGTTGCTAAACGAGGACAACCTGAAGTTAAAAAAAAAGTATTCTTGTGTATCACATTTGTGTTCTGCCTGAAGTGATCAGCCGGCATGTATGGCTCCCCTACTCTTTGTACTCACAACGATCCTGCAAGGTAGCCTAGAGCAGGAGAGAACCCTTCCTTGTGAATTAGAACTCTGAATTTAACTCTTAGATCTATTACCCACCTGTTTTTGTGGGGTGGGGGAGGAATGGGAATTTCCATTAGCACTTACAGGAAGCATTTCACTGCACTCAACTGCCATAGCTAGAGAAGGCATTTTCAAGGGGTGCCCAGCTGGTGAGGGAAGGGTAACCATTCCACCCCCACATAGCAATTCATCTTTACAAATTTTTCCATTGACCCCAATGGAAAATGTCATGTGCAAGCAGGGGGTACTATGGGAATTCGGAGGAAGAGTTCACCCCTCCTCGCTATAAGCTTTGCCACCCCCCAAAAATCACAAAATCATCTGCCTGGATAACATGAAGCCCAGTTGTAAAAAATAATAATAAAAGAAAAAGCTTCAATTGCATCAGTGGAAATTCCACTCCAAGCCCCCCTCGCCCCCCCACGGTAAAATAACTGTCATTTGGAACAGAACACGGTGGGATGGCAAATCAGAAAAATAGGTTTATTGCTTTGCAAAAATATTACTTAATCTGGAGGTAGCTGCTCCTCCAGGTATGCCAAGTGTGTTTTAAAATGGGCCATGGGCAGATGTGCAGTTGGCTTCTCTTGAACCCAGAGAGACCCTCGTGATTGCTACTCTGTTGACAGGAAAGGCAAGCTGGATGGCAACAGGGGGTACATAAGAGTCCAGTTTTACATTACAATGCATGCAAGAAGAGGCGGGGGCTTTGGCTGCATGGTTACGGCCATCATTTTGACCCTTCTGAGCCCCCCACGGACACCCCTGCCTCCCTGTAGAAAGGGAACAGGTTACAACCCAGTGCCTTTCTTCAACAAGCAAAGTCACACTATGGATTCCCCCATTGGCAAGAGGGAGCTCATCCCTGATTTACTGAGTTTATGATTTCTAAAGAGAGCAGGGGACAGACCCAGGGGGGGTTCAGAACAAACAAAGACACAAGACAGCACAGAGCGAGGGCAACTTGTCGGGACGCAAAGAAGGAACTGGCTTGAAAACGAGCACTGTTTACTGATACAGATCTCAGAGATTTGGCTCATCCAGCCTCGTCAGCCTCTCCCCTCCACACATAGCAGCCACATCTGGGAGGCCTGGAAGGCGTTTCCTTCAAGAGTGATGCTAGATGAGCTACGATCTATTCCAGAGAAGAATCTGCTTATTCTGGAGGAGTGGAAACATCCGCAGACGCCTAGACAACGTTCTTCCTAGCTGAGCCCCACTTCACTGCCGCTGTCTTCCTCGGGCTGAGCCAAGTCCTTTTCCGCGTCCCAGTTGAGGATGCGCCGGTTGGCTTGGATTAAGTACTGCTGTTGGCGAAAATAAACTTTCAATGCTCCCTTGATGGCCACAAAGGCAATGCCACCCTACCAGGAGAGAAGAAAAAGGAAGGGAAGGGAATTCAGTGACAGACCGTGGATCAGCCTTTCTCAGTTTGGGTGCTCTCCAAGACGGTGGCCTTCAACCTGGACAATCCTAACTTACTAAATTTAAAGTAATCGAATGAGGACGGTGAGAATAGCAGAAATACTCGAAAAAACACCATTGTCCTAACAGCCAGGAAACACGCTGAGACAAGGAACTGGTCTCTAATGTTTTATTGCTTGTACATAACAGGAATCCTAACAAACTGAAGAAGCGTGGGAAAAACCCAGCCATATAAACCCCAAAGGTTAAGGCGGTCCCGATCTGTGTCTCTTTGAATGGCTGCCCAATTCCTCAGTGCTACGCATGCGCTTGACAGCCTGGATGGGAGCCCCCTGCTTGCCATCCTTACTCATGACAACCATAGCCTAATCTGAGCTCCAAGCCTTGATGTGCAGGGAGGTGATGTAATGGGCAGAAGGAATAACCTTGAGGAAAAGAAATTTGAGCTTGGAGCAGAAATGTAATTTGAGAAAGCGTCTGAGGCTTGACCCTCCCCAGTTCTCACAAAGAAAAAGGGAGGGAGCGGGGAAGGACATTCAGACTTGCAAGATTCTGTTAGCTTAACTTATAATAAAAGTAGGATTAGCCTGCCTGTCTTTGGTTTCCCAATCTGGTCTACCTTGAAGGCTGACGTCTATCTTGCAAGTCTAAATGTGCTTCCCTGCTCCCTCCCTTTATCTTCGTGAGAACTAGCGAGGGTCTAGTCCGAGATGCTTTCTCGGGTTACAGTTCTGCCCCGGACTCAGTCCTCTTTTATCTGACCGTTGTCTTGGTTGTGGCACTTCCTCCCATTCCTCAAGGTTATTCCTTCTGTCCATTACACCTCTTCAGCTGAGAGTGCTGAAAGCTAACTAGATTTTGGTTAATGCTGTAACGTGTGTGTGTGTTTGTGTGTGTGTGAGAGAGAGAGCGAGCCAGTAGCACAATAGCAAAAGACAGAAAATCCATACTGAATGCGGCTGGGCTGAATTGGGAGCGATTCTTTGGGAGGCAACCCAAACATTTTTAATGCCGCAAAGCGCTTTCCTTCAGCTCATCTCCTGACTCACCAGGATGGTACGTTGCAGGTTGGAGTTGACTCTCCGAAAGGTGACCCGGCCCACAAGGTTGGCGATAGTTGGGAACACCAGGGCCCCACACAAGGTGCGCGAGATGGAAAGGTGGTCACTCTGGTAGCGTGACTCAGCTAGAGGTAGTGGTGGGACTGGACGGCTGGTCCCTGAGGACAGAAGAGAAAACAGGATAATAAATTGCTCTAAGGCAGAGTTTCTCAACCTTGGCGACTTTAAGACGTGTGGACTTCAACTCCCAGAATTCCCTAGCCAGCATGGCTGGCTAGGGAATTCTGGGAGTTGAAGTCCACACGTCTTAAAGTCGCCAAGGTTGAGAAACACTGCTGTAAGGGGACTGGATTCCCAGATTCCAGTGACTGAACTGCTGACCTCTTAGCTTCTTTATAAGGCCTTACAGGTAGTCCTTGGTTTACAATGGCAATTGGGACCAGGAATTCTGTTGCTAAGCAACTTGGTCAAGTGCAACGTCATGTAACTGTCCCACTTAGCGACAGCAGTTCCAGCCTCCTTCCCATGAGTCAAACTCACGGCCAAGGTTGATTGTGCTGCCATCTTGACCATTTTACCCCCCCCCCCACTTGTGGACACCCCTGCAGCTGGGGAAAAGTCAGCTCTGTGACCCCCACCCCCGGCCCTGTCCTTATCACCTCAAAGCAGGTGCCCAGAATCCACAGACCTGGGACCCAGGAATGCAGGACCTGGAGCTTGCTAGAATATTTCCGCCACACCCGGAGCACGTAGTCTTCCCAGCGGATCATCTTGCCCAGCACCAGCATGACTGGAATGGTCGGCAGCCCCATGAGCAGGAAGAGGGGATCAGCTCGCTCCATCACATCCAGCCCCTTTTTATGGCCGACCACCTGTGGAGATTGAGAGCCAGGGTGGGTGGGGGGTTAAGAGTTGGGCTGGCATTGGGGAGACCCAGATTCTAGTCCCACCTCAACCAAAGAAACTCTGGATGATGCTGGGCAGGTCACTGTTGGTCAGCCCAACCTACCTCGCAGGGCAGTTGTTGTGGGAGGAAACGGGAGATGGCTTTGTATGTTACCTTGAGCTCTGGAATGAAAGGCGGGATAGGAAGCTAACAAACCAACCCAAACCACCTTTTATGGGACAGCCAGGGTGGGGCAGAGGTGAAGGCCCACTCGAAAGGCCGAGAGGTGAAGACAGAGGTGAAGCCCATTCTAAAGTCTGTTTCAGCCATGCAACGTTAGTCTATAGCTAACCAGCCATTTAAACCTAGTTACCTATGCAGCTCCAATCAAATTCTTTGCCATCTTTCAGTCTTTGTCCCTTGTGAAAAGAACCCAGTTCTGCCTGGGGTCTGCTGGCCCGGATCTTGTTAAGGTTGCTTCAGAAGCAAGAACGTGTGCAAGGGCGGGCGTGTGTGAATGAAAATCTGGAAGGTGGCAGGCACAGTGTCATGACTGAGGCCTGCCTTTGTCCTGCCCCCTTGCAGGTGTTGACCCCCCACCCACCCAAGACGCCCCTGTCCAGAAGTTTAATCCTGATGGAGAATATCAATTCACCAACATTCTTCTGACCCCACCAGTAATCAAAAAATTAAGTTTTGGTCTTAATCAAGTCTTGCAGACCAACGTAGTTACTTGGGGGTCAGTGCAGGAGGGTCTCTGGGGGCCAGCCTCTCCTGCTGCCCACCCAGGCCTTACCTGCATCACAGTCACAGCCCCATAAGTCACTGCCGACCAGTACAGTGTCCCCACCACAATGCCAGCAGCAGCAAAAGGGCTCACTTTGGATAAAACCCGGTCCACTTGCTGCAAGAAATAGACCAGAGGTCCTGCAAAGAGATAACAAAGCCAGGGTGGGTGGGGGGTCAGCATCAGAAGACGACCCTGAGCACCAGAGACCAGCCTGCACAGAACAGAATCCTAAACCAGAATCCTAAACACCTTCAGAAAGCAAAAAGAAAGAGACACGGACAACGGAGTAGGTTGCTGAAGCAATCTCTCCTTAGAGCAGGGGTCTTTGGGGGTGACTGGGCGGGCTCTCAAAATAGCTCTGGACACAATGGTGCTTTCCCTGAAAAAGCAGGTCCCCAACCTTGGGGGGGGGGATCCTCCAGGACTGGCAGCTGATGCTCAGGAAGAAAGGAGATGCTGTACCCAGTTGCAGCCCTTTTTTGGAAGAGGAAGCCACTGCAATAGGAAGTCATATCCGCATCATCCCGGGATTAGACTGCTGCAACACGCTTGATGTGGGGCTGCCCTTGAAGACAACTCAGGAACGCCAGTCGGCTCCAAATGCAATTGTCTTTGGGGGTTCAGCAGCAGGACGCTTATGCTAAGGTTTCTGGGTGGGTTCCGAGTAAGTTCCCAGACATCACGCAAAAGGATGGTTTTAACCTTCAGAGTCCTCCATGACTTGGTGCAGGACCACCTCACCTGCCTCATACTTTCATCCTGAGGGGGACTGCTTCCGGTCTCTATCCCATGTGAGGCTAAGGGGGAGGGGGCAAAGGGGTGCTTCCTTGGTAGAGGCCTCACCTTCTGGGACACCCAAAGACAGGAGAGCCTCCCCACAATCGTTCTCCATAAAGCTGTAATGCCATTTTATCTCAATACCCTCTGGGGATCAACCTGGATTGCTTCTGTAACATTTATGGTGCTTGCTTTTCTTTTGTTACTATATGAAGAGCCTGGGTGGGGAGAACTCAGGCCGATACAGAAAGGTTGTGAGACATAAATAAAGAATGGTGGTGTGGCCAGTCAGAAAACACACTCCGATCCAGATTGATCCTTCCCAGACAGTTGGGGGACAGTGGGGAACAATCAAGCTGGATAAATGGGTACTTTCTGGTTAACAAGATCACTTGCAAACAAGCCCTGAGGCTTGCAGCTTTCTACCATTTTTATTTTCTAAGAATGGCTCTTTTATATACACGGGGCTCAGCCGTATTCTGGTAAATAACAGTTAAGTCTGAGGATGCCGCTCTGCTTTGCAACATACCTATTACTATTATATCATCACCACCACCACCACCACCATCACCATCATCTTACGAGATTCCAACATCACAAAAAACATTGGGGTGATCCATTCACTAGACCAGTGTTTCTCAACCTTGGCAACTTTAAGATGGGTGGACCAACTCCCAGAACGCCCCAGCCAGCATGGCTGGCTGGGGAATTCTGGGAGTTGAAGTCCACCCATCTTAAAGTTGCTAAGATTGAGAAATACTGCACTAGACCAACAGGACATGCCAACTTTTGAGTTCTCCACAATCCTTGATCAGGTGACATAGTTAAAATCAAGAAGGCGGAGGAAAATAAATCGTGAAGCTGCAGGTATGCTTGGGCCAAGTTTCCATTTTAAGCAGAGTTGTGGGAACACCTAAGAATGCAATGTAAGTCTCGTTGGTCCTGGGCAGTATCAGGCCACAGAGCTTGCTGGGAAGAAAGAGGAAAAGATTCGGAATCGTCTATTACTGGAAACATCAGTGACAGTCAATGGAAGTCTCCAGTGTGTCCATTCTGTGCAAGCCACACCAATCTGGTGGAGAACAGAAGCAACGTTTGCAAGGCGGTGTTGGTATTTACAAACCTGGAGGAAATGTGGTGTTTATTCAGCACCAAACGGGTGCATTTACCCAACGGTGATTGGGCCTTTCCTGGCCAGCTCTACACTCACCTACTTTAGGAAAGACGATGCGATACTCAGTCCCACACTGGGGGCAACTCACGCTGCCAACACTGTTGCCCTTTTGCTTCTCATCCAGCCATCTCTGGAGGCAGGCCTGGTGGATCCACTTGGTGGATCCTTTGCAACGGCAGGGGCAGACCCACTCCGCTGACCGGTCATCTCCTTCAGTGGCAAAACACACCCAGCAATGCCTGGGAGACAGAGGGAGAGAAAGGAGAAAGGAAGCATTGAACCAATCCAGAGTGATCCACTCCCCTGCAGAACATGTCACCTTCCCAATCAAAACAGGAAGATGGGAGATTGAAACTTTCCTGTGATCAATGATCAGAGGGAGGTGCAGTTGGGAGCCTGTTTCTCTAAGAAGAGGCATACATCTCGGGGGAAGTGGTGAGGAGAGCCAAGCGTGTAAGATGAGGTTCTGAAAAAAGATTGCATGGCACCAAAAACATCCCATAAAAAACTTGGATTTCTTTGCCCTATTCGGGATAACTTCTGGCACTCTGTGGCTACCTGAAAAAACCCTCAATCACCAAATTACCAGCACGGGATTTGACAGCCCGTTTGCAGAGTCTCCACAGAACAGCATATGCACAATTCTTGGCCAGAGCACTTTTAGGCAGAGACGGGGCAAAAATAATGGAGTTGGAAGGGACCACAAAGATCATCTAGTCCAACCAACGTGCAGGAAAACCAATTAAACCATCCTTGAGAGTGGCCATTTCTTTGGAAATGAAGAACCTGCAACCTTCCATTTTTGTACAGGTGTTATAACCAGGAGGTTTTTCTTTATACTGAAACAAATTTAGGTAACTGTAATTTATACCTGTTATTTCTGGTCCTAGTTTTTGTGGCTGTGGAAAATAAAATTGGATTCAATTTAATGGATGTCAACTTGTCCCTCCTCTCACACTAGAAATTATGTGTTTTTTTACGTCCTGAGAAATGAGATAATATTTGGAAGCAGCTCAGGCAGGCACCCCCCTAATTCACTGGAGTATAGGAAGGGGGAGGAAGCCCAGCACAATCAGATTTGCAAGATTCTGTTCTTATAGCCAGTCTCAATAGAAGTAGTTTAGCTTTCCTGGGGAGTTGATTTCCTGATCTGGCCTACCTAGTGGGGCTGACAGTTCTGATAACTGCATGTTTTCAGATCTGTCACCCAGAGATCTGGACAGAAATGCAGTTTACATGACAGTTAGACAAAGTCCATCCCTCCTTTGCACTTTCTTCCTGCAAGGCGGTCGAATTAGGGTCCACAGCCAACAACTCATAGGATCTCCAAACCTGGACATTAGGAAGGATCACAACTCAGTGGCCGAGCATAGCATTTGCATGCAACAGATTCTGGATTTAATCCCCAGCATTTCTAGGCAGGTCTGGGGTTGGTTCCTGTCCAGACTCTCATTGCATCACCCTGCCAAGTGACACAGAAAATACAGATTGGAGGTACAGGAGGTAGCTTTATTAAAGGTCTGCTTCCAATGTTGGCTCAACCACAGAAACATAGTCCAAACCAGATCAACATACAGTCAGTTGGGTATGGAGCTGTGCCAAGTCTAAATCACCAGCTGGTTTGAGATAGACTTGCAGGCTCCCAAAGAGTGGGATCTGCATCTTGAATCTGCTTCTGAACTGAACCCAGTTTCTCGTATTAATGAAACAATACGCCCAGAGAATTTTGAAACAATAAGCCCATTATAATAATTATCTACCCGAACCCCAGTGCTGAAAAACGTTGATATCAGAGCTGGTCTCACAGGTTTGGAACCACACCTAAGGTGCAGGGTGATCTTCAAATGAGACACACCCAGCATGTCCCAGTTTTGCCACACATGGCTTCATGGTTTGGAGCACCTTCTCAGCCATTTTTACATTGTAAGGTTTGATGTTCCCAAACCACAAGAGCCAGTTTGGCGTAGTGGTTAAGGTGCTGGGCTAGAAACCAGGAGACCGTGAGTTCTAGTCCTCCCTTAGGCATGAAAGCCTATGTAAGGAGTGCCTAAGACTAAATAAAAGACTCAGACTCTAAATCAAGTTTAAGCTCTGGCTTTCATTTAGAATACAATGCACACCAGTAGAAAGCTGAGAGTGAGGGGAGAGCGCCAAAAGTTGAATTAAATAGTCTCGCGCCAAACAGCGCTCCACCCCCACCCTCCCCGGGTGTGCCCCACGAGTTCACGAGTGACAGGCCATCAATACTTGATAGGTGAGAGGTCGTCCAGCCCCATTCACCCCAGGCATTTCCCTGTTTATCCTTTAGCCGGGCGATTTAGGGCGATTTAGGCTTCAGTATTCCTCGAAAGCGCCCGGATGCGCCCTTCCGAACCTTGCCCTGATCATTTCCTTGACAATGGTGTCAATGGTCGATTACCAGGCGATGAGAGCTTGTAGATCTCCCAAACCCATTATCTTCTTTGTCCTGTTTATCGCCCGTCCCTCTCCAGTCATTGACAAGCCTCTGCGCTTTGTCATGCGAGCCGTTGCAATGTCGCCAACATCGCGATCATGACAGCCGGCTGGGTGACTGGGCCAATCTCTCTCAGCCCAACCACTTCCCAGGGTTGTTACTGAGGGCAAGATAGGCAGCAGGAGTATTAAGCACATTTGCCGCCTTGAGTTGACCAAAATATTTATTTTTTAAAAGGGTGCGATAAAAATCTAGTAAGAGAAGGAAGACGGGGCTGAGTGGATGAGAGGATGCAGATGGCCTTAATGACTACAAACGTGACATTTGAATTGGGAACTTCTTGTTTCACCACTATGTTTTCTTAGCTGCAGTGCCAAGAGTCATGGTAATTGAACGCCAGAAATGTTCAGCGCAGAGATGTCAGTTCTGTCAACAACCAATAGTCTCCAGCTTTGCAGAAAAAAAAAATTGGTTACACTGTGGGAAGGATGAGAGAAAGAAGTGCTGGAATTAAATTACAGAAGGAAACGCACCTTCATGCTGGCAGAGGAAAATGATCTGATTTAGTGGGTTCTTCCTACCGTGCAAAAAAAGATCTTTATATAGCCATTTCATGGATTGGGGAGCTTTCAGCCGAGCATGAGTCTTGAGCCTCGTGGAGCCCTGCTGAGTTGAATGTCCAGAAATGCTTTCTTATTATTAATTTACTGATTCCTTTAACCACATGCATAAGGAAAAAACCTCACTACTGAAGGAAAAATATACTTGAAAAAAGCCAAACAATATCATCCTAAAATGGAAAACAAAGAACACTCCCACGATATTTCCAGTGAGTCTAATCCAGCCTTTCTCAACTTTTTGACCCCGGAGAAACCCTTGAAATATTTTTCAGGCCTCAGGGAACCCCTGCACATTCAGGCTCAAATAGAGGCCAGGAGTTACGAAATTATTATATTTGTTTCATGGGTAGGCCTGTATATATGCATTAATAGTGTTCTTAAACTAAAGATAAAGAATGAAACTTACTTCTTTAATGTGAAGTTGCCTGAATTTGAAATAATTTTTAAAATAAATCGTGATCTCCCAGGGAACCCCTTAGTGGCCTTGCGCAGAACCCTCGGGTGCCACAGAACCCTGGCTGAGAAACCCTGGTCAAAGATGACCCTTTCATTTTAAAGACAAGTTGTCTGGAGGAAAAAAAAAGCTACATTTGTATGAAACCATCACCGATGATTACCTGAACCTTAGTTTGCTCTGTCTATATTTTCTGAGTTAGCAAGATGCACTGAACTGTAAACAAATTGTATGTCCTGGATTTATATTACATACTAGGCTAAAACATGGTCTGCTAGATTGCAGTTCAGGGGCTGTGTTCACATATCACACTGCACCAGGTCACGTCAAGAAGCGGTTTTACAACATTTATTTATTTGTTTCTTTTGTATAACATGCTATGGTTAGGTTTTTGTAGCTCAGTATGGTCTCTGGACCAAAACCCTGTGGTTAACTTATGGTTCAATGTAGTGCATGAACCCAGAAAACTGAGGAATTCAATAACTAGCTTAAATGCGTTATGTGTGAACAGACCCACTGTGTTATACAAGCAAAACCCTCATCTTCCTTTCAGCTATATAAAATAATATATTCAAGCTTGGAAAAGAACTGAAAGCAGACTGGAAAACAGGAGACTTCACTCTCTCTGATGCACAGTGTCTTCCTAAGCTTAGCAGCATTAAACCTAGAGATGGATTGGGAAACTGAAAAACATCCCAAAACAAAGTCACTGGGAATTGGGGGCATATCAATTTAATAAGTAAATAAGACATAAATCCCAGGAGAAGGAAAGCCACTTTTGTTGCCAAGAAGTCAAACTCAACCAGAAGGAACGTACCCATCCTATCCTAAAAGATCCTGCACGGTTGATTGGTTTTCTGTAAAATACAGCAAACCTGTTTTGGCCCCTGAAAAAAGTCGAAAGATCAGAATACCACAATGTTATGAATGCAATTCCTTGCCTGCCAGCAGAACTCAAAGCAACCCCAACCCACCTTCCCTTGAGCAAGCGGTGCTCTCTGTCACGTACAGTTGTAATTGAAATTATTCAACCCCCCCTTGCAAATCAGGTTGTCAAAATGTACAGACTTTCAGCGGTTTGCAATGAACAAATCAAACAAATGCAGTTGAAATAGCTCAGCACAACGAATGCTTCAAGTGGTGTCCCCAAAGTCAACTGAAAATGCAACTGATCATGACTTCACCAGTCTGTACATTTTGACAATCAACCTGATTTGCAATGGGGGTTGAATAATTTCGATTACAACTGTACACAAAGGCAGTTAACCCCAGCCCCTCCCTTCACTGGATATAGAGAGTTTCAACCTTAAGGGAGAACTTGAGAGGCTGGTGAACCAAGGCTGGAAAACATATTAAATATTGGGTTTAATCTATCTCCAGACAGCTTCTGTTATACAACTGGAAGCTCCAGAAATTGGGAGAAATCCAGATAACTGAATCAATGAAAATACTGATTTAAGAGTAATCTATTTTCTATAGAAACAGGTTGTTTAGTCAGGAAGTTGTGTGAGATTGTGGGTTTGTTTGGCCTTGGAAAGCCTTATTATTGTCAGCTTTGTGAATAAGATAGGAAATGAAGTTCATCATCAGCTTCCTTTTACCCTTTCTTCAAGCTGAAGGTGTTACTTTTACTTAGGACATTCTGGTGATCTGAAATATACTTTGGAATCTCTGCTCTCTTCTGAGATCATCCACAGCTCACTATTGTAGCAGACTGGCACGATCCTGCAGTCTGCTTGGAGAATTACAATTTCTCTTGCATATTCTTTTTAACCAAGTAGTATTTATCCCCTCCAGTACTTATTGTTCAGTATTTAAAGTGAAAAATATTTGTTTACAGTCTCTTCTTTTTTTAATAGTTTGATTTTATCTCCTGTGAGATTGGCTGATTTTCCATGGGAGTGGAAGAGAGGAAGGACTAAACCAGGGTTTCTCAAACTTGGCGACTTTAAGATGTGTGGACTTCAACTCCCAGAATTCCCCACACTGAACTAAACCTTCTAAATTTCCTTTTTTTTTTTTTTAATTTGATGATGCCAGGATGATAGTAATTTGGTAGCTTCCACTGTCACCACCTATCTCAAAGCAGGAGACTGGGCCTGGGTATGAAAACTCAGAGAAGATTTGCGGTCCCTGGGCCCTCTGTTCTATGGGCACAACTGTCCCACTACATACCCTTTCACCCAAACGGTCTTCAAACTTCTGAACAACATGGAATATTTAGGAGTAAATGCAATCGGTCTCCATCCTTCAGTTTTGGCCCCGCTTTTGGCTTCATCCCGGGGGTGCCCAAAGGAGACCGGAAGGGACTCAGACCTGACGAGTGGCATTAAGCAGAAAGCAGGGCAGAGCCAGTTTCGTATTGGGGTTTAAGGCACAGGCTAGAATCCAGGAGACCATGAGTTCCAGATCCGCCTTGGGCACAAAGCCAGCCAGGTGACCTTGGGCCAGTCCCTCTCTCCCAGTGTAATGTTATGTGGGAATGACCTCAGGAGACAGGAGGGAGAGCAACGAACCGGACCACCCTCATGCAAAAGGTATCTCAGCCCCCAAAGGAAAAGGGACATGGAAAATGTCTCAGAAGGGACCCTCCCTAGTTTTCTGGAGAGTAAAAGGAAAGGAGGGGAGAAATGCTTTCAGTCTTGCAAGATGCTGTTAACTTAACCTTACAGTAAAGGTTAAGCTAGTGCTCCTGGGTGCGCTTCTTGCCCGGAGTACCTCGCAGGGCCCCGGGAAGGAGGAGGCCAGGGCAACCCCCTTTCGAAATCTCGCCAAGAAAACTGCAGGGACTTGTCCGGGCAGTCGCCAGGAGTCAACGCTGACTCAGAGGCCTACACACACACACACACAAACACACGCGGGCACACAAACGCCGGCCGGAGCCCCCTCTGCGCCACTCCGCTCGCAGGGCCAACGGGGTCCGTCCCGGGGAGCTGCCGGGGTCGCCTCGTCCGGGCTCCCTTTCGGGGCAGCGCAGCGTGGGCCGCCCTTCCCCGCCGACCTCCACGGGTCCGGTCTGCTGCGCTCCGGCCAGCCGCCAAGGTCGACCAGCCCTGGCGCAGCCAGGCAGGGGGAAGCGCGTCGCGTCCCGGCCCGCGCTGGCTGGGGCCGCTGGGGGCAGAGCCCGGGCGCCCCTCCCGCCCGGCCGCCCACCCGAGCGCACCTCTCCGAAGCCTCCTGGGCCGCCGCCGCCGCCGCCGCCGCCATCGCGCTCTCCAACGCCTCCCGCGGCTGCTCCACCCGCCCTGCGCAGCCCCGGCGCGGCTCTCCCGCTCAGCGTCCCCCGCCTGGCATCCCCGCGCAGGGAAGCGCCGCTGGGCCGCGCGCAAAGTCCGGAGCGGCCGCTCGGCTTGCGCAAGCCGCGTCCCCGGCGGCGCCACCCCGGCCCCAGGCTTCCGGGCCCGCCTAGAGACGCGCCGGCCGCCGCCTCCGCCGCGGCCGCGCCAGCCACCGTTGACGCGCCGTTGGGGCGGCCCGAGGCTTCTGCAACCGGGCGCCCGCCGGACAGGGCGGCAGGGGAGCCGGGGGCGACTGCTGGCGGCCCAGGCGGGGGAGCCGCCCGACGAGCCCCCGCCCGCCCCGCCGGCGAGTCCCCGGCGCCCCCTGCAGAGGCGGGACTGCGTCGCCCATCATCCCCTCCACCACTATGTGATGGGGATGATGAGGTTTGGAGTCCGTCGCAGGCTGGGGAGGGCCGTGTTCTGTTTCTGCGAAATGGGAAAAAAAACCCCTCTTCTTCCTAATACGTAGAACACCAAATATGCTTTATCTCGGTTTACAATTCTGCTTGGTGTGGCTTAATTGACCACTGCGGTTTTGGGGAAGGATAAAAGTAATGATAACGAATAATAGCAGAAACGGCGTTTCAGAGACGAGGTCCCTGGACTATGATGGCTTCCGGGTATGCTGGACGACATGTCCCATGATCCCCTGCCAACGTTGGCATCAAGGATGAAGGCTCCCCCGCGCTTCCTGTGGAAACCGAGGTTTGCAAGCCCAACGCGATCCTCGAGGGATGCCAAGCCTCTTCGGCCCAGCCTGCCTCCACGCGGGGACCCCCAACGCACGTGCTGGCTGGGAGTGATGGGAACTGAAGTTGGGGGAAGGAACCTTGGGCCCTTGGCAGGGCTCCTTTCAGTTGCAGCCTCAACGCTTTATTACGTATCCCTCTCAAGGGCAATCTCCCCTCTGTTTTCTTCAGCCTGAACCCCTTGCCGGGCGAGCAAGCCCCACTCCTCCGCCCGGGCAGCCCGAAACCAAAAGGCGGCTCCTGTCCCTTTAAGAACAGACCATGACATCATTTCCCCGCCCCCTCCCCTCTGTGTTCGCTCCACCGAACTTGACACGGAAGGCCCGCCTTCTGCAGCCCAGAGAGCCAATAGCTGACGAGCTGTCAAGAGGGAAGCGGGAGCTTCCGCCGCCCGTTCGAGGAAGCCACCCAGCTGTCTCCGCCGCCGACTGGGCGAGATGCTGTCAATCTAGCTCGTCCCCGCCTTTCTCCGTGGCGGAGCGGCTAGGGTGCGCGGGGTTGGGTGGTGGTTCCCGGGCCCCGGCGGCAGCGCTCCAGCGGGTCAGGCGGGCGCTCCAGAGTCCTCGCTCGGCCAGGCCCAGCGGCCCCGGCCATGGAGTCCTACGATATCATCGCCAACCAGCCCGTGGTCATTGACAACGTAAGCGCGCAGCCCGCCTGAGCACCCTAGAAAGGAGGAGCCGCGCCCGGCGGGGCTGCAGCAGCGATGGATGAGGAGCCGGGCTGGGTGGGGACTTGGCTCGGGGCCGGCCCGAGCCCTGCCCTGCCCTGCCCTGCCCTGCCACGGGGAGTTTGAGTTGGGCTTCGCATAGCATGACCCGCAATGCGGTGGCCACGTTAAGCCATCATGCAGAACCCTACCTTGGTTTGTTTGTTTTGGGTCCAGAGTGTCGTGTGAATCCCGGTAATGGTTGCGTGTTCAGAATCCCAGGGTAAAGCAGGCTCTTGCTTCAGTGGCTGTACGAGGCCAGCCACTATGGATGCTGTGATTACTCAGCGGAGTCGGGCGGCATATACATTTAATAAATAATAATAATAATATTATAATTAATAATAATAATTATTATTATTCAGGGCCATAATTGCGGGTTGATTTCCATCAGGGGGAGAATAGAGGGTGTTCTTTGACCGAGAGGGGGCGGGGGGTGTTTCTAGTTGTAATAGGAAAGTGACATTATTATTGGTGCTTACCGATATTGAGGAAAGTGAGTCATCATCATCATCATCCCACCACCCCACTGGCATGTCTGCTCAAAACAATGGGATAGATTGTTGCTCAGCAGTATTTATTTATTTATTGTCACATTTATAGACCAGCCCAATCCCGAAGGAGTCTAGTACCAGCATCTGCTTTGCATAGAGAGGATCTAGTCCAGTCTTTGGTGGCAGCCAAGGAGAGGTTGCTTCCTCATGATGCTGAAACCCTGGAAGAAGACCGGGCTTGAGGGCTTTTTCTTTTGTCTTGATGGCCTCTCCCAGTTTTCCTTGGCTGCCTGTCATATGCTGCTGGGCACGTTCTGATTTTGCTGAGCCACAGATAATCCAGCAAACTGGTGCTGGAGGTAGCATCCATGAGTTGAGTTCAGTTCCTATTGATCGCATTGTCCCATCCATGCACATTTTTTGACAGCAAGTTTCCCAAGCCCAGTAGCTCTTTCACAGTCATTTTCTAAGCTCTTTGGGGCTGCATCTGATAGGACAGTTTCCTGTGCCTAGCTTTTCTGTGTTAAGAATTTATTCTTAATGCGGTGCCTGCTTAAATGTTGCCAGTGGTGTTCATTCCTCTATTTTCTTGTGGATGCTTTTTGCTCCTTTCCAGGTGAGCCTCAATAAGTGATTTACATAAGACGGTTAAAACATCCAAAATGTTAGTTTAGGATAGTGCCATAACTTGGTGATACTATCGTGGCTTTGCATGAGGAAGACTCCAGCTTCAATCCCTACTATTCATTAATGAAGAATAGGTGGGAGGTAAAAGGAAGGACCCATCTTTGTGTAACAACCTATGGCCAGCATAATAATATGCAATGTTTGTAGAGCACTGTGAAGTATGGAAAACACATAATTGGATTCTCTAGTTGTTATATGTAAGGTAAGTTAATATTCCCTCCTGTACTGCGGATGAGGACACTTACGCTCATAAAGTGTGGATTGTCTAAGAGTAACTAGTGTTTGAAAGGTGTGTTTCTGTGTTTTCCTGATCTGTGGCTCAGTTGCTTAACCAATATATTATGCTGACCAATGGCATAAAAAAGTGATAAGTTAATACCATTGTTTAATACAATGTAACTTCAAAGTAGTCTTCCTGAACTTGAGGCTTCCAGATCTGTCAGTGCCTCAGAATTCCTAGCCAATGTGGCCACTGGGTAAGGAGGACTTTTTACAAGGATCTGTACCTTCAGTGGAATTAACACAAATATGTATGATAGACTGAGAATCTGAAAGATGACTTTGGCAGTTGGATTACTCTATGAAATACAGCTGTGTCCAAATCTGAAAGGGAAAAGATGCTCACGTTGTACCTGTAGGCACCTCCTTAATTTAGATGCAGGTTTTTATAGGATCTCGGAATTGCGGACAGTTGTGACGTACCTATCTGCCTGTGCTCTGCATCACCTTTTCCATTTTGTCAACTAATATTAAAATCTACATTATATTAAGAAAGATTGTGTAATTAATGTTTAACAGTACAGTATTGACCATGTTGGTAGTACTATTAATATCAAAGAGTCTTTGCTTTAAGAATTAACAATAATATTAAATACTGCATACTCGTATGCCTGAGAGATGTACTTTTTTAAGAGTTCAGATTAACTCTTGCTTTAGAAGACAGGAGGTGAAAGAGCATTTAGGGCTTATTCTTCCCTACTATAGTTGTAAAAACATAACATAAATGGCAACTCAAAATCTGCTGCTTCCTCACAAATTAGTTATGTCTTCTACTGCCTCCTGCAGTTGTGTATGGTTTCTGACTTTCAGCATAATTCCTACAAGAGACCTGTAAGATAGGCCTGTTAGAGATGTGCAGTGCTTTACACTGAGTTTCAGAAAGGTGCTTTGGAGCACTTGTCTGCATCTCTTTAAAGCTACTGCTGTACAATCATGGGAAAAGATGTGGCTGTTTTAAAGAGTTGCAGACAGATGCTATGTTCACACCCCTCATGTGCTCCAAAGCATCTTCCTGGGATTGAATCTGAAGCCGTGAACTCTATATTCTTAATTTTGTCTCAGCCTTAGGAAGAAGGCAGTCGCAAACCACTTCTGAAAATGTTGCAGGCTTATTTCTATAGTCTTGACCAGGAGTCAAGGCACTATATATACGAGAGGCTGAGGATTAATAAGAATATTCCTTGGCTGCAACAGCCCTTTGTTCTAGGAAAACTGGTGTAAGATTCTGCTTTGTGAGTTCATAATGACAGTGAAATCTAGACCAGAGATTGCCTGAATTCATAGTTCAGTCTCTGGCTGCAGTTGTATGTGTGCGCATGGGTATAAGAGCATCACCTGTTGAATTTAGCGCAGCTTTGTTCTAAGTACATATGAATGTGATGTTATTATGCTGCAGAGGAAAGGACAATAACATGTCAATTAATTGAGTAATCAGATCAATTGGATTTTTTAAAATTTTATTTTATTGCTAGCACTGGACTTTTAAAGTGAAGTAGGCTACAAATCAGATAGGAAATCCCAGCTAAGTTGCCGTAAGGGAACGACGCAAAATTCTCTTTGTCGCTAGTATCCCTCTGAGGTTTCCAGGGCTTTTTGTCTGTAGACTAGTATTAAACATTATTTGTAGTTGTTAGTTGTTCTCTCTAGGGTCTTTCCTGTGGATGCGAAGCAACTTTTCTCAAACCCAGAAGTGGGATATGTAAAATCCAGGGGGCCAACCGTTTGGATCTTTCTGTCCTCTATCCAGAATTTCCCAGTCACCGTTCCAGAAGTACATTAGTTGGAGCAAAAGCTGATTTGTGGTGTTTTTGCCTTCTGTTTTTATCCTTTGTTTTTCATTTTACGCTTAGCAATCTATAGCCACTGAGTGTGCCTGCCCCCAAGTTCACTCCTAACTATTTGTTAGGTCTCCCTGAATTTTCAGGTTTCCTCACACCTTCTGATACTCCCCATTTTGTATGTGAACAGTGCTACACAAGATAAAACAGTATACAGTAGTATATAGCATAGTGTCGTTCCATCTTTTTAAGAACCCAGGGAAGTAGCTGTGGTTATGGCTTGGCCAAGCCTGTTCCCAATAACTTCCCTGTGGAGCCTGTGTAAAACTTGGGCTAGCCACAATCCAACACTGGTGGACATCTGCAGTTTCCATTTTGCTAGGCAATGAGGTTTGAGAATAACCTTCCCCAACCTGACGTTCTCCAGATGAGTTGGATTACAGTTCCCATCAGAACCAGCAGCAAGTTCTTCAAGGCAGTCTAAGTTCCAGGAGTGCATCTACACACCTTTGGACCCTTAGCTGAACCCTGAAAGGCTGGAGGGTCCGCTTCACCATGTTTCTTCCATCAAGCAACCTGTTCTACTCTTTTGGTTTTTTTACTTGCTTTTTGTTAATAATGGCTTAAAAACAACAGGCAGTTTTATGGCTCCTTAATTGTACAGTGAAAATCAGTCTGGCAAATGTCTGTGTGGCTGCGTTCAAACAACTCTGAATCTGGTTACAGAATTGGCCCATTTTCTGCATCTGCACCGTACATTGTACCATAAAAGAACCAAAAACGAGGATTAAAACAAACCAGGTTAGCATGCTGTACACACAGAGCCTTGGCAGAAAATGCGGTGTGAACCCTGTTTGTTTATTTATGTATATATTTATTCTATTTATAAACTACCTTAATCTGCCAAGCAACTCTAGGCAGCATACACTTACCAAAATAATAAAACAAGTGGAAAACGCTTATAAACAACAAAACTATTGAGGAAGGAAACATCAAAAATTGAGGAATAAAATCCCAGTATCAGTCCAGGGTCACAAAGAGTTATGTTGTATGTAGAGGATTTTATATAAGCCTCCAGTATTTCCTTTTTTTGGTGCCATCCAGGTACGTTGGGCTACAGTGCCTAACAACTGGGGATAATGACAACCATAATCCACACACTGGATAGTTCTTAAGAAGTTACTTCACTAGAGCACCCATTTATTTGTTAATTGAGTGCCTTCGTGGTATATCAACTAATCAGATCTACCCTGCGAATACAAAAAATGAAAATAGCAAACATAGCGATGTTATTACGGCATATGTTTATGTAAATACGTATAGGTCCTAGTGATGATGCATAAATATGATACAGAGGGCCATTGACCAACACCTTAATTATGTGTTTATTGGAGACTGTCACTTTTATAAAATCTGTTCTTTTTTTTTGTCTTTGCTGCTATAACGCTGTTTTCTTCCTGGAGGCTGTTTGTGCATTTTTGTTCTCGTCGTAAAATGTAGTAAGAATATAAGAAATGTACTGCATAAGGGGGAAGTAATTTTACAGATATTTTGGGGCTAACTAATTAGACTTGACCCATCTCTCTAATGGGATTTTGCATTGTGGGGTGGTTCTGACTGGTGTGGCTAGGAAAGAGACTTGCTTGTTCATGCTGCAAAGAAATAATTGGCAACTCTCAAAGCTGTTCCCAGAGGCTGTTGGCCAAGCAGTTGCCCCATCGAAGTGTGGGAGGGGGGCTGGCTGCTGCTAAATTGATCCTTTGATTCTCTGGATATCTTGGATTATTGAATGGTGGTTCCTCTCACAAGGTTGAGCTGCCCATTTCTGCCTGTAATAGCAGGCCATCCGTGTTGCTGGCCTAGCAAACTTGTCATAGGTTGATCTTATGACTGAAAATCTATGAAAAGCTCATAGATTTTATTGTCTTCTAGCACTATGAATTATCATTTCCTTCAGTGTGCTCTGGCTTCCCAGCTTGTTAGTTGCAGTCATGATTTTGATGTTGATCTTCCAGGGGAGTGAATCAGCAGTTAGCCAGTCTGATCTGTCACAGCCAGCAAAAGAGTCTCATGCTCACTTGATGGACATTTGAAGCTTGTTTCGTCTGTTCCTGGGGAGTCCTCCAGCCCAGTATTTTTCCTGATTGATTGCAGGCTTCTGTGAGCAGAAGTCTTCCTCTGCTCTTAATATCTCTTAATGTATTATTGTCAGAGACTGAACTTGGAATTAGCGTGTAGCACATAGTAGGTCTTCTGCCACACAGCTAACATGGCATTATAGTTGTAGGAAAGTTAGATCTGGAAGGAAGAAATAAATACACAAGGCTTAAACATCTCAACTGCTTTGACAGTGGAGAGCGTGTCTCCCCTTAATCTGCCAAGGCATACCTGATAAAAGTGGAAGACACTTATATACTACTGAAATTCTTGTGTCTGTTTGTAAACTTTAACTGGGTGCATCGTAGGGCAACAATTTTTGAACCAGGGTACCTCAAATGGGCTAACTTACTGAATGCATCCAAAATCCGAATGACTCCCATGGAATAGAAATTTGGCAAATTTTATAAAAAATTTATGACATATGAAATGTCATAAAACATTTCCTGTGGTCAAGTCCTGATATTTGACTGGGCTATATAGTCAAGGCAGATACATCTCTGAATATTTCCCTGAATTTTTAAGAACTTTTCCAGAACATTAGAAGCTCTGCCATTGTTGAAGGCATGTGGTAAGGAAGTATCTCTGAAACGATGACCCAACCACAGGTCATGGGTTGTCTTGTTTAATTTGAAAATTGACATCTGCAAAAAGGGAGGGAAAATCGTAATGCCAGCTTTATGGCAGTGGCTGATGTGTGGCAAACATTACTCTGCCACCAAGTGTCTTTTGAACCAAGATGTCTTCTGCCTTGCTCTTGATGATTTTTTTTCCTTCATGTAGGGTTCAGGAGTAGTTAAGGCTGGCTTTGCTGGAGATCAGATTCCGAAGTACTGCTTCCCAAACTAGTGAGTATTTTATTTACTTATTTATTCATTCGATTTCTATAGCCGCCCATCTCAGCAAGTGACTGAGTATTGCTGCAAAACTCCTTGTCTCATAAGTTGTTAGGTATGGAAAGTTGGGAACAAGATATATTGCGGGGGGGGGGGCGTTGGTGCTCAGTTGTAAAGGGTCCGCAATGTAATGGTATGTGGGAATGACCTTGGGAGACAGGGCAAAGAGATGCAACCAAGGGAATGGTCAGATAAAAGGCAGCTGAACCCACAGCAGTAATGTGGGCAGGGCAAGAGGCTCAGAAGAGACTCTCCCTAGTTTCTTGGGCTGTAAAGGGGACTGGGGAGAGATGTACTTTCAGACTTGCAAGATTCTGTTAATGTAGCTTTACAGTAAAGTAGAATTAGCTCATCTAGTTGTGTTTCCTGCCTGGTCTACCTTGTAAGGCTGACACACACTCATGTGCAGAGCCAATTGATAATCACTCTCTTTCTTGCTAGTGTGGGTCGCCCGAAGCACGTCCGGGTTATGGCTGGGGCACTAGAAGGAGATCTCTTCATTGGACCGAAAGCAGAGGTAAATCCCATCCACAGCATCTCTGTGATGACTGACTCCTCCTCCTTGGTATATTCTTTTGTATGTGACAGAGGTCTCTTGAGTTCCTGCCTCATTCAGTTGATTTGTATCCTCTGTCTGTCTGTCTGTCTATCTATCTATCATGTTTATATGGCTGTCCATCTCACAGAAAGTGACTGGGTGGCATACAATAAAACTATAAAATAACAATATTAAAACAACTACCATTAAAAACTTTGATGTTATTATTAAAAGAAGCTAGGCGAGAGCACTGGATATTACAAACAGTGGAGCCACCTCAGTAGCTCACCGTTCCTTTAAGACCCCCAGGCCTGTTGACATAGCCACGTTTTGAGGGATTTCTGGAAGGAAGGCAGAGAAGGGGCCAATCTCACCTTGGGGTGCGGGGATGATGTTCCATAATGGTGCCATGGCAGGAAAGGCCCCGCTCCTGGGTCCTGCCAGGTGTAGCTCCTTAGTAGACGGGACTTGCAACAGACCTCTTCTGCTGGATCTGATGGACGGGCAGAAGGGATTGGGAAGAAGCCGTCCCTCAGATAACCCAGCCCCATGCCGTGAGTGGCTTTAGAGGTCAAAACCAGCACCTTGAATTGAATCACCACCAACTGGTATCGACCCCGAAGAAAGGAGGAGAACCAACACAACACAGTGCTGCCCACCCCAATCCACGGAGCCAGTCCAAAAGGACACTGTGGTCGATGGTATCGAAGGCCGCTGTGACGTCAAGCGCAGCAAGGATGGATGCACAACTGCCATCCTGCTCCTGCCAGAGATCATCTAAAAGCATGACCAGTGCTGTTTACATGCCGTACCTAGGCCTGAATCCTGACTGAAAGGGGTCCAGATAATCCGCTTAATCCAGGATCCTCTGAATCCTGACTGAAAGGGGTCCAGATAATCCACCTCTACAACCTTCACTAAAAAGGAGAGGTTAGAACTGGACAAAAGTTGCCCAGTATAGAGGGGTCCAGCAAGGGTTTCTTGAGGAGGGGGTGCACCAAGCCTTCCTTAAGAGGCGAAGGAACAATCCCCTTACCCAAGGAAGAATTCACCACTGCTAGAACCCATTCACATGATACCCCCTGGGCTGCTTTAGTTAGCCAGGAGGGACATGGATCTAAAGAGCAGGTGGCCTAGCTCACAGCCATGATGACCCTGTCTACTTTCTCAGGCCCGACAGGTTCAAATTGTTCCCAGATAACAGGGCAAGACTCTGCCCCAGGCATCTCCCCCAGACCTGCAGCAAGGACAACGTCCAACTGTTAATGGATTTGAGCAACTATGTCCAACAGATGCTGAGCAAATTCTTCCACACGCCCCTGCAGGGGGGTCTCCGAGCCCTCTCTCTACCCAAGAGGGCGCTTGTTTCTTAACAGGGCCACGGGACAGCTATCTCTGGATGTGGATGCAATAAGGGCAGAGAAGTATTGGGACTTTAATTGGAAATTTACCCAGAATGGGAGTGGGCAACCTGCGATATGCCATAAAATAGATTTAACGTGTTTAAAAAGAAAAAAAATCCAAACTCTCCATCATCCTCAAGCATAAGAAATAAAGAAAAATCTGGCTCTGCCCATTTTGCGTCATTAGTCCACCCACTGTAGTTCTCACCTTCCCTCTTGATAGTAAGTCCCAAAAGTTGCCCCCCTTTGTTCAGAGTCTGGGACAGGCAAGCTGCAGGCCAATTGACTTGACTTTTCTATTAATTAAAGGTGTTGCTTATACCACAGAAAAAAAAACAGATTTATTGGTATCTGGAAAATGATTTATCCAAAGCTAATAGGCAAATAGGAGGATCTGTGTTTTAAATTCTGTTTTAGAGAGGATTGATCTGCTTTGCAATAGGCTACCTTTGAGCTTCCCTCTTCTGTCACATCCAGCTAGACAGAAGTTATATATTTTGGACACTGTTGTCTATTCCTCCTGCCCAACAGGATTCATGTTCAGGCTGCTGGGTGCCATTCCCTGCAGCAGTTTTCCTCCTCTCTCTCCTACAGGAACACCGAGGGTTGTTATCCATCCGGTACCCCATGGAACATGGCATTGTCCGGGACTGGAATGACATGGAGAGAATCTGGCAGTACGTTTATTCCAAAGACCAGCTGCAGACATTTTCAGAAGAGGTAATGAGGTGTTGCTGGTCATCTTCCAGACATTCAGATTGCAGAGACCGGCTGTATGTGTGTATGTGTGACTGCTGGGTCACGTGGGTGAGATCAGGTATAGGTTTATAACCTTCAGCCTTTATTTTTATTTTCTAGTATTTTTAGAATTGATGCTGTAGGCCCTTTTTTGCATAAAAGAAATGATGCATTTGTTGACCTGATGCCCCAAGGTAATTTTGCTGCACTTCAGTATGACTTGTTGTCCAATGCATCCAGAGGGCACTAGGTTGGAGAAGGTGCAGGAGAGACATATAGCAGGGATGAGAGGGTTGGAGCGTTAGAGGTCTTCTGCTGGGGCCCTAACCACTTGGGCGGAAAGCCACGTTTGGGGTGAAGGGATGAGCTCCAGAGCCTCGTAGTTCCTGCTTCCTGCTATAATGTAAGCCTGCTTTGTCACTGGGTGGTTCCGATACTGGAAGAGCCCTGTGCTCCAACCTTGCTTCTGATTGTGTTCCTGAAGAACACAGTATTGTGAAAAACATTGTTTAATGTTTTATGTAATAAATGTTTTATGTAATACATCACATTATGTCCTTAGAAAAGTGAACAAAATTAGCTTTGCTGCCAATTCTAGTGGCCGCCTACTGGGTTGGGGGCTTTTTTCAGTGCCTGGTGAAAAGGTGGTTGTAGACTTTCAGACATTTGGTCAGTTTTCTGACTTGATGTAGACCCTCTCTTCTCCTTCCAGCATCCTGTTCTCCTGACAGAAGCCCCCCTAAATCCTAGCAAAAACCGGGAGAAGGCTGCAGAAGTTTTCTTTGAGACCTTCAATGTTCCTGCTCTCTTCATCTCCATGCAAGCGGTCCTCAGTCTGTAAGTTTCGAGCTGCTTGAAGTGGAGGTGGGCTGGATGAGAAGGGACCTCCCACCTCTGGGCTTCAGGGTAGTTGGCTTTGTATGTTCTCTTGAAGAGAATTTCAGAGACAGAAGCTTCTGGAAGGGCCCATGTCTTGGTAGGAAATGTTTTCTTTAATTAATTAAATTTAATTAATTAAATTTAGGCACCACCCAACAACTCTGGGCAGCACACAATATTACCAACAATAAAAATACAGGATGAATAATAAAAAATACAGGTAGTCCTCGCTTGCCAACCACAATTGGAACCGGCAACTCCATCACTAAGTGCTGTGATTGCTAAGTGAAAAATCACATGACCATGCCGGACTTACAATGTTACTTCTACGTCAGTTGTTAAGTGAATCACCACAGTCATTAAGTGAGACATCACGTGACTGCAACTTGCAGTTTCACTTCCATGTTCTCCATTAATTCTGCTTATTGGAAGCTGGTTATGAAGCTTGCAGATGGTGATCATGTGACCGCAGGACGCTGCAATGGCTGTAAGTGTGAGGATTGGTCACAAAGCTGTTTTTTCCCAACCATTACAACTTCGAACGATTGTTAAAAAAGGCAGTTGGTAAGCGAGGATTAGCTTGGGTAGTCTTCAGGTTACAACCGCTTGTTCAGCGACTGAAGTTACAGTGGCGCTGAATGTGGCAGACTTACAACTGGTCCTCAAACTTGCGACTGTCACAGCATCCCTGTGGTCATGAGATCACGATTCGGGCACCTGGCAACTAGCTCGCAATTACGATGGTTGCAGTGTCCTGCGGTCATGCCGTGCTTTACATGGGGTCTTCAAGGGCAGCCCCATATAGAGCACATTTCTGTCGTCAAGCCATGAGATGACTAGGGCATCAGTGACTCTGAAGAGCTTCCCAGTCCAGAAAAGTGTACAACTGGCGCATCACATGAAGCTTGGGCAGGAGAAGAGAATCCAAGAAGACCCCCACATTGTGCTTCGCCTTGAATGGGGAATGTGCAAAGCCATCCATGGTTAAAGATGGAATATCCCTGGAGCCAGATGGCCCTAATATCCACAGTCGCTTGGTAGGATTGAGTTGGAGATGGTTCCTCCCCATCGGAGCCCACATAGCCTCTAGGCACTGGGACAAGACTTTTGACTGTCTCACTTGGCCAGCCCGGGATCACACTGGTAACTGATGATGACGACGACTGATGATACCGCAGTGCAGACCAGCGGATGACCTCACCCAGAGGCTTCATGTAAATGTTGAATAGGAGGGGGAGGGAGCATGGCGCTCTGCAGCATCCTACGAAGGGTAGGCCTATATACTGTCTAGCGTATGATGAGTACATGACAAGAGGGAGGCAAATACATACACACAGCCCACACGATTATATACAAAACTTCTGCAGCAGTGGCCTCATAACTGGATGTCCAGGGCAGCTACCCAGGCGATCGCTTCTGGTGTTGCTTCGTGCAGATCTTCTACGGAGCCCGGGAACGCACATCGTGGGCACTCCTGCACAATGTGTGTAATAGTTTGCATATCAGCACTACAGTCGCAGCAGGGAGAATCTTTCCAACCCCACTGACACAGAGCAGAGGCACTCCTTCCAGTATCACATCTGATTCTATTCAATTTCGTCCAGACAGAGCAAGGCAGGTTGAAGCCAGGAGGTTTGGAAGAGGGATCGCCAATGACCAAGCCGTGATGTGACAACTTGGACCATTCCTCTCTCCAGGCATTCTTAGGGTTGAACTGGATAGATGTTAGATGTAGGGCTGTTTTCCAAGCTGGCTGACGAGACTTCAATCTTGTAGTGGTCTGTGCAATATCTTGATGAATAGGAAGAGCCTTGTTCAACATCCTTGACCATAACTGGGTGAGGGCTTGTTGTCTTCTGATGTGAGGATAGGATAGACCTAGGGAATGTCCTCTCCCACCCAACCAACACCAACTGGAACTGGCCCCGTAGGAAGAGAGAGAACCACTGTGAAATGGTGCTCACAGTTTCAAATCTTTCAGCTCTTCAGGGTAGATTAGAGTAGCTGCCCGTTGTCTCCCTCCACACCTGCCCTTCAAGGCTATTCCACCCAAGATAATCCACTTCCTCGAGGTTCCCTGCAACTGCAGTCTGACACCTCAACAGCCTTCCCTAAAAGGAGAAGGTTGGAGACAGGATGACAGCTGTCCAAGATGGTTGGGACCAAGGATGGCCTCTTGAGAAGGGGCATACCATCACCTCTTTCAAGGATGGATGCACCACCCCCTCCCTCACAGAGGCCGACCCCACAGCATGGACCCAACTGCAAGTCACCTTCCTTCACAACCTAGGAGGGACCTGGGTCCAACAAACACTGGGAACTTGCAACACAGAGAACCCTGTCCACCTCCTCAGGAGTCACCAGTTCCACCTCATGCCAGATCACACACAGGACCAAGCCCCAGGCTCCTTGGCAAGACTTGTCCAGTTGGAGTCCAACTTAGAGTGGATCTGAATTACTTTATCTGCCAGATAGCCAGAATATTCCTCACAGTGGCCCTGCAGATGGTCCCTTGGCCTGCACCTTTCCGGTAGGGACTGGGTGACCCTGCTGAGGCTGCTGAACAGCTACCAGCGGACACAACAAGGGTGGAGAAATATTTACATTTCACACACATTTCCCTGATGTGGGCTCTTACTGGTGTTTGTTGAGACTCGCTCCAAGTCCTCTTCCAATGGTGCTCCAGGTGTCCCTTTTGGCATTTCATCTCCTGGAGCTCCTCAGTAAACCAAGTTGCAGCCTGAGGCTGGTGCATAGGGAGGTGCGATAGGGGCAGTACAGTCCAAGGCTCCAGCCCCAATGGGTAATTTGAGCCTGGTCATTTGTACCTTGAGTGAGAACTCTGGCTGAGAGATAGGAGAAATAATAGAAGTAGAAGTCCCATTGGTTTAGATACACTACTGAAAATGCCTTGTTCTAGGAATTGTCTCATGATGTGAAGGACTAACAGATGCCGAATTAAAAACGAAGCCAGGCCAATACTTTCCCACTTGGTTCCTTAGCCTAATAACGGACTGACCTCCTCCTCTCCCTCTGCCCTTTTCCAGTTATGCCACAGGCCGCACCACAGGAGTCGTGCTAGATGCTGGTGATGGTGTGACGCACGCGGTTCCCATCTATGAGGGCTTTGCCATGCCTCACTCAATTATGCGGGTTGACATTGCCGGGCGGGATGTCTCCCGTTACCTCCGCCTGCTGCTACGGAAAGAGGGCTATGACTTCCACACCTCGGCCGAGTTTGAGGTGGTCAAGACAATAAAGGAGGTAAGGTCAAGGGAGGGTGGATATGCATGGGTCACAGGGGCCCTTCGCCCTCATAGGAATTGGGACAGGGGTTCCCTGCTATTGCATGCTGATAAATGCAAGGGTCCGACATCTCACGGAAGATGGGAACGGTTGGAAAGCTTCACCTGGAGACGGTGTTAAGCGGGCGGCTGTGGTGTTCTGTTTGTCTTGGGAGCTGATGGTGAGCCGGCAGCTTCTTTGAAATGTCTATCACGCCCTGAAGAAGGCAGAAGCTGTTTCTGAGTTTCAAAGCTGTTGTCCTTCAGCAAGAGGAGGGCCTGCAGCGGAGGTTTCAAAGAACCTCCTTGTCTGTGAGGTGGCTGCTTTGCTGCACTGTGCCGAGACAAAAATAGCCCTCCTGATTTGAATCGGGCTTCTGAAGTAGCCCGCATGTGGTGTCCATGAAATAAGATAAAACACGCACAGAGCACAAAGGAGCTCGTTAGAGCTAGACGGTTTGAAAATTAATGTGCAGAGGAGGAACCCCAGCAGGCTTTTGGTATGAGATGGTCCAGGCCTTGCCTGGTGCGTGGTAGAGTAGTGGAGGAGAGGCTGAACTGTGACCTCCCCTCCCACCAGCTTTCAGAAGGCCTGGATAGGAGGACCTGCTAGGAGTTCTCCGGCCGGTGGCTTCCGGTGACTGTTCCGATGCTTCTCATGCTTCCTTCCTCCCTGCAGAGAGCTTGCTACCTGTCCATCAACCCCCAGAAGGACGAGGCCCTCGAGACAGAGAAGGTGCAGTACACGCTGCCTGACGGAAGCACCTTAGATGTAAGTCCCTGAACTAAGAAATGTGTCTTGCCCTTGGGATGTGGTGGTAAGGGCCCCGAAGCTTCTCATTTCCATTTGCAAGAGAAGCACTGTACCGGTTTTCAGAAAAGCTTTTTGAGTTTCTGGCCGCGTGCCAGAGTCTGGTTGATTCAGCATCTCTCAGCCATGTTTGGTGAGCTGCGTGAGGAAGAGAAAGGCGGGGGGGGGGGACCCTCTACTGGCTTACGAATGTTGTAGCCAGGTGGTCCTGCTGGGGCAGAGCTGACCCTGTGGCTTTTCTGGCAGGTTGGTCCCGCCCGATTCCGAGCTCCCGAGCTGCTTTTCCAACCAGACCTCATAGGAGACGAAAGTGAAGGGATCCATGAAGTGCTGGTGTTCGCCATCCAGAAATCTGACATGGACCTGAGGCGGACACTGTTTGGGAACATTGTCCTGTCTGGAGGATCTACGCTCTTTAAAGGTACTCGGCTGACGTAGAGGAGGCGCGTTTGGCTTATATTGATAAAGGAGCGTAGTTCTGCGTTCCAAAAAAAAATTGGTTGGAAGGGGATGTGCCGTTGTTACCGCTCTCCCAGACAAGGCCTATGTCCAGGAGAGCAGGAATATTGAAGAAGGATTTAAAGACTGGGGGAGTAGTGCATCTGGGAATAGGAGGCCAGGAAGCTCATGTCCTGAAGGAATGGAAATGGACATGGAAGGGAGGTGGAGATCCATTCCGTTAGAATGAGGAAAGGGGGGTTTGTGACACGGGGTGGTCTTCCTACTTCCTACGTTACTCCTTTATGTATAGCAGTGCTGCCCAACCTCAGCGACTTTAAGATGGGTGGACGTCAACCCCCAGAATTCTGGGAATTGGAAGTCCACCCGTCTTAAAGTTGCTGAGGTTGAGAAACACTGATACAGAGAGTGAAAACAGAGGAGTGATCTCAGGCACTGGGGGATTTTTGCATTCTAGGCAGATGCGTCTTTTGGCATTACTTAGCTTTCCCACACATTTCTAAAAGAAAATGGAGAGACATGGCTGCTAAAAATAACTTCCTGTTTATTACTAGATCGCATTGAAATCTGCGTTTCTCAAAACATCCCTTATCAACAGATGCCAATTTTATTGTATTTATAAGGTGGCGATTGCTTTTCTATAAAGCGGATTCCAAGTGATTTTAAGTGTGTGTATAAATGAGAGAGAGAGTGTATTTGTGTGTGTGTGAATACATGCCTATCCAAATGTATGTACAAGTAAGTTTCCTTTAAAAAATGGAGCTACTATAGTAGTCCTCGAGTTACGACCATTCAGCAACCGTTTGAAGTTACAACAGTGCTGAATGAATGTGATGGAATGTGAGGGGAACCTTGGGGAACAGAGGGATGCTGCCGGGGGAATGATCAGATAAAAGGAAAGGGGGTCCGGGAGAGGGTGACAGTCTAAAGAAGAAAGTTAGGAAAGACCCTCTTTGACCACTCAAGCGATAAATAGGGAGGGCGGGAGCTTTCTACTTCCAGACTTGCAAGATTCTGTTAATGTAGCCTTACACTAAAGTAGAATTAGCTCATCTGGCCGTGTTTCCTGTCTGGTCTATCTGGGAAGGCTGACACCCTGGGAGGCCCAGCACAGGCAGCGCACGAGTTGAAGGAAGGGGATGCTGCGGTGTACAGTTCTCCCCTCTCTCCTTTACAGCCCAAGAAACTAGGGAGGGTCCCTTCTGAGCCTGTTGGCCTGCCACTATCCAGCTGCAGGCTATGCCCCCCTTATCTGACCATTCCCTGGGCAGCAGCTCTTCCCCCCTCTCCCAAGGTCTTTCCCACATAACATTACACAGGGCCTCCCCCAACCCCCTGCAACACCCCTGTGCTCCTTACCTGGGACTCCCTCCACTTCCCGCTTAATGACTGCACGGTCCTGGGGTTACAGCGGGGACTGCCAGGATTGTCATTGCTAAGTGGTGCGGTCAGGTGATGTCACACTTTACGACCATGTCGCTTGGCAACAATAATCCTGGTTCCAACTGCAGTCCTAACCTGAGGACTACCTGTAGTAAAACAGGCTAAACCTAAGTATATTGTCAGAAATCAAGCTGTAAAACAGAAGAGTAAAAACTGGTATTTATTAATTGCTTGTTTATTTTTATTTTTATTTTTTAAAAAAATCATTTGATGTGTAAGTATTAAAGATGGCTGCCTGACCATTAAAGAGCTGGGAAGGGCATTCTGTAAATGGGATGCCACAACTAAAATGCCCCCCTCCAAAATTGCCACTTGATTTTTTTCAGAAAGGTGTGTGTGTGTGTGTGTGTGTGTGTGTGTGTGTGTGTGAACAGCTGGGTGCCATCCTGCTGATCTGGACTTCAGCTCCTCTGAGTTCGAGCCAGCAGGGTCAGAAGTCATTGCTTTAAACCTCTGGATGCCCTGAGTGGTGCCTGGGACTAGTGCTGCAGCTGTTTCACCTCCTCCTCTCTGGGGAAGTTTCCAATCTGGTGCATTCGAAGGTGATAACTTGCCTCTCAACTCTTAAGGTTTTGGGGACCGACTGCTCAGCGAAGTGAAGAAACTTGCTCCAAAGGATGTCAAGATCAAGGTAAATGTAGGGGGAAATGCTGGATTCCAGCTCTAATTCCATTCACATGGGTAAAGTCTCACCTTTTAAAAAAACATAAAGCCTCCCTGATACAGGATGAATTTAGAAGTCCCTGTGACTATGAAATACTTTTTTTGAATGTGAGTTTCCCCAGGAACTATTCCTCATGAGTAGAGGCATGTCTCTCTTTCCCTCTCTGGATTCAGTGATTATTTATCTAGAAAATATGCCCAAATGTGCTTTCTGCTTTTTCAACAGCAGCAGTGTGGTCATTAACCAGCACAAGGAAATTGGTATTCATTTATCCAAAACATCCAAAACCCGTATTGACAACATCGGGGCAATCAGGAAAAGTACATAATTTTGGCTAAAAGACAATATTAGATTGAAATATACTAAGGGGCTTGCTCAGGCTACACATATACAACAACAGCAACAGAAAAAGATTAAAATTAGGAATCTAGATAATATGAATTTTAAAATAGCAATATAAAATGCAAATATAATACATATACATATATATTCACGCACATACATTTATCTACTTATCTATATATACATACATGCATATTTGTAAATAAAATAATTCAAAAGGGATTTAAAAATTATAAATTTCTCTTACAGACACCTGTCAAACCTGGGAAGGATAGAGTATAATAGCTGACATGGCAAGTACACACCAAAGCATTAAAAGGAAGTTAAAAAGTAGCCAATGGTTAATGCTGAGCCTGAGCTGTTCTACTTTTTCACTTTACAGGTAGTCCTGGCTTGATGACCACAATTGAAACTGGCGTTTTGGTTGCTAAGTGAAGTGGTCATTAAGCAAATGACCCGATTTTTCAACCTTTTTTGCAGTGGACATTAAGCAAATCACTGCGATCGTTAAGCAGACCATGTGGTCATTAAGCGAATCACATGGTTCCCATTGATTTTGCTTGCTGGAAGCCGGCTGGGAAGGTCGAAAATGGCGATCATGTGACCACAGGACACTGTGATGGTCATAAATGCAAACTGGTTGCCAAGTGCAAATATCATGATCACATGACCGCAGGGATTCTGCAGTGGTTGTAAGTGTGAGCACCAGTTGTAAGTCGTTTATTCAGCACCATTGTAAGTCTGAACCAGCACTAAGCGAATGGTCATTAAGTGAGGACTACCTGTACTGACTGGCAAAGACAGCCCCTTGACTTAGTTTGCAAATGGAGCCATCTTGAGAAAACACTTACTCTAGATTTCCTTTAGTGCCTTTGGAGATCCCTGGGGTCATCCCAAGGGAAGAACCATGCCAATATTTTGTTTTCTCGCCTATGGGGATATTCTGGTATTGCAGACAAAGAGGGGAGTTGCCGGGGGGTGCGGGACACAATTCATCTGCAACCATTGGAAGAGAAAGTAATGAGGTTCTTTGTTCCATTCCCATGCACTGTGACACCCACCTCCCAAAAAAAAGTCTGTTACAGATGTTACTTGGTTTCTAAGTTGGTTTTCATTTACTGTTCAATTTAATACTGAAGACTTGAAACTTTCTCCTCAAAAATGTGAAATGCAGGTTCTTGGGATAACTCCCCCCCCCCAAATTATTTGTATTTAACATTCTTAATGTGCACAATTAACAAAACAACTTTTAAACTTAAAGAAAACAAAATTAATAGAAACCAAAACAGAGAAAAAAAAGTTAGAAACAGAACAACCCCAAACTCAAAATACAAACTAAGAAAGAAAAGAAAAAGAGAAAAAAAATCTACTTTATATTTTATATTTCTCAATAGCTGCTGGTTTACTAATATATACACTGCTGTAATATAATCAGTATAAAATATCACATCTCTGCCACAGTAACACCTATTGCTGCCTCCTTTGATTAATAGGAAGTATTGCCTTTTCCAAAACAGATGGATCACATATTTTCAACAGTCATTTCTGAACATCTGGACTAATACCACTTTTCCAATTTCTCAATACGATTATTTTAGCCAGGCACCCCCCACCCCCCAATTTCAACATAACTGTAATTCCTGATAAATAGTCAGATTCCAAAGCTTTGGTATATAGATCAACATCACATTTAAAGCTTTAACATTTAAAGATTTTCCCACAAATCTACTTAGGTATATTAAGACACCATCCCAAAAAGATATCAGATGATCACTTGACTATATGATATGGGTCAGTGAACCTGCACATTTTTTACACCTCCAACATAGAAAATCTGATGTCCATCCTTTCAGATACATTGTTTGGGGAGTGCAGTACACACCCTACAATTTTGATGAAATAACTTTAATCTGGATCTGCTGATACCATTTGAGTATTTTTAAGGACATTAATCCATTGATGGGGCTTTATTGGAGATTCCAGTTCTTTAGTCCATGCTTGAAATATCCCAGAGAGGTCTGCTTATTTTTAAATTCTTGAGCTTTTGATGGACAAATATTATAGGTTTTAATTCTGTCATGCATTCCATCATGTCAGAAAGCATCTCAGGTGCTTTTGAGGCAGCCAAAGCATCTGGCCCATATTGATCGCTGGAACATCCTTAAGTTGAAGATACCACCACTGTTGTGAATTAGAAAGACCAGATTCAATTTGAAGTTGGGGAAAAATCCGTACCTGGTTTTAAAATTAACCTTATATGAAATGATGACGACAATTTACCATCCTCAAAATATTCATTATACACCTCCAAAAGTATAGGAGGCAACTGGCCTGCCAATGCCTTATACCATTCCACTGAAAAGCCATCTGGGCCAAGAGCTTTACCATATTGCAGCCATTGCCTCGACTTACGACCGTTCATTTAGCAATGGTCCGAAGTTATGACGGCCTTGGAACGGGTGCTGTAAAGCGCTTCCGAATATCACAAAATGTCGCCCCCACCTCGCGGTCACATGATTGCATTCCAGGCGCTTGGCAACCAGCTCACATTTTATTTATTTATTTATTTATTTAAATTTATGTCGCCGCCCATCTCCCCCCAACAGGGGACTCTGGGTGGCTTACAATAAAATAATGATAAAAACCTATCCAACTGAGTTATAGTTAAAAATATAAATAGGAAAATAAATATAAAATCCAAGCAGAGATGGAACCACAATCAATAAGGGGTGCTATGGTGCCAGCCACCCCCAGGTGGAACTACCACTCTCCCCATCCCAAGCAATTTAGGACCAGTTGCAGTGTTCTGCAGTCACATGATCGCATTTTGCAACTTTTTTGCTGTTTTCTGGCCAAAAACGCCCATCAGGGAAGTGATTCACTTAATGGCCCATGATTCACTTAACGACCGCCGTAAAAATGGTCGTAAAATCAAGTCAGTCCCATGGTGATTTGACTTACGACCGCAACGACTTATGGTGGAAATTCTGATCCCAATTGTGATCGTAAGTCGAGGACTACCTGTAGAATCAAACAGTACCTGAAGCGACCGAGGAGCTTTCAGCATGCCAATAATGTCCATTCCCTTTTGCCTGGAGGGTGCAGATCCCAAGACGCAGCCTTAGATCTCTGAGCTTTCAAGGGATGTGCTTTCTATGGTTGCATTCATAAGGGGGCATTGCTCCAATGGGGAGAGAGTTGTGGCTGACTTGTTTGGAAGGGCTGTTCTGCATGGCCAAAGGCTGTCCCTGGGCTTGGTCAGAGCGTGCTTCTTTTCCATCACCCCTCTGACTTGCCTTACTTCTTTGCAGATTTCTGCTCCTCAGGAGAGATTATACTCAACGTGGATTGGGTAAGTACATTCCCATCCTCAGCTGAGAGGGTTTCCACCAGGCACCCCAGTGAAGCCATTGGGCCAAGTTTTCATAGTGACTCAGCTTACCTAAACAAGAAGGTGGTTTATTTGGGTTTGGCTTAGTGTGCTTTGCAAATTCAGCTCTTATGGTTAATTATTTTGCAAATCATGTTCAGGTGCAGTTTGTGAATCCAGTCAGTGTCTTCTGCTAGGTCAGTGTTTCTCAACCTTGATGTGTGGACTGCAACTCCCAGAATTCCCCAGCCAGCTATGCTGGCTGTGCTATGCCATGCTGGCTGGGGAATTCTGGGAGTTGAAGTCCACACATCTTAAAGTTGCCAAGGTTGAGAGACACTGTGCTAGATAAGCCACAACTGGTTGGGTTCACACAACACCCTAAACCAGAGATTCTCAAATTGGGGAAGAGGAATAAACTTGAACGGGGTTGTAAAAGCTGAGCCCTCTCAGAACGCAATACAGGTTTTCCTCAAATAAGCCAAGACCTTTTCTTTTGGTATCATCTCCAAATCTAGATTGCTATCAGAATCTGCTCCCATTGGGCCAAGAGGGACCAACAGCAGAGTTTTTTCGAATGAAAAGGTTTATTTTATGAATTTGCAAAACTCTATTATTCTTTAACATTTCATTGTTAAAAATAAATGATACATTTATATCTCAAGCACCTCTTACCCCAGTAAATCATTAGTTTAATGCAGTGTTTCCCAACCTTAGCAATTTTAAGATGTGTGGACTTCAACTCCCAGAATTCCCCAGCCAGCCATAAAGTTGGTAAGGTTGAGAAACACTTGTTTAATGCATGGGTAAGAGAGTCACACATTCATCATTTTAAGGCTGATGGCAGTTCAGAGTTTGAGAACCACTGGGTAAACCATAAATTCCAGCCAAGAAGCACATGACTGGATTCATATGTCATGCTGAACTGGAAACAAGCAAAGCACATTTGGGCTCGGTGTGCTGTGTGAACTCAGCCACCCTTTTGCAATGTTTTCCATTGGGCCTAAAAGATGGGATGCTATGGTTCATAAGCCTTATGGTTTTGTGCAGAGGGGGGCACATTTTGCTTTTGTACCTTCGCTTGCGGGTGGCGGTATCTTGGTGTCACGGGAGGGGGCAAGGGTTAAGTTTCTGCTTTTTGAAAACTTCGCCGTTCGCTTCCCTTGCTCCTGAGGGAAGTGAGGGTTTTAGGGCTCTCAACTCCCCTAAATGATAGATAGGACATTTCAATCCTAACTACTATGAGGGTGGCTCTGGGGCCTCCAATGGGGGCCAGCTGGCTCCCTGTGGCTTTCCCACCCCCGGGTGCAGCACAGTGGCAGGTCTGTGCCCAGCCAGCGTATTTTGCCAAGGATCTGTGCCAGCTTCTAGACCTGCTTCTGTCTTCTTCCCCAGGGGCTCTATCCTGGCCTCCCTGGACACATTCAAGAAGATGTGGGTCTCCAAGAAGGAATATGAAGAGGACGGCTCCCGGGCCATCCATCGAAAGACATTCTAGGGCTGGGTGGGGGTGGCGGCGGCAGCAGGAAGCAGCAGCGGGGGTCTGTGGGCGACTTGTCCAGGTCGTGTCTCTTCTCTCGTGATCCTTTCTTGTCCGGGGCTGCTCCTTCCTCCCCTCCCTTCCGGGCCCCCCACTTCCCTCTCTTAGCACCCCCAATGCATGTTGCTAGCCTGCACCTCCCTGGGAGGAGGTGAGGCTCTCTTTCAAGGCCTTGTCTGGGGGGGAGGGTCCTCCCTTTGCCGGGGAGGGACTCGAAGCTCTATCCCACCCACCCCCGATCCCCTCCAGAGCAACCCTTGTGCTTTGCTCCCACACTTGCCACGGGCTGCAAGCGAGGAGGAAGGCTGCCCTCCACGGCAGGAAGCTACCCTGTCCTTGGTCTTTCCGGGATAGGCGTCTGCACACTCCCTGCCTCTCTGGAGGAACCGGGAATGCTCACGTCTCCCGCAAAAAAACGGCAGGAAGGAAGCGGTTGGGAAAGATGGCGCCTTAGAGCAACCGCGCTGCTTGCCACCTCTCGTCAGATCGGCCAAGGCCCCCCGGTTTCTGGGGGGAAAGGGATACCAAACGTTCTCCAGCCTGCCCATAAAAGTGCACCAGCCCCTGGGTCCTTCCCTGCCCTGCGTACCAGGGGGTCTCTGAGACCAGAGTGATGGTGGCCTCAACATAAGCCCAGCCTGTATTCCATCGTAAGTCCAAGCCCCATCCTGGTATTGGTTAAGAAATAGGAGACTGATGAGAGGCAGGTCACAAGGGGCATTCGAATGTCCCTAGGGTGTGGGTCACCTCTTTCCTTTGGTTTGTCTGTTCTCAGGAGCAGCGTTTCTCAGCCTTGGCCCCTTGAAGATGGGTGGACTTCAACTCCCAGAATTCCCCAGCCAGCAATGCTGGCTGGGGAATTCTGGGAGTTGAAGTCCACCCATCTTCAAGGGGCCAAGGTTGAGAAACGCTGCTCAGGAGATTGGGATCAGCTCCAGGGATAGCCTAAGCCAGCTGGAAGGCAGAAGCACGAGGGGAGGGAGGCAGCTTCCTAGCCTCAGCCCCATCGGTTCTTCTATACCTGTCCTCAAAGCGGGTTCAAGCGGTGGGAAGGAATATTGAGATCTGGATCTCAGCCTGGTTAGCCTAAATGGGAGGTGGGAAGGGGCTGCCTTGGAGGGACATATAGGCTGTGGGAGCTGAACCATCCCATCCTGGGGTCCTTTGTGGCCTCTCTTCCTGAGCTGGAGCCAGGGTGGGGGGAGTTCAAGTGACCCATGCTGGGAGACGACATGGAGCAGGACCTGTAACATTTAAGGCTGACAGGCCTGCTGTGAGCCCACTCTCCATGATGTTGCTGCCCTTTCCATGTCTGGTTTGGCTCTTGGTACCTTGATATGCTCCCCCGCCAACCCTGTGGCTCACCCATTGCGAAGGGCCAGGTCTCTCTGGGGGGGCTCTTCATCTGTGTATGAAAGCTGCCAGCTGCTGTATCCATCCCTGCCTCCTGGCCCAGCCTTTCCCAACCCGGGCGTCCTCTGAATGGGTGGATGTCAATTCCGAGAATCCCGCAGGCTCCATGGCCGCTGCTGAAAAGTTGAGGGGTTGGCCCCCAGACTGGATGGTGTCCCGCTTGGGAAACGCTGTCCCCATCAGCTCTGGTCCCTCGCTTACTGCCTTTGTGGGGGATTGGGTAGCGTGGGCTCAAAGTCCAGAATTCAGGTGGTTCTCCTAAAATATATACCAGTGGAACGCCTGTCTGGCTTTGCTAGCGAGGGGGGGCAAGGGGGGAGTTTTCCAATAACTGCCCAGACTGCACAGCAGTGAAGAGGGCAGACATCCTCCTGACTCTGGCTGTGTTGCAGGTAACGGCCTTAGCCTCGGGCTGGAGAAAGCGTTACGCCTTTTTATGCGAACGGATTTATTTAAAAGAAAAACTCTTCTCTGTTCCCTTGAAGTGTGTGCGTGCGTTGGCTTCTCCATGTTTCCCATCTACAGTAACCAAACCAAATGGAGGCAAAAGTGCCCTCTTCTTCCCACTCTGCCCCCCCTCCCACGAGACCACCTTTCTGGGCTGCAATGTACAATAATTTAACACAGTTGCCTGTATTTTTATTTTGTAAATTCATTATACTAATAATTATAAATTAACCGCCAGTGGCTTGGCGTGCGTCTGAGGCTGCTCTGTTAGCGGGGGAAGAAGGTGTTGTCCTGACTGTAACAATAGATAGGCGCTGCCTTTTTCAGATACTGGGTTTAGATCCTTCTGCAGCCAGTGCTCTCGGAGTATGTTGCAACTCCTAAATGTTTCAGGAATTTGAGTGGCACTTCTTCTGGGGTGCGTTGCATTGCAAAGGCTGGGCTAAGGAAACCCTTGGGATGCTCTTTTCAAAATATAGTCTGTTCCACATTGCTTATTCCTACCAAACTATGATTTCGCCATGTGAAGCGTTGATGCAAGGATGCAAATTGTGAAACGAGATAGAGGGTGGTAGCTGTTGGACCAAGTGATTCTCCAAGGATTTGGTGATGCTGTTCCTGGTAATTCCAGATTGCAGTGAACACAAGAGATTGAAACAGAAGTCTTTCTCCTCTGTCACCCTTGTTCCTGCAGTGGCTGTCCAGAGGCTGCAGCGGGGTTCACAGGCTGCTGCTCACTAGGTCATTCTCACTGAGCTGTCTGCTGTCATTTCTTCCTTGGCTGACCATGGTCAGCTTGGCTGTAGGTACTTCAAAACTTATGTGTGAAATGAGACCATGGCTTGCCCTGTATGCCCCCAAATTATAGGAAGACAGACTCCAACGTCACCTGTCAGGGATGGTTGAATTTGGATTCGTGCACTGACCAGGAAGTTGGACCTGATGGCTTCAAGAGCCCCTGCCAGCTTCAAAGTGGTGTTCCAATGTACTTCTGATTGCACTTTCCTTCTTGGTCACTCTGCCTTACTAGCAGATACCATACCCTTTCGGTTCCCAATGAAAAAGGAAGCTAAAATAGGCCATCTTTAAGTACTTAAAGGGTTTCGTGCTAGTCTGGCTTCAGGTGAGCCTGGAATTCATGTGTGGCAGTGAAATGGTTCAGTAGGGATGTGAAAACAGGAATAATGAGAAAGTGGTTTACCCAGTGCTGGATAAATAGCAAATACAAAGCACAATTGTCAGTGTGACCCTCGAGGACTCCATTTACAAGGGAAAAAAACCAAACAAATAAATGTATCTGCTCAAGCAAGTCTTTCAGTTTTTTAGTAGATGTGCTTCTTTGAAATGCAGTTATGGTTAACAATGATCGGTGAATCTCCCATATTAAGGGGAGATCATAGGACTGAATTAAATGCTAGAGAATAAAGTAATGGCTGGAGCTTAACCCGTTGGACACCAGCAGAACCTGATGCTTTCCTCAACATGACAAAGGCAACGTTGCACTGTCACGTGAGCTTTTCAGGGTTTTTTTTTAAATCCTGCCTTTATTATTTTTATAAATAACCGAAGGCATAACATACCTAACACTCCCTCCTCCTTTCTTCACAACAACCCTGTGAGGTGGTTTGAGCTGAATGACAGTGACTGGCCCAAAGTCACCCAGCTGGCTTTCGTGCCTAAGGTGGGACTAAAACTGTCACTTCTTGTGTCTGTGCAGTCACAACACTCATGCTCAAGGGTTGGGACCGAGGATGCTGCTTTCATTCTTTGAAGACCATGTGAAGGCCTCTGGCTGCGAGAATGTCGTTGGCCGAAGGAAACTTGGGATTCGTACAGCACCTGGACAAAAATTTGATAGCAAGCCCAGAGAGCTGGCTGCCAGCCTGTTAGTGGTGTACCCCCGAAAAGGATTTCCGCAAATCTCCAGGCCCAGCATAATGGAGAATGCCATTAACGAGAGATGGTGCCGCCTTAGCTATCGCACGGTTCTTCCCTGGAACAATTACGCCATAGGTAATGCCTAAAGGAAGGTATCGCCAATGTACATGTTAGTTTGGATTCGGAGTTACCTGTACACGTCATCCCCTAAAGTGTGACTTTGGATCAGGCAGCATTAAATTGTCACGATTTGTCCAGTTTTAGGCATTTTTATTTTAAATAATTCATTGATGGAATCTACAAGCCACCTGGTTCCCTCCACAAACTAGTTGCGCAGGCTCTTCAAACTTCAGCCATGTTGTTTGGCATCTTATCTGGTTATTGAAATTAGACGGGAAAATGGACTGAGATTGGGTTTGTGCACCACACGAAACTATAATGTGGCATGGCAGGCTTTGGTTTGGCCCCTTGCGCAAACCCAGCCTGAATCTTATAAAGCAGCTTCATTTTGTGGTATGCACTTTCTACTTTTAACCCCCATGGAAGCCACATGTCCCACTGCCACTCATTACTGCCTATGCCTTTATTCAGAGCTTTGCTTCTGGGAAGCCAGGGACTCGTTCAGAATTATGAATGGAATACAAAATAGAACCTGTTCAGAGTTCCAACACCCACCGAATTCACATCAGGAACACCCCCCCAAGCTGTATCATTTTTGGGACTTGCACAACTGTGCTGAGCAACCACAAGTAAAGGTATTTTTGGTTTAAGGAGGTGCTGATGCTACACAAGTGCTCCTCTAATCACTGCGTAGCCCTATGTTAGAATACAGGTAGTCCTCGCTTAAAGACCACAATTGGGACTGGGCTTTAGGTTGCTGAGCAATGTGGTCATTAAGCAAACCTGGACCCGATTCCATGACCATTTTTGTGGCAGTTAAGCGAATCACAGAGTTCCCTAGCAACTTTGCTTATCAGAAGCTGGCTGGGAAGGTCAAAAATGGTGATCATATAACCATGGGATGCTGCAACCATCATAAGTGCAAGGAATGGTCATAAGTCAGTTTTTTAATGCTGTCATAACTCCAGATGGTTGCTAAATGAACTGTCATTAGGCAAGGACTACCTGTAGCTGCAGTTTCCTTCCCTGACTCAAAAAAGGCAAGGCTGATGGCACCACGATCTGCTCCTCTTCATCCATAAGTTACATTCACTGGAAGATTCCACATTGGCCATGACATTTCTGCCCATGGGTACACAATTCCAGAGGAAAATTCTTGGGAAACAAGTCTGCTTCTTGCCTTGAAACTAGAAATGCCAATTTTTCTTACTCAATGCTCTTAATTCCAGTGCAAGTTTTAACTGCAAGCCCAGACACAAATGATGTGTTTATACTACGGGTCAAAAGACTTTTATTAAGTTGCAAAAAACACAGGATCTCACAACCTATTCAGATTTTCGGCTCAAGCATGCGTCTCAAAAAACAATTCAGAAGATTCTGCAGCCCGTCATGGCAACTCGTAGGGAACCAGTTTGAAATGGGCCCCGCACGAAGGACAGCGCTCAATTTTTCCCTTGTGGAGCCAAATGTAGTATGTTTCAGTGGCATCTTCCTCACCTACAAGAGGGGCAGAAACATGAGATGATCAGAATGCTACAGAAGTGTTAGCAAAACTTACACATCACCCAAGCAAAACTTAACTATGCTCAAGTGAAAAAAGGCAGTGTGCCCATCTGAACCCTTTGGAATTTGGGGAAGCAAGAGAATTTACAGGGTTGCAGAAGTAAATGAGTGAAACAGCAAGCATAAGGAAGGAATGGGTTATGGAGGGATCCCTCCCAAGGCCTGGGCTGCACAAATGAGAGAGAAGCATGCTTGGCAGTCAGCTAGGCCAGCACTTGGGGAAGGGAGAGAGAAAACAGCCAGAACTGCACACAGTATTTCAGACGCTAAAGGAAAGGTGCTTCACAGCATGAGGGGCAACCAGCGTGCCCCTCGGCAGCTCCTTAATCCAAAGACGTTTCCCTGGCATCAGGCTGCAACTGTGGTCACAGGATGATCATATGAAGCAACTGCTTTGAGGCACTGCAGTGGGGTGCCCTAGATAAGTGTTTCTTAACCTCAGCAACTTTAAGTACGTGGACTTCACTCCCAGAATTCCCCAGCCAGCATAATTCTGGGAGTTGAAGTCCACACCTCTTAAAATGGCCAAGGTTGAGAAACACTGCTCTAGATGGGCCCCATTTGCTTCCAAGCACCTTGTTGCCTTGGAATCCAAAGTGCTACCCTCCCCTGCTGAGTGGAAAGTGATTTAAGACCCTCCTCAACCTGAGTCCAGAGGGTGTGGCCCGTTCAGGGCCTTGAGAAGAGGTGCTTTGTCCACACCAGTGCCCTTCCGGAAGGGTCCTTTTCAAAGGCTTTGCACAGCCCCAGTTTATATTTCACCAGACTTGTACTCCCAAAGAAACTGCAGCCAACGAGATGGGAACTCCCCATCCTTCTAAAATAAAGCTTTTTTCTGCATCAAGAACAACACTCCTTTCTCCAGCCACGATTTCAAATTCTCAGTTGCCATTTTGGGCGAACGCTGTTCAAGAAACTGCTCTTCTCTATGTGGAGCCACTTACAGATACAGCCTACGAGCCTCACGTCTGTCAAGGAGGGAACAAGGTGGGGATCGTCTTTTGTTCCCCCGTATGGTTTGGATGGATTGATTCCATAAGGATCCTACAACCAGCAGAGAGGGGGGGGGGAAAGGTTAAAGCTCCTTAAATCGTGTAGCAATATGCCATCCTTCTCCCCAACTCTAAAGTTATTGATAGCTAATAACCAGCAGTTACATACTTCAGAGCTTTCTCCTCTGGTAATTTTTACCCTTCAGCATTTCATTATCCAATTCTGCCATTATCAGGAGAACTAACCCCCAGGCCAAGGATCAATTGAGTTGGGCCCAAGCCCTGCCAACTACCAATTTCAAGTCAAGAATGATGGCTTAGGCTGGGCTCAGAAGCAGTCTAGGTTTCTCTGTCAGAGGCCTTCCTTGTTGATACATTGCTCGATTAAATCACCTGTCTTCATCTACAAGGCTATATTGGAAGATATATTACTCTGGGCAGGAGCCATAGCCATCTCTTTTAATTACGTTTAGAACATAAGTTATGAACAATAAGCTAGCTAAAACGCTGCCCCTCCAGAAAGGAGCACGGTTCCCTGTGGTCAACTGTTTTGGCATATGAATGTCAACGAAGTCTTTACTCACCACTCCTTGCTTTATAGCGTCCAGAACTTTCCTCTCCATTCCTGTGGCCTGTTCTTCATCAGTAGGCATACCTGGGGTAGAGAAGGACAATATTGGGTAAGAGAGCCAGTTTGGTCAAGTGGTGAAGGTGCTGGGCTAGAAACCAGGAGGCTGTGAGTTCTAGCCCCATCTTAGGCATGGAAGCCGGCTGGGTGACCTTGGGCCACTCCCTCTCTCTCAGCCCAAGAGCCAATCAGGTGTGGTAGGAGAGTTCTAGTCCCCCCTTAGGCATGAAAGCCAGCTGGGTGACCTTGGGCCAGTCACACTCTCTCAGCCCAGCCCACCTCACAGGATTGTTGTTGTGGGGAAAATAGGAGGAGGAGGAAGGAGTATTGGGTATGTTCATCGCCTTGAGTTATTTATAAAAATAATAAAGGCAGGATAATAGATAGATAGATAGATAGATAGATAGATAGATAGATAGATAGATAGATTTGAGATGAAAGATTTCTTGTCAGAAATTCCCCCTGCGGCTAAAATAAGGCCCAATATTCTTCTGAGGCTTATGAAACATTCACCTGCCCTGAAAACAGCAACTTCCTCCAGAATGTGCCCCCAGTAACCTAATCACAAGGATAAAGAAAAGCTACAGGCTCCATATCAAATTGAATGTATTAATCTGACCCTGAAGACTTTTTTCCAGCATTCCCAAAATTTCTGTTGATTGGCTCTACACCAGCTGGACAGCTATACATTCATCTTTGTTGTTACATATTTCAAACAATTTGTCTTACATTTAATAAATATCAGGAAATCACTGATCAATCCTAAAGCCCAATCTATTGTTTTACAGTTCTGTCTACGAATTAAATTATTTTAAAATCGATGTTATTAACTTTTGGGTTTAGTCGTAAGCAAGTGATCACTCGCTATATACAGACAAGAACAAATGGAAATAGAAGGAATTAAGGACCTGCTTCTCACTTAACATAACCATGATTGTTCTCATCTTAAGCAAAGAGTGTTTTAATCATGAACGACAGAGATTTTCAAAGTACAAGTCTTATTTTCTAAGCAGACTCAACACTCCTAATATAAAAACAGAAAGCTGACTGAAAAAGGGTTTTAGAAAGACAGTCCAAGTCAGCTCAGTTTATGAAGTAAACTAATAGGGCATCCTCTCAAGAGCCTATATGGTATAGGACTGAAGAAATAAGGAAACTGAGGAATTGAGCTACAAGCTCACAGTACACCGTTTTGAACTAATAAGTATGGTTTAGCCTAGCTCATTTTATAGACCTGTAATTTCTTATACTAAAATAATTAAGTACAAATGTAACAGCTATCTTTCAAATGTTTTGGGGATACATCTAAGTAATAGAATGAATGGTGTCTGTGTCTATATACATATAAATAAAACAAATATACCCATATATATAAAACCCATCTACCCAAGAGGCTTTGGCTAATTTATATAAACATCAGTACAGAATACTAAACTGATAGCAGTTAGCATGACTTTGAGGTCCAGCATAACAAGATCTTTTATCTTATTGATCTGCTCACAAAAGAGCACCCCAAAGAGGAATTTCACACTAGAATGCATCAGCAGTCATCACTATTAACAACTTGCTAGTTAAGCAATTGTGTAAACGTACTTTCACACAGATATATATTTAAACAACTTGCTTTATCTATTTATTATGTAGGTTTTCATGTCACCTCTGCCAGCTTATAATAGAGGCAATAAAAACATCTATAAAACCTATAAATATTAAAATCATTTTATTTATATTTATTTATTCAATTTATATTGCTGACCATCTCAAACCAGTGACTCTGGACGGCTAGCAACAAATCATGGAAAATGTGTCGTTATCTTCCATGGAAACTCACCCCTCAAACAATGGTGGTTTATGTTTCTTGAAGTATAAAAGGATAGGGTTAGCCTGAGTTCAAGGGAGCAGGGGTTTCAAAGTGAGGGGGCTGCCTTTGAAACTGTCCTTTCCTCAGACCCTACCAGCTACAGAGGCAGCATCCTCTCCCAGCCAAATTGGGGACAGATTTCACCTTGAGAAAATGGCCCTGAAAGTAACTATTCTATTATCGGGAAAAGTATTTTTTTTAAAAAAACATCTCAATTGTGGGATCTGGCATTTCATTCTCACGGCAGATGAGACCAAAACAGAGGTGGCAAGACACCATCAATAAAGACATGCAAATTGAGGGTCTGCGCCCTGAGGATGCGAACTATCGGGCAAAGCGGCGTTTCAGGATCCAAAAAGCAGACCCCGCGATAACAGGAAAATGCTAGGATGATGATGATGATGGTGGGACACAGGCTTAGCTTTAAACAGTTTTAAGTTGTGTCATAAAAATTATGGGAGTTGCTGGAGTAATCTGGGATAATTGGGGTTATGCTGGGGTTAATTATGAGTTATCTGCTAAACAGATAAACTCAGACTTTTAAATCGTATGGAGTTAAGTCCCACATGTTCATATTGGCCTACAATCTGAAGGGTTGGGGTAGAGAAGATGAGACAGATTTATTTCCAGTTGCTCTAGAACGTTTTTCAAACTTGGGGACTTTAAGATGGGTGGACTTCAATGCCCAGAATTCCCCAGCTGGGGAATTCTGGGCATTGAGGTCCACCCATCTTAAAGTCCCCAAGTTTGAAAAACGCTGCTGTAGAAAGTGGTATAATCAGCGGTGCAGATGGCAAGAAAAAGGATTTCAACTTGGTATCCCATGACGCTTCTGAAGACTGACTCAAAAGCGGCACAAGGGCCTCCGGAAAGCATCTGTTCTCCTTCAGCGAAGGCCCTTGAGCAGAACCTGGAAAGCCACCGGCGCTACATTGGCCCTGCAGATTCTGCATGGGGGTGGAAGGATTTCAAGAACGCCAAGGCACCGCCCGGTTTTAGCATCCTAACCCTCCTAGCATGAGAGAAAGATGGGAGGAGAAACGCCATGGCTTTTTGATGGAAGATACTGATACCTTCCCAGTTAGGGCTCAACAATTAGATCGCCAGCGCCCTGTGTTTTAGTTATCTTTATGAATGGCAGTGGCTGCTATTTCAGTGAAAGATGCCTCTTTTAGCACTTTTCGTTATATTTAATATATTATTTAATGCCGATGCACTCTATAGGTGATGTGTCATTTTATTACGGGGTTGTAGAGATGCAATATAGATTGTGGCCCACCTTGGGAAGGCGGGGCCTACCCCACTCAGAGCCGGCTATGATCAGACCGGTTTATGAAACCAGCAAAATAAAAATAATAATTTTTAAAAACTCAGATAATTTCTGGCTTGGTTTTAATTACCAAAAGGAAAGGGAGCCTCAGCAACACCGGAGCCCCCTTTGCCCCACCTGAGGCGCCGCCCCAGGTGGCTCCCAGTCACCTCCCTCCCGGGTGGTCACGCTGGCTGGGGATGATGGGAAGGGTAGTCTTAGGCTTGGAGGGAGCGCCCGCCCGGGAAAGGCTCACCTCCAGAGCTCGCAGGGCGAGACGACCCCGCCAGAGGCCCCGGCCCCCTCCCCAGGACAGCCGGGCCCGCACGGAGGGCCCGCAGGGCCCCACAGACGCGGAATAACCTTGACGCCATAACAACCCTTCAAGCGGTGGCAACCGTCCCAGCACCTCTTTCCGGGAAGGAACTTCCGGTCACGTGCCCCTCTCCTCTGACGAAGATGGCGGCATAGCCATTTCCGGTGCGGCGCATACGGTTGATGGGCGCGGTCAAGGTAGCCCCGCCCATTGGACGCCCTGGTTTTCTTATTAGGGAAAAGGCGGGGAAGTTTGAAACAGGCCAGGAGTTTGGGTCGCTCGAAGCCGGATGCCCGCTATTTGGGCAAAGAGTTGGCACTGCATGTCCCTCTATGCTGCCCTCTGGATTTGGGCAGCCCCCCCATTTATACACCGTTTTCTTTCCCCTAGCCTTGTTTTCTGCTATGGTTTCTTTGAAATAAAAGAAGGGAGGGTGCAATGCAGTTTTGTGATGCTGGCAGCTATAAAGAATTGATCTTTGGGTGTGATTTCCAACAGATTCACTCCCATACGTATCTCTCTTTCTCTGCCATGCGCCCATCCCAGGGCTTTGGAAAGAATGGAAAATAGAGCTCTGCCCCCAAGGAGCTTACAAGACCTGGGTCACCAGTTGGCAAGAGCGAATGTGTCAGCCCCAGACGGGAGAAATCCAGGCATAAATCCCCCCTTGCTATGGAGCTGAACAGGCGATTTTGAACAATTGTCTCTACTCAACCTACTTCACAAAGTTGTGGTTACAGGAATAAAATGGGATTAGAATGGATACTGCTTTAAGCTGTCTAAAAGCAGGCAACAGATAAACACATAATAAGGCAGAAGGGAATGTAACACTGGTGTAATGTAATATTTATTTATTTACTAAATGTATATAGCTGTCCATCTCTCACATGTGACTGGGAGGCACACACATTTAAAATAACAAAAACCAAACCAAACCGTTAACCTTTTAATTAAAACAGTTACAAACTATAAATCAAACAAAAAACCTACAGGAGAGTGCACTCCAAAATTTACAAACAGTATATAGCAAGGTTTTTCAACCAGGGTTCCGTGAGAGGTCACTAGGGGTTCCCTGGGAGATCACAATTTATTTAAAAATTATTTCAAATTCCGGCAACTTCACATTAAAGACGCAAGTTTCATCCTTTATTTTTATTTAAGAACACAGTTAATGCATATATACAGGCCTACCCATGAACTGAATATAACAGTGTTGTAACTTCTGGCCTCTATTTGAGCCTGAATGGGCAGGGGTTCCCCGAGGCCTGGAAAATATTTCAAGGGTTCCTCCAGGGTCAAAAAGTTGAGAAAGGCTGATCTAATATAACAAAGATGAAAGTCCCTTTCTCATGTCAACTCCCAGCCATTGAATATATCTCCACTGCAACTGTCACGGATTTCGTCCTTTTCAATCAGTTAATTGTTATTCGTATAGCAGTCATTCAGCACATTCACAAGGCTGCTTTAGGCCCACACTTAGCTGTTCTTTTATATCTGGTCAAGCTTTATTGATTTGTTTGTTTGTTTGTTTGTTTATTACATTTCTCTGCTGCCCATCTCGTGCACGACGACTCTGGGTGGCTTAAATTTTCTTCCATCCTTTCTCTCATAGGAGTCCTTGTACTGTTCCAGCAATACTTGTACTGCAGGAAAAACTTCCCCTTAATCCCAATTTGAGGCAGCAAAAGCAAGCTTTGGAGTTTTATTGATTTCTGTTCTCTTACAGGAGAAAACAAAAGTTTTTCAAGCAAGCAACTGTTAATTACATGACAACATTTTTTTCTATACATCTTGCTGGCCAAGAGGCAAGAGGCCTACTTGGCACAAGTAGCCACCCAGTAAACCACACCGAGGCAGGAAGGTCCTTTGTTCTCTTTTATTTCTGTGCACAGCAACAAGAGAGGGCTCCTGCCAAGTGCAGAACAACACACCTGACTTCCCTTTTATACATTTTTATACATTTTCTAGCAAGGAAATAAAGGCAACGAAATCTCTTTATTGGCTGATTCTTTTAGCACTTGCGCAGTAATTTTACATACTACATACTATCCCATAATATTCCTTAGCATGTTCTATGTTTTCTAAAACCTCCACCTTAGGGGTGTGCATTCTACTATGTTAATTAGCTTTTAGGTTACAACTAGATCAGCTGGGGGTCTCATAACAAGGTCACTCTATGGTTTTTGAATATATTGAAACCAACCTTTCCACCTGCTGTTCGACCCACATCCTCTTGAAACTTAACCTCAAGCGTCTAATATTGTTTGCTAGCTGGCAAGCATTAAACAGTAATATTCTTATAACTACCCGGGCCCTCAATCTTGTTAGGAACAAACAAGGGTTGATTTGGGTAAGAGCAGCCTTTTTCTTGATTATTTCTAATTTGCTTTTTGGGGGAGGAATTTGTACAAGATTTGGGCAAAGAGAGCTTGTTTCTAATTCTTGTACAGCCTGTGCTGTTTTATCACTTATTCCTTCCCTTCTGATGGTCCATTTTGTGCAATTTGTCTGCTCTTGTCATGGCTTCTAGCTTATTCTGTTGTGCACCCTAAATAAGGCTTGGTTATGTCTAATAATTTGCTGATTCCAGGGTCCTGCAAACCATAAAATTATAAATAATGTTATGTGATCTCCCCCCTCCCTTTAATAAAGCCAATGATTTCGTGGAGGTAAAGATAAGGTAAAAATAAATATACCGTTGATGTTGATAGAATCTTATCATTCTATAAAATAAAACAGATTAAAATACTGAACTTTATTACACTCACACTTCTACAGACACTCAAAAAAGTATGGATAGATTATTTCATACCACATTGTCAGAAATGCTAGAACTGCCCACATCTTTCTGAGAGAAGCTGAACGCAAATATCCAGTAAGACGTTGCAGGAGGAGAGCTGTGTTAGTCTGCGGTTGCAAAAAAAACCCCACAAGTAAATCAGAAGTCTAGTAGCAGCTTTTCCGACTAACAAGTTTTATTAAAAGGCAAAAGCTTTTGTGACTTTGATGAAGTGAGCTGCAGCTCACAAAATCTTATGTCTTTTAATAAAACTTGTTAGTCGGAAAAGCTGCCACCAGACTCCTCCTGATTTTTCAATTTCCAGTAATAGTTTGTCATAAATAGGTGGTGGGTATTATGTTGGATGTAATCAAAGCAGACACAGGCCAAAATATAAGGCAACTGAAAGAAGTTGTACAAGATCGCAAATCGTGGAGAGAGCTGGCTTATGGAATCGCCAAGCATCAGATACGACTGAATGGATAATTCGACTGATTATGCTCCACAGAAATGAGAGTTTTGTCCATTTCACTTGCATTATAAATGCAACATATTATAAAATCTTTATCTAAATGTTAGCATAGTAATGGCTTTTAACAGATTCTCATTTAATAAAACAATTAGCTATATAAGCACAAAATTTCAAAATAATACGTTATTAAAGTAGTACAATATTTTTGACCGCTCATAGAAAGTACCCTTGTGTCTTGGCAAAAAAAAAAAGGGATGTAGAAATTTGTAAGCTTTGTTATACTCAAAAGTCTGGGCTTGATGACCATCTCTAAGGCAAAATTAAAAAAACAAAACTGTGACCCTCTCTCTAAATTGCTCATGTAACCCACAGTTTGAGAACTGGCATAAGTTATAATTGGTAGTTTTTGCTCCAGTGCCCAAGTTGAGCGAGAGGTGCGACACAGGCTGCAGCGCCCAGGCTGTCCCGCTGGGGACGCCACCTGCCATAAAGCCACGCGCCCCAGCACAAAAGCACTGGTCACCTGCGAACGCGGCTAGGCGCACGTGGCGAGCCCTGCGCTTGCTAAGCGCCCTTTTCCACGGAGGCCGCGGATTTGCCGACACTCCGCTTGGTCCCGCCTCTTCTTCCCACGTGCAGGAGAGGTCCTCGGACAGCTGGGCTGCGATTGACTCCCTTCTGGCCAATGGTCGCTCCCGGCGTCTGATTGGCTGCCCGGAGACGCTTTGAAAGAGGCAGGTGCAGGTGAGCGTTAGTGAGTGGTTGAGATGCTTTTCTCGCAGGTAGATCGCGGGCTTGCTCCTTTTGGCGCTGAGCCTTTTCTGGACAGCAAACCTGCTGGGTCGCTTGCACAGCACGCGGCCCGGCCTCAAATGCGGGTCAGGACGTCGTGGGAAACCAAGTCGCGACGCAGCGTGTTGTAGGAACCGGGCTGGCCCGAGCTGCGTATCTGCAGCGGTGCAAAACGGTCCGCCCCCATCCCCGGCCCGGAGTTTTGCAGCCCAGATAGAGCAGCCAGTAATTAATTAAGGCCCCAGCAGTTTCTTAATTTAGATCGGTGGCTCTTAAACGACGGGGTAATTTGGGCGTAATGGAGCAATTTGAAATTGCTTCTTCTTCAGTCGAGGATCCAGTTTGGATCTTAGGTGAAACAACAGAGTCTGGGTTTTTTTTTTTTTTTGGTGGGGTAATGACATTATTGTAGACCAGGAAAGGGGGTAATTGGGTTCATCAGTTTTAAGAAGTATTGGCTTATTTTATATTTCAAATTTAGTCACTGCCCATCTCACAGAGTGGCTCTGGGCGGTTTACAGTAAAATCAAGAATAAATACTAGTTAAAAATACAGTAAAACTGTTCTTAAATAATATAGTCCAAGGCGGAGATGTTAAAAAAGTTGTTAATTATGGGAGCATCTTCAGGGTGCTTAGGTGTATGTCGCAAATCATAGCACCAACATAAGAAGAAGTGCTTTTCCTTAAATACCTGTTTTATTAATCCAGCTTTTAAAAAAATATTTTCCTGTTTTCTCACTGAATCTCTATCCTGCCCCCCTAAAAAACACCTTAGTATTTTTAAGGCTGTGTTTGCCTGACATGCTTATTTGTGGTGAGCACCTTGATTTATTCAACTCAATTATCTGCGATGCGGACTGAACCTTGAAATAATGGTGGTCCCTTGGTTTCCACAACGGACTAGCCTAAATGTCGGATGGTTCGTGGTTGCATTTGTTCCAGAAGTGTAGCTCAGATCAATGAGCGTTGGAGCTCCCTATCCTTCAGGGGTTGGTGCTATATTATTTCAATATGGCTTTGCAATTTAGCCAGTTGGGTTATCAAATTCATGGGCTGGCCCATCAGTTTGCAGCAGAGAGAAAGATGGTAAGGGCAATCAGGCCATCTGCTCTGCTGAATGACCAGATGCCTGTGCCACTGCCTCCCTTGATCTCTTCCATCTGGTTACCAGGATTGACTTAGCACTGCGGTCTGCTGTGACTTAATTGCATGCAAACCATGCTTCAGGTAATATGGTGCATAAGCTTAACCTGTTGAAGTAGACCTTGTTTCTTCTTTTCCCCTCCCTTTCTGTTTAGTGCTAAATGTTGTTACATCTGAGAGCAGAAGAAGCTTATTGTTTTTACTATTGATTTGTAAAGTGCCCCAAGAACCTTTTTCGCTGAAGAGCAGGATTAAAATGCTATAAATATTGAATAAATACTTCTTTGGCAATTAAGGCTGTTTATGGGCTGTGGTGGTGTCTTTTCCACAACAGGTAATGGCTATTCTTGGTAGAAGGAGGAACAGGTGGATTGTGAATACGTATTATAAGATTTAAAGACACCCCTTTTGAACAAGATGTATTTTTCAGAAAGGAGGATTGGTAGTGGATCCCCTTTATTGGCAGCAGGACAGTTTCCTTACAGGTCCCAGTGTTTTTGCAGGCTGTTGTGATAATGAGATGGAGTTTCAGCTCCTCTTGAGCATCAGTATCTCAATAATCGGTAGGTGGGGCCAATTTGGCAGCCCAAGATAACAGCTGTTGACAGGGGGGTTTAGTTAAAATAAGTGAAGATGGTGGCCATGATGGCATGATTGAACCTTCACCCATCTTTGATGTGTGATGCAGCATCGCAGCTGCCATCTTGACATTATTTTCACCATACCCTGCAGATGCTCTGGACTGTTGCAGTACAGGTAGCCAGATTCCTTGACTCATTCTCCATCGCAAGGGTGGCAGTGCTTCCAAACCAAATATTTGCACTACTGCTGATGAAACCCTTGTGCATCTCTCTCACCTTTTCTTCTCCAGATTTGTCTCCAGGAAGGAAAATGATGGGAGCCTAGAAATGGAGGACAGTGACCCTTGTTGCAATTCTGGGAATTCATAGCAAAGTGTTCATGTTGTTGTTGTTTATTCATTTAGTCGCTTCCGACTCTTTGTGACTTCATGGACCAGCCCACGCCAGAGCTTCCTCTCGGTCGTCAACACCCCCAGCTCCCTCAGGGACGAGTCCGTCCCCTCTAGAATATCATCCATCCATCTTGCCCTTGGTCGGCCCCTCTTCCTTTTGCCCTGCACTCTCCCTAGCATCAGCATCTTCTCCAGGGTGCCCTGTCTTCTCATTATGTGGCCAAAGTATTTCAGTTTTGCCTTTAATATCGTTCTGTCATGTTCCCCGTTTCAATGTGCTTGGTACATCGTAACGTTTCGCATGTCATTAGCTTGATGCGTGTTTCATCTTTGCAGGGAGGATGGTTCCTGCTGGGAGTATGTTTATCTCTTGGCTGTGAGCTCGGAATGTATTTGGATTATCTCATGTGTTCAAGGTTGCTTTCCCAGGCTAGAAGAGCTGACGGTTGCCAGCACCTGGGACGGGTGGCTCTGTTGGTAGGGAGGCGGGGTTATGTTTGCAGCGAGGGTTTTTAGTTTGTATTTGGCGCGCTTTCTGTCATTCTCAGCTTTCTCTGTACTTGTCACAAGTTTCCTAATAAATCAGATTTCATTTAGCAACCTCTTGTGAGTCTGAGTATTTGGACTAGGCAATCATTACACGTTCCCTCAAGCGAGCAGTCTGGCTTTATTTCCTGGAGTATGGACTGGTTTGATCTTCTTGCAGTCCAAGGCACCCTCAGGATTTTCCCCCAACAACAAGTGTTCATAGCTCTTGGGTAATAGAAGCATCATCTGGAGGCATGTCTGTCTAGTCTATGTCTGTCTATGTTTTTTTAAAAAAATATGGTTTTATATGCTTTTTAAATTGTTTTTTTGGATTGCTTTTATTGTTGTAAGCTGCCCAGAAGTCATGTATTTGAGATGAGTAGCTATATTAATTGAAATAATAAATACTCCTCCACATGAAAGTGATTCAGAAGAGAGATGGTTACCAGATTGGGTGCATAACACCCTCAGCTGAAAAAAATGAGATAGCTGGGGGAAGGTCTACTCTTCATAATGGAAAAAGATCCATTTAAGTTTCTGTTTTCTTTCCATGTGGCTGGAAGCCTTCCAGGCCTCCCGGGACTGCAAAAGATACGGTTCTTTTTGCTGTATTGTCCTGTTGAGCACAGAGGGAGAGAGAGTGGGGAAGGCGAAGAGGTGACCTCTTTGCAGCTATTTCCAGCCTACATAAGGAGCAAAAGTTGAGCTGCTCCTTTCAAGTTCAAGCCTGAAGAGAGATTGGCCAAGCTGATGAAAAAGACAGGCAAGCAAAGCTCGGGGAAATCCTCTACATCGGGTAGCCAAGCTGGGACATCCAAGGATGCCTTACAGCAGATGTACCAGACCCCACTTTCCAAAGTTTCCCGGTCAAAGATGACTTCATACAGCAAGGAGCTGTTTAGCACCTGGAGCGACATCCGGTGGTACCAAATTCCTTTGTCATCTCTAAGGAGACCCAAAGCCGGTCTCTTCAGCTTTACCTTCCAGTCCAGCCTGCAGAAGTACCAGCAGCTTCGGAAAACAAAACGACTGAAAGTTGGCCGGCCCTTCTCTGTCTTGCCTCTCCCTAGCTTATCCTTGTCGTTTATGGATTCTGCGCCGTTTCAGGATACATTGCGGGTAAGCAGTAAAGACAGAGTTGGTTGCTTTGGGGTTTTGGGGAATAGACAAGGCTGGACAACATAAGCTCTCTACAGGGTGGGATTGATTGGGTTTCTCTCCTTAGAAAGACCTCCAAACTGCCCTTCATCCCTTGGTTGGCAGTTAAATTGTGTGTAAACTTCTCTCGGAAAAGACATTCACTTGTAGAGTCCTGAGCCCACGGGGGTTAAACATTATTCATGTTTCTTGCCCTCTTGGTCAAAGTGGAGTTGCCTATGTTGAATGGCCCCAAGCCTTCATATAAAGGGATGTATGGAGAGGTTTCCTTGGTCATAAATTTGCTTGGGGGCACTTACCCTAGACAGATTTAAAGGCAGCACAAGGCCTTAATGCGGTGATAGGTGCAAGATTTATCTTTTTAAAAACCTGACTTTGATCTTCAAATAAATGTTGGCTGGGTTGGCCAGACATGCGCAGCTAAAATAGGATTGGAGTAACCGGGGGTTTGGTATGTTTTGTAAACCAGGCCATCCCAGTTACTAGAGTTTGTTTGTATTTAGCATTTTTCACATCCCAGGCACTGTGTTTTGTTAACTTGGGTTAAGGTTTGTTTATGTGAGTCCAGCCTTTACGTAAGCTTTATTAAATCTGACCAAATTTGTCCTGCAGTGTAATAATCGCAGATCTTCAAGAGCTGGTGGATCTAAAGGCGGGAAAAGACTCTCAGCCTGTAGAAACGGTAATATTCTAAAACGTATTTTTGATAACACAGGGTGAGGAACATTGTCCTATGGCCACTCTTAGGACCTGTTAAGATGGTTGCTGCTAGACTAGACCTCAAACCTGTGTAATTAATGTTTCTTGGGGACCCTGGACCAAAAGTAGAAATGCAGTGACTTAATGACATCACCAGAGGGGGTGAAATTGGGCTTTTTGACCTGGCCTCCCTGTACTTTGTATTATTGAGACAGGGTTCCTAATGAAATAGATGCATTGAGTGCCGTATTTTAGATGTGATTTGAAGCATGCAGGATACGAACCTGGCATTTTTAGGGAATCAGACGGAAAGCACTGTACAGCCCTGTTGAGCATCAGAGGCTTAACAACATTTTCTAGTGTTTTGGGCAGGAAATTAGTGGGAAGCAGTCTTCAATTTTAGGCCATTTGCCCCTGAAAATTGGCAGCGTGTTTTGTAATTCCCAGGAAGAGTGCAAGAGAATGGCATGTAGCTTATGCACTTGTCACCCATAAAATGCCACCTATAATTAAATGTAATAAAATAATGCAAAGTGCTCTCAGTACTGAAAGATGTTTATGTAAAGGCTAAATATTGTTCACCATAGCTGTATTTTACCCTGCGCCCAACTGAGCGTGGCTCCCACAAAGAAAATGAGCATGCAGATCTGTACATGCAGAAAATTAGACTTTCAGAGAAAACCCTACTTGTTAAAATAATATTTTCCTGATGAGCTGTTTTAGATCAAGCTGCCGTTTCTCATCTAGAGAACAGATTGCTGTACTACCCAAGGTTGATATGAATTTTATGAAAATAAGATTTGTCAAGAACATTGCATGCTCAAGTTGCTGTAGAAACGAGAAATAACAACTGGTTGAAAAGCATGCTATTATGAGCACTGCGCTATTTAAATCCTGGAAAACAAGTAACTGGCAGGGTTATGTCCAGGCATTAATCTGATTTGCAAAAAAGACTCCCTTTCTGGGAACAGATGAGATCCAGTAGGGGGCAGCCTTTTCTCTAAAATATTATTTGTCCTTAGAATTTTTTCCCCTTCAATTACAATTCAATGAAAGTTGTGTTGGTTAGACTGAAAGATTTCCTCTCCAGAAGACAGCTCCAGCCTTAGAATTTCACATCTACTGGAGCAAAATTGCACAAGCTGTTTTATGTACTGTTTCTCTTGTGAAGATTGCCTTTTTATCTTCTACAGTGCTATGTCAGCCTTCTGAAATATTGTCCCAGGCTTATACTTGACAAGTGTGTGGGCTGTCACCCCTGAAGTGCACCAGGTTGGGAAGACTGCCATATTTTTAGTATCCCATGGGATATGCAACTTTATTCATGAGGAGCACCTCAATGAGATCGTAGATTTATCTAAGGAATAAGAACAAAAGGACCAGATCTCTCCGGCTGCATCCTTTACCCTCTTACTCTGCAGTGGCATTGCTCTACGACTGAGTGGAGAGAGAGGATGTTAAGAATATTGAGGCAGGAATAATTTGGAGAAATAATAGGCAGCTGCAGCAGTTCCTTAGGCCTGGGGATTGTAGAGAGACTTGGAAACAATGCCAAGGGCTACATGGGGAACATGAGTTTTGAGGAGAGCATCATGGAGATCTTTGGGGAGCAGCTTCAAGAGCAAAGGATAGCAAAGAAGAGGGGAGCAGCCATGTTTGTTAACTCTGGAGATCTTGGGGGAGAGAAGATGATGGCGTTTTGGAGACTCAGAAAAGGTTCCTCTCCAGCCTCTCTTCTGCCACTTTTCAGCAGAAAGCGGTTTCTGTATGTCTGGGAGTGGGGAGGCAGGGGGGTTCATGGCAGCTTTTCCTCCACTGGAATTTGCCGGGTCTGATTTCTTGGTTTTATCGCAGGGAACGGAGGAGGGCCTTGTTGCCACAGGTATAATCTATAGGTAGTCCTTGCTTAATGACCATTCATTTAGTGACGGTTCAGACTTATGATAGCTGTAAAACTCAACTTACAGCCGGTCCTCACACAACAATCACAGTGGGGCCCCCCAGCAGTAATGTGATTTTTGACTTTCTCAGCCAGCTTCTGGCAAGCAAAATCAATGGGGGACCATGTGATTCGCTTAATGACTGTGTGATTCACTTAACAGCCACCCACAAAAATGGTCGTAAAATCCAGTCAGATTTACTTAATGACTGCATCGCTTAGCAACTGAAATTCCAGTCCCAATTGTGGTTTTTAAGTGAGGACTGCCTGTATTTTTTACCCTGGGGAGGGGCCATTTTTTGGGATCTCGTACAAGGCATTCAGTCTTATACTCCAAAGAAATGTACCTTTCTCTCTCTCTCACACATGCGCATGCCAAACGCATCTAATATTCCTTGGGTTCGTTTTTAGAAGAATCAGAATGAAAGCTGCGCCACTTAGAACCTGGATTAAGTCCTCAGTGCTGCATCCTGTAGCTTTGATTAGTCTCCATGAAGTGTAACGCGTATGCCCTCCTGGTAGTAACTCCTTCCTTTTCTCCAGAATCTCAGGCTTTCCTGCGACGGATGCAGAAGAAGCTTCGGAAGTGCCAGCCATCTGCAGACCGGCTGCACCCAAAATGCATCTCCTCTGCAGGAATTTCTGGCCAGCAATGGGAAACAGAGCTGTGCGGGAGCTCCAGAAAGACATCAAAGCAGGGAGACTCTGCTCCGCTAGCAGAGACCCTTGGAAGAGGTGGCAGCTCCAGTTTATGGGGCAATCCCAGTTCTCCACTGGAAGAGGAGAGGGAGGATATGTTCCCTCCAGACTGGACCCCACCACGGATTGCATTTCTGTACAATGAAGAGCCACCGACTCTCAGCCCTGCCCCTGGACCGATGTCTGAATCTCAAAGTTCTGGGGAAATGCCAGACATCACTGAAGAGGCTGGTGGGTCTCCAAGGATGGACTTGAGAGTCAAAGCTTTCTCCCCAGTTGGGAGCCCTTTGTTTTTCCTCAAAGACTCTGGTGCCACACAACTGAAGGAGTTGGGAAAGAGGCATGTGGACAGTTCAGAGTGCCCTACGTTTGATGTCTGTCAAATGGCAGATGAGGAACTGGAAGAAGTTGTCCTAGAGGATCAAAGAGAAGTTAGCAACCAGGGGGTCTTAGAGCAGGAAGGATGCCCTCTTTTGTCCTCTCCAGTCTTTTCACCAGGATCACCATCCAAAGAGTGCTTTCGAAGCAGCATCTCAGTGTCCCTGGATAAGTTTCCAGTGGGTCCAGGGAGATTGGCCTGTGAGTTGGATGCAGAGGGGGACTCTGGGACAGAAGGTTCAGCTTCGTCACTCCCTGCCCATCTATTGCTGCCGTGCTCTGGGATTTCCTCCAGGAGCAGCATCTCAGCCTCCTCTGATGAGCCTTCAGGAGATCCCAGAGGACTGACCCTGGGCTCGGATAGGGAGGAAGATATGGATGACAGCAGCCTTGTGCCACTCAGAGATCTCCTCCAGATGGGGAATTCCAGATCCAGCTCTGTGGAGCTGAGCTCGGTGGGTAGCCCAATGAACTGGTGTTTGAACCTCCTTCAACTTGGTGTTCTTCAGAACTTGGTCTTCAGATGCCATAACCAGTAGCCATAGCCTCCATTTGGTTTACTCACCTTTCCTGGGCTCGATTCGCATATTTTACTAAGCCTTCTTGTGGTTGGTTTGGCTTTGGAGTAGCATGTTGCATAAACCTAGCCTTATTCTTTGTAAAACATGGCTTATGGCAAGAGTGAGCAACAGGGGCCACCCTTAAGACACTCTCAGGAGGGCAAGAGGGGCATTGGGAGGGGTGGCAAAGCATGGTGGGTGGGGTCATGTCCTGTACTTGGGAGGGGCAGGATTCTTTGTTTTATTTTTCCTCGCCTCTTGGGCTCTTCTTTGCTAATAAATTTTATTAAGTTTCAAGAGGAGAATAAAAACTACAAAAAAAATTACAAAGAAAAACTAAAAAAGTGCGAAAACACAGAATTTTTTTTAGATTTACAGAAAGATGTGGCTTCCAGCTTTGAACAGCAAAGATATATTAAAATTTCCCTAAACAATCTCTTACTCTATATTAAACCAAAATACCAAATTATTTCTATAAATTATTCCACTTTAGCACATAATAAAAATCACTCAGTACAGTTACTCTTCCCCCTTATATTAAAATGAAGAAAAAATATATAAACCTCCTAAACATCTTTCTGCCCTCCAAAAGATAACACCTATTTAATTATTCCCTTCCTTCCACTATTCTGTACATTTCTGTCTACTATAATAATCAAATTAAAAAGCACATAGGTTGTCTGCTATTATACTTGATAATACAGCAGTTTAGTAATCTTAATCTTAGGTAAAGGTAAAGGTCTCCCTTGACATTAAGTCCAGTCGTGTCCGACTCTAGGGGGCGGTGCTCATCTCCGTTTCAAAGCCGAAAAGCCGGCGTTTGTCCGTAGACACTTCCGTGGTCATGTGGCCGGCATGACTAAACGGAACGCCGTTACCTGCCCGCCGAAGCGGTACCTATTAATCTACTCACATTTGCATGTTTTCGAACTGCTAGGTTGGCAGGAGATCTTAATCTTAATAAATGCCAAAAACAAGAGCAATTCAAAACAGTAAATCCAAATCTTTAAAAGCAAATAACATCAATCAAATCCTTAAAGCAAACTAGATAAACATTCTTTAATCCTAATACAACAATTTTAATAATCTTAATAAACCCAGAAAAACAAAGACAGTTCGAAGCAATAAATCCAATTCCTTAAAAGCAAATAACTTCAGTCAAACCCTTAAAGCAATCCAGGTAAACATTCTTTAACCCTTATCCCACTTCAGAATAAACCAGAGCATTTATATATCCCCACAATGTGCACAGAGCTTTTTTCTTGAAAGAATTGAACAGTCCAACTGCCCCCCTCAAAGATTCCAGGTTCTTTTCATGGCATTCCACCAGAAAGTCAGTTTCACTTGTGGTTTGCAGATCTCTCTCTCCCATAAATTTCCAAGTCCACTATCCAATCTTCATCCAGCATCTCAATAAAAATCCCAATGTCACTCTTAAACATTTCGATCACTGTTAAATTCCTCAATTTCATCCACCACATCCCCAACCTGATGGCACATTTTAGATCTCATATTTTCCACAATGTCCTGGATGTCTTGCATAAAAGCTTGATAGAAGTCAGAAGAAATCTGTTTAAAATCTTGGTGGAAGTCAGAAAGAATCTGTTTGAAATCCTCCATGTCTCACACAGTAGCCTCTTGGCCTCTTAATGGGCTTACAATATAGCTGTTCTGTGTTGTCATTCTCCAAATGGCAGAGAGTCTTGTGGCTGACTTCTAATTGTGACGGGAGTCCCTGGGAGCCTTAGACGGCCACATGCATTCCTGACACCTCATGTTGCCAATCTCTGATTTATAATTTAAGGTGTTATATGAACTAACCAGCCTTGGTTTATTCAGTGAACCATAATCCCTAATTTACTCATCAGGGTCATGCTTTGGCCCCCTTGGGCTTTTCTGACCCAAACCAAATGCCACTGTAGATCATGGACGCGCAACATCAGAGTCAGCTTCTCATGAGGTTTGTGTGCAAGTGTCTGTATGCCACTACAGCATCCAGGAAGCGTGCAAGAAGCACGCTTCAGGGAATCGGTACAATCAGGATGTCCCTCATTCTGCATTTTATGTAGCTTGTGTTGACAAGCTATTGTAGATTTCAGAGCTGCTCTGGAAGGTCCTCATATGTTAAGAGTCCTTGAGAAGCTTATTTCCAGGGCAGGCTCCTGTGGCCATCTGCAGGCTGCCTACTCTTCTGAATGAGCCAGCATTCCACTTAAGGTGCTGCTATATGTGAGGAAACAGGAGAGGTAGAAAATAGTTCCCTTCCCACCATGCAAGGTTTGCATGCTGTGTGGGGGATTGCTAGGGCTGGCAGTGTGGGGGCTCTGCGTCAGCCTTGACAATATGCCAGTGGGCGGACCCAACTCTGGCTTGCCGAGTCCCAGATTGCTGCGGGCCTGGCCCATCCCAGCCTCCCAGTGATGTGCTTTCCTCTTGCCTTTGCATCTAGTGCCTGTTGCCGGGACCTGGCAGTTACCTGAGCAATCTAGACAAGCTTCTTGAGGAGAAAAGGTAAGGCTGGCGTCTCCTTGGCAAACCAATAATGGGGACCAATCAATAAGGAGAGGCCCCTTATTTCCTGGAGGGGGAGGTGACACAAGGCAGCAGGAAGAGGAAATGGAAGAGGTATGGTGTCATTTTTCAAAGCCCACAGCGGGGGGAGATGTATGTCTGTGGACATTGGGCTGGTCTTGAGCACTCAAGGCATCTTCCAGAAGTGTGGATTTAACTCCCAGAATTCTTAGCAAGTATTGTGCTGGCTTAGGGACGCGGTGGCGCTGCGGGTTAAACCGCTGAGCTGTCGATCGGAAGGTCGGCGGTTCGAAACCGCGCGGTGGGGTGAGCTCCCGTTGCTAGTCCCAGCTCCTGCTCACCTAGCAGTTCGAAAACATGCAAATGTGAGTAGATCAATAGGTACCGCTTCGGCGGGAAGGTAACGGCATTCCGAGTCGTCATGCTGGCCACATGACCCGGAAGTGTCTATGACAACGCCGGCTCCAAGGCTTAGAAACGGAGATGAGCACCGCCCCCTAGAGTCGGATTCGACTGGACTTTACGTCAAGGGAAACCTTTACCTTTACCTTTTATTGTGCTGGCTGGGGGATCCTGGGAGTTGAACTCCACACATCCAGCAGCTGCCATATTGGGAAACCACTGCCATAAAGCTTACACTGTTTGTGGTACAGCAGTTGGGTAGGTTTATGGAACCTTTTCCTAGAAGGTTACAGCACGTGGCTGCTTTTAGCTGAGCTTGACTGATTTCTCCCAAAAGCAAAGCAGGGTTGGGTTAGTACTTGGATGGGCTGGGAAATCCAGAACACATGCTGGAAAAAGGCAGTAGCAAATTCCTTCTGTGTTGCTGCTGAGAAAAATATATCGTTGGTCCATGGGGTCATCGGAGGTCAAGCTCAACATAAGGACATCTTTTTCCTTTCCTTTTTTTTAAGGCCATAGTCCAGTGTTTCTCCACCTTGGTCACTTTAAGATGGGTGGACTTCAACTCCCAGAATTCCCCAGCCAGCCATGCTCAAAGTCCACCCATCTTAAAGTGGCCAAGATGGAGAAACACTGCCATAGTTGATACCTGTAAAAGAATTTGAAGATGACTGGTAAGAAAGAATCATCAGGAAGGACTTGAAGAAGCTATTACATGGTCCAAAGGTTGAAGCAAGTGTGAGAAAGAAACTTAGAATAATACCACCTTGATTTTGTTAGTGTAAGGGGGGGGACGGAGAAAAACTTGGACAAGTTTTCAAGATTTGATTATTATACCCTACTATAGTAAAGCAGTATTCCTGGAATCCCGGTGGTGTCTCTCTCATGATCTGGCCTATCTCAAAGAGCCGACAATACCCAACCAGGGGTGTCCCACCCAAGTGCTTTGTGCTATCCTGCACATGTCACTCTAGCTCTTTTAATCTATCATCCCATGCTTACTGTTGATTACCCTACTTGACAGTACTTGTCTGTAACAATTCACTTTCCTTCAAATCCTAAAACCCTCTGGTGCTTAGCTAAGCCTGGGTGCGACCTGATCTAGAGGGACCCCAAAGTCCTCCGCAGGGACCTGCCATCCTGGGACTCTCCCATTAGAAGATGCGATCCGTCAGAATGGCATATCCAATTCACCTTCCCTTGAGCTCTCAGAGACCTCCTGGTAGTCAGTGTAATATTAGAAGATGGGATCACCCTGTTCTAGAACAGTTGAAAATCAAATCCTTCCTGACTTCCTCATCTCTCTTCCATTTCATCCTTCCTCTTCATTCCAAGCAAAACCTCTTCTGAGCTGAAAGGACCTTAATTTGTATTTCTGCTCTGTGTGAGTCTACCACCCCTTTTTTTTATCCTTGCTATAAAGCAATACACTTATTTGGGATGGTACAGAAACACCGGAACGGTGTAAGTTGAGGTGCCTGTTAAACAGGATTAAGTTTTCACTTTGGACGTTTGTAATTAGGACTGTTGTTGATGATGATATGATATTCGTGGGTGTTGTGGATGCATTGTCCTTTGACTGCTATTGGTAAGCATTTTAGTTGTGTCATTACTGGGGATGTTTTAATTGTGGTTCAGTCATTCTGGTGGATTGCTTTTAACTATTTCTGTGGTGGATTTATTGTGGATTTGAGTCAGGAGCCACAAGTCTGCATGAGTCAGTGGTGTTTAAGTCCATTAGTAAATAAAGTATTTCTCAGCAGGACAGAATTCTAAGGCACCCATTTTGACCTCAGCATGTGTTTAAGGCACCAAGTTGGGAAGGCGGCAATATAGAGAAGGCTGCTCTGTGAATTAGCTGGTCTGCCCAAGTCTCTACCTTACAGTAGCTGACCAGTTTGGCCTGAGAGGGTTTGAAGTACAAGGTCTTCAACTCAGTCATCCTGACACTGATTTCGCTTACCCACTTTGCAGGACTTCAACACAGCATGCAGAACCTGGGTTGGCACAGTACCATAAGAGGAACAGTACCACAACCCTGGCAGGATCCACACAATACAACCACCAAGAATGAGAGCCAGTTTGGTCTAGTGGTTAAGGTTCTGGGCTAGAAACCAGGCGTCTGTGAGTTCTGGCCCCGCTTAGGCACAAAAGCCAGCTGGGTGACCTTGGGCCGGTCCCCCTCTCTCAGCCCACCTCGGTGCAATGTAGACTAGCCGCCTCGTGGTGCACCCCGGGCAACGTGACTTGTCACAGCTAAATAGTCTACACATCTGGCTGCTGGACCTCACAAGGGTTTCCCAGCAAGGAAAAGCAGCATGAACACCGCACTGCTATGCCATATGATTGAAAAAAAAACGACCCACCAAGAATGGCACCAACCCAGTGTAACGTCTTGTGCAATTGCAGCTGTTAAGAGAGGGGTCTTCACCTGACCCAGTGAAGCGTGCTGTGCAAATGCAACCAATGTGTTTTGGCCCTAGCTCAGTGATTTGTAAGAATCAAGTCAACAGTATGGCTTATTTAACCGATCATGGTTAAATCGGACTTGAATAAACCATGGCTTACTGAAGAAGATGAACTCAGCCAGCACGATTGTCAGCCCTAGATCATTCGAGCATTCACACAATGACAGTCAGGAGACCAGAATCCTTTAACTGTTTAATGAAGCGAAATGACTAGGACAGAGGTAAAGCTGTGAATGGAGAATTCCTGCTAAAACATACATTTAAAACTACATTCCCTTGACTGCCTTCCTTTCCCACGAAAGTATGTCACCCCCCTTCCCATCCAGGTGGTGTTGCTGGTGTATCTCTACTGGCCGGCCTTGATGTAACCACCATAAATCTGTACCCATAATAATGCAATTCACACTCCAACTCAACACCGGCGACAGAGAGTCTTCCCCGTTGATAAGGAAGTGATGGAGGATGCTCTGATAAGGGGTTCTGAGAACCTTTTGATCGGAGGAATCTGACAACCAGGCTGACCCCGCAACTTCAAATGACCTGTTGAATGTTGGGGCTGGACCTCTCTTGTAATGGATGGCTTTCAGGCTGATAAAGATTCTGGGGACGTTTTTTGTAAATAGATACACGCAGGCTCATCTGTTATGAATAAAACAACTCTCCTCGCTGTTTCACAGCATAGCAAACAATTACGGAAGGCTCCACCATAATGTTTCAGGAGATAAGCAGGTTTCCCATTACTTTTAATGGGAAATAGTCCAGTTGCTGACATTGAACCCTAACCCTTTTACTTCAGTGCATCTTCCTGACTCCATAAGCTGTCAGCCAATGGAACAGGCTGCCTCAGGAAGTGGTGAGGTCTAAGGGTTTTCCTACAAAGGCTGGATGGTCATCTGTCAGACACGTTTAGTAGATCCTGCACTGATCTGGGGGTTGGACTAAATTACCTCTGTGGTTCTGTGTTTAGTAGACTCTGATTCCTTTCTGGGAAAAAGGCCTTTCCGTTTGGATCAGCTGCCCAGTTACTGACCCCTGCTCCTTTCCCCTCCCTTGCGCTCAGCCCTGTGTCACCCTGCTCCCCTCTTTGTGGCTTTGCACTCTTTAGAGAGCAGATACAAGAGGACAGAGAATTGGAAGGAAGCCTGGGGCCCAAGCTGCTGTTCTCCAACTGGCTCAGTGCTGGGGAGGCTGGTGAAGAAGACGAAGCTCCATTGCCTGATGCCCAGAGGTAGGTGAAAGAACACACTGTGGCTGCTGCCCGGAAAGGGCCAGTGGGGAATGGGTGGACTGAACGATCTTCCTTGTGCAAGACTTGGGGTTCTCCTTTTTTCAGCTCAGCCCAACTCACCTCACAGGGTTGTTGTTGTGGGGAAAACAGGAGGAGGAAGGAGTATTAGGGATGTTTGCCGCCTTGAGTTATTTATAAAAATAATAAAGGTGGGGTAGAAAATAAAGAGAGATACTACTACTAATAATCCCCTCTCCTCTCTAGGACTGCCTGGATACACATATGTAGAATGTGCAGTTTTGGTTGGGGTAGGGTCTCCACCAGCTTTTAAAGAGGCTGTTGGGGGTCTGCACTACAAAAGAGGGTGGGTCCCCATAGAAAGATGTAAAGTCATTGTTACTAACAGGATGACTCGTCAACTGTTTTTACACGCATGGTGCTGTGACGGTTCCCATCAGCTCATGTCTCAGCAGACTCCAGATTCCAAACAAGATGAGAGTTTCATGGGCAAAAAGGCTGTTCTCTCAGATTCGTTCTCGGGTGTGCATGCCTGCACATCTCCGACAGAGGAGAAGGTGGCAGCAGTGCAACATTTATGGCCACAGTGTCCGGGGCTACAGATTGCATACCTATGACATGTAAACCGAAAAGGCTGACCACCAACAGCTGAGTCTTACAGCCCCATTTGATGGAGTAAGTTCTACAGATTTCAGTGAGTTTGAGCCTCAGTAGATGTGCATTTCACCCTTTTGTGTGCTGTAGGCCGGGAACAATTGGAATAATGTCCAAGCGATGCCTACCAGAGCCAGGTAGGCTGGGCATGCTCCAGGTCCCTTCCCTTAAACATTGCCGTCTGGTGGGTCCTCAGAAGCGTGCCTTTTCTGTTGAAGCCCCTGCCCCATGGAACACTCTCCCCCCTGAGATCCAACACACACACACACACCTTTAACCTTCAGAAAAGCACTTAACACCTGGCTTTTCCCAGGTGAGAAAAGTTGAGGTTAGAATGGGAGGAGACCATATGGGTGGCATCAGGGAAATATGGCTGGGTTGCCAGACTTCTGATTTTTGGTGGTTTTGTTTCTTGCTTGTATTGTGCATATATTGTTGTATTCTTGGTTGTAAGCCACCTGGTGTTTGCTCTAAGATGGGCAGCTATACAAACATTTTGAATAAATAAAATAAATGCCTTGCTGGAAGAGGTTAGCTTACTCCCAAGGGAATGGGTGGCTGCAGTTCTTCCTGGAAGATGGAAGGAATGAACCTTTAATGACAATTGGAGAAAAGTCTGTTTGCAGAGTGTGTTGTCCATAACTCTTCCCATCAAATGTTCTCCCTGGAGTTGCTTTCTCTTGCCTCACAGGAACAGATGCCTCCATTTTTAGGAGGCTACAGAAAGACACGGGAGGTGAACTCAGAGACCTCTGGGGGTGCAGCTTCCAGTTCCCCTCCTCCTGTACTGCCTCTTCCTTTGTGCAAGCACATTAACAAAAGAAGTCCCAGAGAATGCTATTTCTCCATCATCATCAGAAGACACCCCCACCCCCCGTGGCACATAAAAAAACAAGTGGAGTTCCACTTGCAACCTTGGGGCCTCCATCTTGACTTTTTTGCCCACCCGCTGTGAACGCCCCAATCCCTCTGATTCGAGGCAGCTGGGTAGTGAGCTTGATTTTTCTTCTGCGGTGAATAGCTTGTCGCTTGACCATACAATCAGGCTTACAATAGGGCTTGAGATGGGACAGCAGTGTATTTGGACATGGGGGGCCTCCATTTTGTGTCCTCTCTCCAAGTTGACGGGCCTGGCCAATAAGGTTATGATGCCACAGGGAGGCTGAATTTTCACCAAGGTACAGTGTCTTGGGCACTTGGAGGCTGTTTTGAACGCTTTACAAAAGCTTAAGGCTGTGTTTCTCAACCTGGGCAACCTTAATATGTGTGGACTTCAACTCCCAGAATTCCCCAGCCAGTCCATGTTGGCTGGCAAAAGTCAGGAGGAAAGAGCCACTGTGAAAATGTCAGCTGTTCACATGTGTGATTTTTTTTTTTATTATTGTATGGCATAGCAGTTCGGTGTTCATGCTGCTTTTTCTTGCTGGGAAATCCTTGTGAGGTCCAGCAGCCAGATGTGTAGACTATTTAGCCGTGACAAATCACGTTGCCTGGGGTGCACCACGAGGAAGCTAGTCTCCATTGCACCCAGGTGGGCTGAGAGAAAGTGACTGGCCCAAGGTCACCCAGCTGGCTTTTGTGCCTAAGGCGGGACTAGAACTCTCATACCACACCTGATTGGCCCTTGGGCTGAGAGAGAGGGACTGGCCCGAGGTCACCCAGCCGGCTTTCATGCCTGAGGCGGGACTAGAACTCACAGACTCCTGGTTTCTAGCCCAGAACCTTAGCCACTAGATAGAATAGAATATACTTTATTGGCCAAGTATGATTGGACATGCAAGGAATTTGACTTCGATGGAAGAGTTCTCAATATATTTACATAACATCAGAAATAAACAATAGTAAAGTAATAATGTTATTTACTAAAACTATACAATCAAAGAAAAAAAAATTGAAGGAAATAATACTACAGCTATTAACTAACACTCATATTTAAAAGGAGAATTAAGATCAAACTGGCTCTCCACATGTGTAATAGTGTTCATTGACTAGACCAGAATTCCCCAGTCTAGCCAAACTAGACCACACATTCACTTAAGATTATGGTTTAGGGAAGGATTTAAGGGGCAAAATGGCTGCCTTAGATCAGTGTTTCTCAACCTGGGAAACTTTAAGAAGTGTGGACTTCAACTCTCAGAATTCCCCAGCCAGCAGAATTCTGGGAGTTGAAGTCCATACATCTTAAAGTTGCCCAGGTTGAGAAACACTGATCTAAGGCAGCCATTTTGCCCCTTAAATCCTTCCCTAAACCATAATCTTAAGTGTATTTCTGGTCTAGTTTGGCTGCATCTTTTTTCAGATTCCATCTCCTTTTCAGAATGAACAACAGTGCTTAAAAGTTTGTGAACTCTTTTGAATTTTCAACATTTCCGCATTAATACAACCTAAAACACAATCTATTCTCCACAGAAGTCCTAAAACCAGATAATATGTAGCTTTGGATCATTTTCCTCAATAAACAGATGAACAAGTGTAATGTTTTTGACTCATTTGTTTAATTGGGTTCTCTTTAACTGGTTTGGATAACTGTAAGGGTGTTCACAAACTTAAGCACCTCTGTAGCTCTCAGCATGTCACTCAAAAGCATGTCCCAAATTTGAGTACCCGGCCCTGTGCATTTGCACCTTAATTGCATTCTGTGCAAGAACACAGCTTGTTAGAAAAGAGCATTAGTTTTAAAAAAAAAAGTGGGCATGCAGGTTGTTCTTTTTTTCTCTCTCTCTCTCATAAAAGCAGGGCTGGAGTTGCAAGAAGTTAGGACAGGATGACCCATTCCTGCTTGTTCTCCTTCAGTGGCTGTTGAATCCATCCTCTTGCTCCAAGCCCAGCTGTTTGTTTTTATTGGCCAGTTCTACCACTGACCCCAGACAGACAGCCAGTTTGTGTGCACATGGACAGGCAGCATTTTAAAGCCTGGGCAGGGTGGGTTCCTGCCCTGTTCTTGGCATGGAGCGGTTCAGTCTCCTCACCTCGCTGAGGGAGCAAAGGGCTTTGTATCCGCTCTGGCCTGCCGCCTCGCTGGGATAATGGGTAATTATCCCGAGACCTGGTAGAAGAGTTGTTATGGGTTGGGATGCAGTGCAGAGAAAGTGCAAAGGGGCAGGAAGAGAATAGGAAGGAATTGGTGTGCTTGACATCAAAAGCGATTAACCCTTTGGCACTAAGTGGGTTTGGTTCCTGTGGAAAATGCAGTTGGATTTCCTTCCAGGCCACGTAGTGTTTCCCCTGCAGTAAGAGACACTTCTAAAAAGAGAGAAGGAAGAAACTGATAGTAACAGAGGCTTTTCAGGGAAAAGGAAGCTGCATTGGGCCAGGTCAATGTTGTTGTTGTTGTTTATCCCAGGGTTGTGCGCTCTCATTTGTTCATTTACAGAGTACCCACCTCACCAGGGTTTGACAGGGTTAGTAATTATCCATTAAAAGAAAAGACAGCAATCAAATGCCACGACTGACTAGCTGGACAGTTTAAATACCATCAGTGACCAAATGCTCCATGGAAGAAGAAGAAGATTATGATTTATGAGATTTTTATCCCCCTTTTTATGTATTTTGGCCAACTCAAGGCAGCAAACATACCTAATACTCCTTCCTCCTATTTTCCCCACAACAACAACCCTGTGAGGTGAGTTGGGCTGTGAGAGAGTGACTGGCCCAAGGTCACCCAACCGTCTTTCATGCCTCAGGCGGGACTAGAACTCTCAGTTGCCTGGTTTCTAGCCCAGCACCTTCACCATGACACCAAAGTGGCTCTGTTTGCAGAACCATCTTGGAGGCCAAGAGTTGGGGACATTCCTTATCTGAGAGGGGAAGGTGTTCCGAGGGGCAGAGGCAACCACTGAGAAGGTGCATTGTTGGGCCCCCACTCTGGTCCAGGGATGGAGAATTCTCCACTTTTCCTTTATCAGCTTGCAAAAAGTCTGAACCATGCAATATCTTGTCTAGAATGCAAACCATCCCTGATGGAAAGCAGATCCACCCTAATTATCCTCCAGGACAGTTTAAGCAGGTGTGGCAGTTAATCTCTCAGCACTGTGAAGATGGGCTGCCTGGCCAGAACTCTTCCTCCATATTGGCTGGCAAAAGTCAGGAGGAAAGAGCCACTGTAAAAATGTCAGCTGTTCACATGTGTGATAGTGTTCATTGACTATTCCATTTCAGGCCTGCCCTGCTGTATGTCAGCCTTCCCAGGTAGACCAGACAGGAAACTTGACCAGATGAGCTAATTCTACTTTATTGTAAGGCTACATTGACAGGACCTTGCAAATCTGAAATTACAATTCTCCCACTGTCTCTTTTTATAGCCTGAGAAGCTAGGGAGGGTCCCTTCTGAGCTTCTTTCTCCACCCATGATGCAGCTGTGGGCTATGCCCTCTCTTAGCTGACTGTTTCCTTGGCAGTGTCTCTTTGACCAGTCTCCCAAGGTCTTTCCCACATACCATTACATGTAAGACTGTTGCTCCATTTAACTCAGTCATGTTTCCACTGGTCTGCAGAAGCAGCTCCCCCCAAATTGAGGGAGGATAGCACCCTAGTTGTCCTGGAGATGCTAAGGGCTACACCTGAAGGGCACAAATAGGCTTCTAAAAAGTCCAGGTCCTGCCCCATCTATGAGGAGAGGGTCTCCTACCTTTCCTTGAATTATGTTGTCTATTATTGATGCATGTTGTTGATGTTTTTGTGTTCATTATTTCTTGTAAGCTGCCCAGAGTTGCATTGTTCGAGTCGGGTGGCCATATAAGTTCTTTAAATTAATTAAATAACTGAATGCTAGGGCAGTGCAGCTTCAGCAAAGGATTGTTACCTTGTCGTGGTGCTGGAGCTTGAGCACCTCAATGATGCCATGAGCTAAACCGTGAAGGGCCACCCAAGACGGGAAGGTCATGACAGAGAGGTCAGACTAAATGCGATCCCTGGGGAAGGTAATGGCAACCCACCCCAGTATTCTTGCCGTGAAAACTAAATGGATCAGTACAACCAGAGATATGTCGGTATACCATCGGAAGATGAGACCCCCAGGTCGGAAGATGGTCAAAATGCTACTGGGGAGGAACAGAGGATGAGCTCAACTAGCCCCAGACGTGATGACGCAGCTAGCTCAAAGCCAAAAGGACGGCTAGCGGCCGACGGTGCTGGTGGTGAATGGCGAATCCGATGTTCTAAGGATCAACACACCATTGGAACCTGGAATGTAAGATCTATGAGCCAGGGCAAATTGAATGTGGTTATTGGTGAGATGTCAAGATTAAAGATAGACATTCTGGGCGTCAGTGAACTGAAATGGACTGGAATGGGCCACTTCACATCAAATGACCACCAGATCTACTACTGTGGACAAGAGGACCACAGATGAAATGGAGTAGCCTTCATAATTAATAGTCAAGTGGCTAAAGCAGTGCTTGGATACAACCCCAAAAACGACAGAATGATCTCAATTCGAATTCAGGGCAAGCCATCTAACATCACAGTGATCCAAATATACGCCCCAACCACAAATGCTGAAGAAGCTGAAGTAGAGCAGTTCTATGAGGATCTGCAGCACCTACTGGACAACACACCTAAAAGAGATGTTATTTTCATCACAGGAGACTGGAATGCTAAGGTGGGCAGTCAAATGACACCTCGAATTACAGGTAAGCATGGCCTGGGAGAACAAAACGAAGCAGGACATAGGCTGATAGAATTTTGCCAAGACAATTCACTCTGCATAACAAACACTCTCTTCCAACAACCTAAGAGACGGCTTTATACATGGACTTCACCAGATGGACACCGAAATCAGATTGATTACATCCTTTGCAGCCAAAGGTGGCAGACATCTGTACAATCGGTAAAAACAAGGCCTGGAGCTGACTGTAGTTCAGATCACGAACTTCTTCTTGCACAATTTAGGATCAGGCTAAAGAGATTAGGGAAGACCCACAGATCAGCTAGATATGAGCTCACTAATATTCCTAAGGAATATGCAGTGGAGGTGAAGAATAGATTTAAGGGACTGGACTTAGTAGATAGGGTCCCGGAAGAACTCTGGACAGAAGTTGGCAGCATTGTTCAGGAGGCGGCAACAAAATACATCCCAAAGAAAGAGAAAACCAAGAAGGCAAAATGGCTGTCTGCTGAGACACGAGAAGTAGCCCAAGAAAGAAGGAAAGCAAAAGGCAACAGTGATAGGGGGAGATATGCCCAATTAAATGCAAAATTCCAGAGGTTAGCCAGAAGAGATAAGGAATTATTTTTAAACAAGCAATGCGCGGAAGTGGAAGAAGACAATAGAATAGGAAGGACAAGAGACCTCTTCCAGAAAATTAGAAACATCGGAGGTAAATTCCAGGCAAAAATGGGTATGATCAAAAACAAAGATGGCAAGGACCTAACAGAAGAAGAAGAGATCAAGAAAAGGTGGCAAGAATATACAGAAGACCTGTATAGGAAGGATAACAATATCGGGGATAGCTTTGACGGTGTGGTCGGTGAGCTAGAGCCAGACATCCTGAAGAGTGAGGTTGAGTGGGCCTTAAGAAGCATTGCTAATAACAAGGCAGCAGGAGACAACGGCATCCCAGCTGAACTGTTCAAAATCTTGCAAGATGATGCTGTCAAGGTAATGCATGCTATATGCCAGCAAATTTGGAAAACACAAGAATAGCCATCAGATTGGAAAAAATCAACTTATATCCCCATACCAAAAAAGGGGAACACTAAAGAATGTTCAAACTATCGAACAGTGGCACTCATTTCACATGCCAGTAAGGTAATGCTCAAGATCCTGCAAGGTAGACTTCAGCAGTTCATGGAGCGAGAATTGCCAGATGTACAAGCTGGGTTTAGAAAAGGCAGAGGAACTAGAGACCAAATTGCCAATATCCGCTGGATAATGGAAAAAGCCAGGGAGTTTCAGAAAAACATCTATTTCTGTTTTATTGACTATTCTAAAGCCTTTGACTGTGTGGACCATAACAAATTGTGGCAAGTTCTTAGTGGTATGGGGATACCAAGTCATCTTGTCTGCCTCCTGAAGAATCTGTATAACGACCAAGTAGCAACAGTAAGAACAGACCACAGAACAACGGACTGGTTTAAGATTGGGAAAGGAGTACGGCAGGGCTGTATACTCTCACCCTACCTATTCAACTTGTATGCAGAACACATCGTGCGACAAGCTGGGCTTGAGGAATCCAAGGCTGGAGTTAAAATCTCTGGAAGAAACATTAACAATCTCAGATATGCAGATGATACCACTTTGATGGCTGAAAGCGAAGAGGAACTGAGGAGCCTTATGATGAAGGTGAAAGAAGAAAGTGCAAAAGCTGGCTTGCAGCTAAACCTCAAAAAAACCAAGATTATGGCAACCAGCTTGATTGATAACTGGCAAATAGAGGGAGAAAACATAGAGGCAGTGAAAGACTTTGTATTTCTAGGTGCGAAGATTACTGCAGATGCTGACTGCAGTCAGGAAATCAGAAGACGCTTAATCCTTGGGAGAAGAGCAATGACAAATATCAATAAAATAGTTAAGAGCAGAGACATCACACTGACAACAAAGGTCCGCATAGTTAAAGCAATGGTGTTCCCCGTAGTAACATATGGCTGCGAGAGCTGGACCATAAGGAAGGCTGAGAGAAGGAAGATCGATGCTTTTGAACTGTGGTGTTGGAGGAAAATTCTGAGAGTGCCTTGGACTGCACGAAGATCAAACCAGTCCATCCTCCAGGAAATAAAGCCAGACTGCTCACTTGAGGGAACGATATTAAAGGCCAAACTGAAGTACTTTGGCCACACAATGAGAAGACAGGACACCCTGGAGAAGATGCTGATGCTGGGGAGAGTGGAGGGCAAAAGGAAGAGGGGCCAACCAAGGGCAAGGTGGATGGATGATATTCTAGAGGTGACGGACTCGTCCCTGGGGGAGCTGGGGGTGTTGACGACCGACAGGAAGCTCTGGCGTGGGCTGGTCCATGAAGTCACAAAGAGTCGGAAGCGACTAAACGAATAACAACAATATGTTAATCTTCTGCAAATGTTTGTTTTCCCACCCCAAATCTTGGCACAGATTTTGCCATTTGTGATTGAGGGGCTACATGTGACCCTGGACCTCCAGTTTGCCCATCCCAAACTTGTCCCCAGAGGCAGCTGCCCTCTTCTGCTGCTCCTAAGTTCACTCTTCCTTCCTCGTCCTGTGGATCATTGTGCACGATCCTCCCTTTTTCCAGCGAAGGCCCATAAATCTGATGCCTCTTTGCCTTCCATTGATCAAAAAACATAGCGGGAGTTGTTTTCAGCATTAGAGTCAGAGGACCGTTTCTCTTGCAAGGGTTGTTTAAAAGCCCTGAGTTGGGGCTCTGAGCAGTGGGGTGGGATTAGAGATTAAAGACAAAATCGGTTCTGGGGGTGCGCCCTCTTGCTCCATTCACAAAAATCCCAGTGCAGAGCGTTAGGGTCAAGGTCTGGCTCTCTGCAGGTCCATTCCTTGGTTTGCTTGTAAGCAAACCAGTAGGTAAGCTTTACTGAATGATCCCTGAGGCCTGAAGAAATGCCTAAGCCAGACTCTGCTCCTTTGTTTGGAGAGGGGAGAGGATTGCGGCAGGGCTGCAGTGTAAAAAATATGGGCTGGGCCTGGCTGAAAACTAAACTGGAGTTTATTTGATGTTGCATTCCAGTGTAATATAAATTATATCGAATTCCTGAAAGAGGTTTAGTAGGATTCTTTCCCAATTAGGATCATGCAGTGCTTTGGATCTGGAGCTAAATAGGTGCTCTGGAACAGGTGAGGGTGTGCGTGCCACAGCCCTCGGTGACCCCATAAAGGAGTTGTGTCTTTGGGCATGCCCAGGAGCTGAGCAATACAAAGGAAAGAAATGCGTTTGGCCTCCTTGGGAGGCGTGGAGGGTGCTTGGGGCCGGATCGGCATGGCGGCACCATCAGTCTCTCTTTCACTCCAAGGTGCATTTTCGTGCAGGAATGTGAGGCTGCCCGAATTTGAACGCAGCTTTCTCGCCTGCTCCTTGTGTGCTGAGCTGGGTGGTTGCTAAGCTACCCTTCCTATTAAAAAAGATGGGGAGGCGATAGTCCTTGAAAAGCATTTGCCATTTTGCCCAACGGGTTTCAGGCTGCCGTGTTTCACCAAGGGCCCTGAGAACTCCTCCACCTTGTCAGGGCTCTCGATAAAAGACACCCTAAATGCCCTTCAGGTCCCTGGAGAGCTACCTTTTCGTCTGTCTTGGACTGTTTCTGCCTGTCCCCTTGCTCCTGGTTCTTTGGATGGAAACAAGATTTTTATTAAGTTCCGCGTTTCCTGGGCTCCAGGCAAGAACGTCCAAATCACTTTCTCTGTTTTATTATTTCTGGAGCTCAGCTGATCCTCGGAAACGGGGCTCAGAAATTGTGGTGCTTGGTTCTGGCCAGAGCTGCCTGTAAGCCGTGTAAAATGAATAAGTAAAATAAATTGTATGGCAGGCTTAGAGCTTCAGGTGAGAATTGGCCTTGATGGCGGCTGGTCAGTAAATCATTCTTTAGTGGGAGTGAGGAGAAGAATCCTTATCAAGAACGGATCCTTTTTCAAAAGAAGTCATTTTGTAGGTTAAAGCATGGCCAACCACACTACCTGGCTACTTGGTAATGAACCTTTCTTCCTCTTGTTCTCACTTGCCCTCCCCCCTCCCCTGTTCCTCCCTCCCTCCCTTCCTCTCTCTTTCCCTCCCTCTCCTTCCTTCCCCTCTCTCCCTCCCTTCCACCCTAGTTTCCTCCCTCCCTCTTGTTCTCACTTCCCCTACCATCCTTCCTTTGAGCTATTTCTGAAAACCTTTTTATCTTTTTTTTCCCCCCAGGTTGGTCCTGGAACAGTTCTCCATTAGTCCAAGTACCATCCCAACCGTGCACCCTGGTGAAAATATTTTCAGGCCTTCTTCTTACCCGAGGACTGCTTTGGTTCTTGACACAGCTGGGCTCGTGCCCCAGAACCAGTTGGAAAGCTTGTTCTTCAGGTGAGTTTCCCCAGGGAAGTTGGTGGTGAAAGTGTGCGTAGACCTGGACCCAGCCTGGAGAAATTAGTTCCCATTTGAGTTTGAACTTCTGCCTTGGAACCAATGCATGAACCCAAACCCAGGTGTCCTTCAAAATTCATGCCTCTGCAAACTTTGCAATGCAGTTTGACTATTGAAAAAAGAAATGGGCTGGGGAAAAGCTATTCTGCCTGTATTCATGAAAATAAGGTACATGTTAAGAGAAATTGGGTTACACTGGGCAAAACTTCAAGGAAAGAGGACTGCATTTGCAGAAGTGTGCACCAAAAACAACAACAACCGTATTCCAGTTTTAGTCCATTGTTTTCAAAAATCTCAAACTAGTACTATGTCGATTGATGAAATGGGAAGATGAAAAACTGAGAGAATCCAAACTGATAAATTTGCAGAAATGGAAAGCTGAGAGGACTTGACATCAACCTCTTCTTCTTCCTCTTACTTCTAGCGAGGGCTACTCTTAACTGAGTCTCATCTGTATAAAAAAAGCTTCCTAAACATCAAGAAAATTTCCTCTCAAGGCTTCTCCTCTTCAACATGTTAGTTTCAGTGTGTGAATACAAGTAGTCCTTCATTTAACGGCGGTCTGAAGTTACGACGGCCTCATAATGGGTGTTTTATGGCCTGTCACTTCTGAGCATCACAAAAGTCGCACACCCCCCATAGTCACTTGATAGCATTTTGGGCGCTTGACAGTCGGCTTGCATTTAAGACCAGTTGCAGCATCCTGCAGCCGCATGATCACGTTTTGTGACTTTTTTGCTGTTTTGTGGCAGAAAACTCCCATTGGGGAAGCTGGATTCACTTAACAACCTGTGATTCACTTAACAACCACCATAAAATGGTCGTAAAATCAGATCCAGTGATGTGATGACTCAACTTACTTTAAAAAAATTTTTTTAAATACTTTATTGGAAAGCAAAGTAACAAACAACATAATACATACAAATACATATAACAATGAACAAAGAGAAAAGAAGAAAAAGAAGAAAAAAAAGAAAAGAAAACAAAGCTTGTTAAATGGTTTCTGACTATCTAAACTGATTTTGGATCTAACGGACCTGTTAAATGATAAAAATATGGACGATTTTAAGAATGAATGGCGACCTGTTCTCGATTATATAAGGACAACGCATAAAATAACAATATGTATATAGGATTTAGTAACTAAACCCTCAATCAAATAGAAATAGGGGTGACATAGATTGAAAATAGAGAAGAAGTTAAGAGAACACAACTATAGATCCAAAATCACAGTTTAGATAGTGATGACTCAACTTACAACTGCAACACCTTACAATGGAAATTCTGGTCCCAATTGTGGTCTTAAGTTGAGGAGGACCTGCTGTTTCCTTCTCTAAGGGCGTGGGATTCATCTCCTAAATTCCCAAGCCAGCCCTCTGATTGATCTCAGGAGGATAATGCAGGGCCCCAAACTCATGAAATCATCATCGGTCCCCCTACTGCTGGGCTCCATCAAGGACATAAGAGCCACAGGGGCTTCAGCAAGTAGCTTTAATGCAAGTTTAGGAGCAGGGAACAGAATCTTGGAAGCTACGGTGGGGACTTCCGGTTCTCATTTATTAATGAGTTCACCATGGTGGAGTCTGTAAACATTTTGAATCTCTTCTCAGCCTGGATTGGGCTCATGTTTCCTAGATAAGCTACCAACCACCTCTTCTCCCCTCTGTTTGATCTGCTTGGCTTGTAGACATGCTTCCATATCTTTGTCTGAGATTTAGCAATACACAGAGCCAGCTCAGTTACGGGAGTTTGGAGTCGAGCGTAGGATCTCCTTGGTCAACAGCTTTGTCTGACAAACCGCTCGGCTTCTCACTAATCATCCCTCTGAGCCCTTCATGCTGCTATCTCTGCTGAACCAGGCCCCGCTTCCAGCTTCTCCAACGAAGACTTAATTAACTCCCACCAGTGGATGACTTGAATGTGGTGAACCCCACCAATCATTTCAGCTCATCGCTTCCTCCGTCCCTGGAAAAGGGAGACCTGCAGGCAGTCTGGATAATTGGTTGAAAAACAGCTTAGCTTTGCTTCTGCACCCTTCCTTTATGCTCCCCGCCAGTGTGTTCTTTAAGAAGAAGGAGAAATAATTAGGGCTGGGCTTTGTTTTGCTGGAATGGCAGCAAGGCCCTGATCCCAAAGAGCATTAGGTACACTGATTAATCTGCCTTCGATGAAAGGTGGAAGTGGGAAGGGAGTCCACGCTTTTAGGTATCAAAGGAATACACTCTGGTTTCCAAACCAGACCCATCCTTTTTATCTTCAGTGGAGGAATTAAATTGACATAGCTCAGTTTGGTCTAGGGCAGTGTTTCTCAACCTTGGCCACTTGAAGATGTGTGGACTTCAACTCCCAGAATTCCCCAGCCAGCCTGGGGCTGGGGAATGTGTGGACTTCAATCCTGGGAATTAAAGTCCACACACCTTCAATGGCTGAGGTTGAGCAACACTGTCTAGGAGCACCAGACATCCAAATTTGGAAAACACAAAGAAAGAGGAAAATGCTGAAGGGCCCATTTCTTGTTTTTTTTTCAGGGCACAGGGGACAATTTTAGTCTATGTCACAAAGGTAGCCGCCTTTCTAGGAGCAGTTGCATGCTGGAAAGGTGTGATTGTAAGGGATGAATTTGTTCCCCTCCTCAACCCTCTTGATGGTGCAGTCCAGCCATCCCCCACCTGTCACCCTTCACACGTTCCTGGGCAGGTGTTCCTGATCTCTGGGCTAGGCTGACTTGGAAGACGGGAGTTTTCCAGCAGATTGTGAACACCGGTTAAGACCGCTTTGCTGGTGAGTCTTTCCAGAAGCTGCTACCCAGAAAACCAGTGTCCCAGTTAAGGGATGGAATTAAAGCTAGTGTTGGCTCAGAGGTACTGCTCTGCTAGCGCTGACCCAGGATCTGGTCAGCTCAGGGTGCTATGTCCATCACATCAACCCTGTGAGGGGGTTGGGCTAAGAGGGAGAAACAGGCCCAAAGTTGCCCAGAAAGTCTCCGTGGCTGAGTGGGGACCAGAACCTTGGTCTCCCTAGTTCGCATCCAACGACTACCCTGTGAGGTAGGCTGGGCAGAGGAGAGTCTAGCCCAGAATCCCCAGGGAGCTTCCATGATTGATGGGACCTAGAACTGGGCTGTCCCTTTATCTAGTCCAGCACTTTGCCCAAGATACAGCGTGGTGGGATGGTTAGAGAGGGAGGGACTGGCCCCAGGTCACGCAGCTGGCTTCTGTGCCTGAAGGGGGACTAGAACCTTAATCTCTGCTCCAGGCCTTCAAAGGTGCAGAAGAGGTTGGCGACTCTCGAAGCAGCCGTGCCTACATCTGGGATTATGCAGCTGCCTGGGAGAATGTGCATCTGTGTTCAGGAGTTTTGGCTGGGGTTATGCGGATGTCCACCATCCCTGTTTTCCCTCTGAATTTGAAGCACTGCGAAGCCGTGCCATATATTTCCTCCTTGATACTTTCCTTTCTCTCTCTCCCTTTTTGTTTTCACCACGACTGCCACTTGTAAAACGGTGGCTACATTCATGCACCTTGGGAAATCCAGATTAACAAAACTCCAAGGCTGAGTTTGCATAAGAAGCCAAGTCAGCTCTAGTATGGAGATTCCCTTCTGTTGGCTCAAAACTGATTGATCTCTTTGGGATTCTTTTAACTCCCCCTGTATTGTTATCTTTTCTTAAAGGTTTGGGAGGGGGGAGACTTGGGGGTTCCTTCATTTCTTAATAGCTCTGTACTTTGCTTCAGCTACATCTGGATCCACCCTTAGAAACTCACTTGGCTGTTAACATAGAAGGAGTGGGCAACATTAAAAAAAAACAGTAGTCAAATGCTTTTACCTTTTCAAGTTGAACTTTTTCAATCTCCAGCCTAGCCTTCAGCCCTGGAATCTCTTGGTGGTCTCCCATCCAAGTACTAGCTCAGCCCTGATACTGTTTCATTTCCAACCCCAGGCATGGGTGGCCGGGAGCTGAGTGATAACGCAGAGTGGATAAGGCCTTGTCATACAGGTACAATAGTTCTCACTTAACAACCACAATTGGGACTGGAATTTTGGTTGCTATGTGAAGTGGTCATTAAGTGAATCTGAGCTGATTTTATGACCTTTTTGCAGCGATCGTTAAGCAAATCACTGTGGGGGCTAAGTGGGCCACATGGTCGTTAAGCGAATCACATGGTTCCCCATTGATTTTGCTTGCCAGAAGCTGGCCGGGAAGGTCAAAAATAGCGATCACATGACCACGGGACACTGCGACGGTCATAAATGCAAACTGATTGCCAAGCGTCCAAATTGTGATCACGCGACCCTGGGGATGCTGTGATGGTCATAAGTGTGAGTACCAATTGTAAGTCGGTTTTCTTCAGCACCGTTGTAAGTCCAAACTATCACTAAATGAATGGTTGTTAAATGAGGACTATCTGTATACGTAGAGCGAGGTTCTGTTTTTGGAGTTTGGAAATAGTTTGGGGGATTTTTCCCCCTTCATTAAAAAATAAATAAATAAACCCATTTTGGGTATATTTTCCTTTTTCAGGTTTGCACGTTTCTTGTTTCAACGTGCCTGGAAAGCTGTCATAACTGTAGGCAGGCATAGCTGGGGCTCTGGGGGCTGGAAAGGAAGGGCTTGGGAGGTTGTGCGTAACCAGCTGTGTGACTGGCGTTTCCTTTTTCTCTGGAACCGTCTCCCTGTTGCAACTGAATAGAGCCTGCGTGGCTGCGGGCTGGGAGCAATGAAAACCCTGAACGTCACTCTGGGAGTCCATAACACTTGCGTGCCCGACTTTACTTGCGGGCTGGCGTGCCATGAGGATGCTTCCAACTTCTTCATGCTGATTGTTGCTCCGCTGGTGTTGGCTGGGTGCTAATTTGCACAGGAATGAGCGGGCGCCCACCAGGCAGCCTCGTGAATATTCTAGCAGGCTAGCGAAAGTAGGTTATCTGTCATGCACAGCCTTCCTGTGATAAATGGCGCTGGCGTGCCAAGTCCCAGGGACAGGCGGTGAATGCCCTTCTGCGCTGCCAATAAGCCAGCCTCTTTGCTCGGATCCAAGCAAGCAGGGCAGGGGGAAACCAGTGTTTGTATCAGCTTCTGATATTAATAAGCCCACTTTGCAGAAAGTGGGTGCTTCTCCGGCAGATGGAGGGAAGAGAGTGGATTCATGTTCGAAATTAGAAACAACTGACAGGCGCTAACACTGTTACGGGTGATGCTGATTATTTTCTGATGCGCTGTGGGAACTGGGACATCGTCACTCATTCCGAGTTGTCTCCCATCTGTCACAAATGTACAGAGATGGATGTAGGTGTCTCTCAGTGTTGGCTGTTGTTTATTAGGTGGGGATTAATAGCAGCTAAATGCCCAGGGGGTTTCCTGTTCTGCTTCCTGTGATGATGTACGCCCCTGGTTATTTAAGTGGTGGCGTTCACAGCTTTGCAGCAATGGAAAGGGCCGGTCTCTTTCTGAGGCAGAGTACAACGGAGAAATGCATGGGGAGACAGAAGGAATGCGTGGTGGCAGAAGTGGAGATGGGGTTTTCAAAAAAGAGAGGATGTGAGGTTGTTTCCAATACAGGTGATCTGGCTGGTTTGCAGCAGTAATTGGGAATGAAAGGGATGTTTTGCAGATCTTCTGGAAAGAGAAAAGTGGAAAATAGGGTAGATTTAGACTGGGGAAGCCCAAGTTCAATTATCCACATACCCGGGAAGTTTGTGGGATGATTTTGGAGCTGACTCAAAACCATCTCAGGTTGGTTGTGAGGACAAGATTTTTATTTTTATTTTTCCAATTTATACAGCCACCTATCTCAAACACATGACTCTGGGCAGCTAACAGGAAATAGAAACAAGATTAAAACGCTGGAGCAAAACAATAAAGAACAAATATAGGAGCCGAGATAAAACCAGCAACAGTCAACAGAACCAAGATACGGGCTCAATCACACACTCCAGGTTTCTGGGGCCTTAGCTGGGGAATAAAAACAGAGCAGAAATCTGATGAATTCAAAGTGGCCAATGGAGGTTTCTTCCGTTCTTTCCCTCAAACCTCTGAAATAAGGAACCGGCAAGTCGGCCGACATATCACGAGCCATCGCTGTTCTGGCACATCCAGCTCCTTAGATCGGTTTCTGCGTCCTCTCTTCTTTCCACAGAAAAGCCATTCCTTGGAGTCAAGGATTTTGAGCTTTGGAACAGTCCTGGCCGCCAGGCTGGCCATGGATGCCTGCTAGGAAGAGAGCCCTTTACCAGATACCTTCTAGCTCAACCCCTTGCTCGTGGTTCTTCCTATGAGTGCTCCTTCCTTCCAAAATATTTTTAATGTTATATTTTTCAAAACCATTATCACAAATCCCTCGGGATTTCATACATTTAAAGCTCTCTAGAAGGACTGGAAATAAATATCACACTGTGATGCACTGGATAATATCACATATTAACAACCCCTTTAGAATGAGCACATAATGCCAAACCGGCTTGGTCACAAAACAGGAGCCGTGAAGAGAAGATGGCTGGTGGGTCAGGGTCAGCAGGAAGGGAAAGGCCTCGAGGGATGTCTCAGAGGCATTACCGATTTTTCTTCCTCCAGCCCTAGGCCCTTTCAGCCTTCTTCAACCTGGTACCCTCTACTTCGGGCCTTCAGTTCTCATAAATCTCAACTGGTTGGGGTGGATGGTAGTCATCTGCTTGAGGAGTCAGCTGGTTGCTTCAATAATTGATGATAAACAGAGCTTTTTGGCATGGAAGCACACCATGGTGGCCTCTGCTGGAGTCTGGCCCGAAGTCCAGTTAAGACAGCCTTTTACAAAGAAACCCTATTCCCTCTCCTGGATGCTCTTTTTCTGCCCATTTGTCAGAAGCAGCTAAGGCCAGAAAGAGATCTGCTGTGCTTAGCTGTTCTCTGTTGGAATGTTTCCTTGAGCAACAGGAAGAAGTGACTTGATTTAGACTGGTTGCATTTCCTCTGGCTGGCCATCGGCTCTCCTTGACAGAGTGGGGTGAAGGCTTCTAATCAGGCTGGGATTACAGCAGCTTTCCTGGCTCTTAGGAGTTCTGAGTTGGGGCTTCTTGGCATCAGCTCCTGCGTGTAGCTCAACTTTGACCATGACGAAGCCTTCTCAGGTTGAGAGTCGAGCTCCCTGTTTCTTGGGGGCTCTCACACTTTGCAGTCCTGCCCCCCCTAAAAAAAGACTTTCCATGAGTGAAACAAGATTATTGGATTTGGATTAGGCAAAGAAATACACTGCTTATAATAATTAGAATTTAATCGGTATCTCTCAAGGGTTCTCAGACTTTGCAGGACTGCAGTTGCCCACGAGAGTTGCACAGGGAAAGCAAGGAAGAAGCTTCGATGGTGCTCCTGCTTTGCCTATACAAGCAAAGTGGGAGTGTTCTCGAAACTCGTTCCCACTTAGCCTGGCTGAGCCTGCAGCCAACTTACGAAGGCCAGGTGGGGAGCAGAGCACAAAGCAAGATATGACAGCGCTCCCACATTCCCTGTGAAAGCCTGACCTGGTTTAAAAAAGAACTGTAACTGCCTTTCCAAGTTGTGACTCCCCACCCCCCACCCCAGGATCCTTATGCTCAGCTTGAGGGGCCTTGTGAGTCCGCAAGGCAGAAAGGTGATCATGCCACCCTTCCATTACATCATGCAACTTAGTACCCCCTCTCATGAGCCTGCCTTCAATAACTATCTCTAGTTGGTGTATGTAAAAGAATTTAGTGCTGAGCTTGGGGATGTAGAAGGAATGAGGGAGTCATGGGGGTGGGCAGGCTTGTAGAAAAGATTACCCAGTCCAGAGAAAGAAATGTGAGCAAGAAACTCAAAATTATCTCAGCTTGATTTTGTTTAGCATAAGGCAAGACAAAGAGAAACTTGGGCCAACTTTCACGGAATCTTTGTCATGCCTGGCTTCTGACCTGGCCTATCTCAAAGGGCTGGCTGTGTCTTTGTCTAAAGCAGCTTTTCTCCACCTTTTGATCCTGGGGGAACCCTTGTGATAATTTTCAGGCCCCGGGGGACCCCTGCACATTCAGGCTCAAATATAGGCCAGGAGTTACAAAATTATTATATTTGTTTCATGGGTAGGTCTGTATGTATATATGTGTGTGTGTGTGTGTATATATATGTATATATATATATATATGCATTAACAGTGTTCTTAAACTACAAGTAAGAATGAAACCTGCCTCTTTAATGTGAAGTTGCCTGGATTTGAAATAGTTTTTTAAACAAACTGTTCTCCCAGGGAACCTCTAGTGACCTCCCGAGGGTTCCACGTAACCCTGGTTGAGAAACACTGGTCTAAAGGCTTTAAGCCCAGTTTAGGAAATATCCCAGGTTAAGGAATCCATTTCCAGCCCCTTTCAGGTCTGGAGGTCCATTTGGTTAGGGCACTTCCCAACAGATTGGAGAGCTAGATGTACCAGCCCAAAATTAAATTGGAGGTAGACTGTGATTTTCCCTTCCTTATTCACTGATCTTCTAGCGCAGGGCAAAAGCCATAGAGAAGAAAAAGACAAAGGCCAGAATTAGAAGGCAACAGTACTGAATCCATCTCTTGTATAATTCCATGAAGAAGGCAGGGTGAAGAGAGCCTTTGGGGAGACCTGAGAGTTACCCTTTCAAGCTGTTTCCTCCAGGCCTGCCCTCAGCTTTTCTTCTCCCTGCCCCATGTTTAACATTTCCATTTTGGGTTCTCCTTGAATAGAATTGGCCTCCGGTGGTGGGAGGTCTTGATCCAGCTGATCAAAACACGATGCTGAGTCTTGTCCTGACCTGGCCCAGATTTAGATGACCTCTGTTATCTGACAAAGGTCCTTTGGTTTCCAGTGATCCCAGACAAGTCCCTGCTTCATCTCTCTGGATGCAAAGCCCCTCTTCCCCGAGGGCTGTAATTGAGCGGGCACAGAGATGAGAATAAAGAGTCCTGGTTTATGTCAAGGGCGGGATGAACAGCAGCAGCTCTGAACAAGGCCTTCAGCCATTGAGAAGCTCCCAACCGGGCACGAATAGGGCCCTGTCTGGAAGGACCAACTTGTCTCTCTGAGTGCCCATTAGCAGCGGGGCAGCAGTTGACCTCCGAGGTATTGATAACCCAGCAGATGGGGGGTTCTTAGGACAATTTAAAGCAGTGTTTCTCAACCTTAGCCGTTTTAAGATGTGTGGATTTCAACTCCCAGAATGCCCCAGCCAGCAATTGCTAGCTGGGGCAAGTCCACACATCTTAAAATGGCTAAGTGAGAAACACTGGTTTCAAGGCAATGGATCCTTTTGAAAATGCTTTCCCCCAATTTGGGTACCTTTTCTGTTTCAGGGCAAATACAAATTCTATGTTGTTGCCTTTTTCTTCTTCTAAATTTAACACTCTTAATATGCACAATTAACAAAACAATATTTAAAGAAAAAAACGAATAGAAACCAAAACAAAACAGTAGGAAAAAAATTAGAAAACAAGCATCCCTAAGGAAGCACAAACTGAGAAAAAAAATCTGCCTTGTGTTTTATATTTCTCAATAGCCACTGGTTTACTAAGAAATATATTACTGTAATATACTCAGAATGTTATGGTAGAATATCACAAGGTCTCTGCCACAGAAACACCTATTGCTGCATCCTCTGATTAGTAGAAAATACTGCCTTTTCCATAACAGATGGATCACGTATTTCCAACAACCATTCCTTAACATCTGGAATAATACATTCCAATTTCTCATTGTGATTCTTTTAGCCACCCCCTCATGCTCGATACAACCATCATTCCTGATGAACAGTCAGATTCCAAAACTTTGGTCTATAGCTCAACACTGCATCAACCTCTTTAACCCTTAAAGATTTTCCCATAAATCTACTTATGTACATGAATAGACTATCCCCAAAAGATACCAAACGACCACATTACCACATCGCATGGGTCAGTGAACCTGTACGTTTTTTACGCCTCCAGCATGAAAAATCTGATGTCTCTCTTTTTGGGTACATTCTTTGCAGAGTCCAGTATACATTCAATACAGTTTGAATTCTATGCATTTAGAACCAGAGCGAAAAGTCACCTTGAACTTGCTTGTTCACGAGTGCCTGCGGTGCGTTTTACCCTTCAGGGCCTGGAGCCACATTGCGCGCATAGCTTCAACTTTTCGCCGAACTGAGGTCTTCTGAGATGTTGGACTTCAGTGCCCATAACACCTAGCTAGCTTGCCCATTGATCTGCTCAGGGCTGGTCAAAGCAGTTATTCTGGGTAGATCAGATTTCCATAGAATCCCTTCTTCACCTGCTGTTGCTTCTTGTACATAATGAAAAAAAATACAATGGGCTTGTTTTTAGGCTGTGGAGTAGACTCCGCGTTTCAGAGAATCCAGTCTTTCTCTTCATGAGCCAAAACCAGGAGCAATCATCTCTTCCAGATCTGCAGTAATCAGAGGAGAAATTCATCAAATCGTCCAGACACAGAGAGAGCAGAATGATAGCCGCCTGGCCCCGGGGAACCATCACTTCAGATGGTTATGTCCTGAGCAGCTTATTTTGTCCCGGAAAAAAATACAACACCGAATGCTCGGGAAAGGTTTATCTGAAAAGCAGTCACTTTCGGAGGGAGATGGGACAGCTGAAGGTCTTGGAAATGGCATTTTCTCTTTAAGGCCCAGGGTTCTTCCTTGCATCTTTTACTTTCATTTAATTGCATGTACAGAAGAAGGAAAACGCTCTAAAAAAAGGAGCCAGCCCAATTTTGGGGATGGGATTTAAGAGAGGTGCATCTGTGAGCTCTGGAGAGAATTAACAAACAATCAAAAGGGCCTACCTTTCGGGTTGCTGTATGCTCTGATAGAAAAACTCTCTGGGGGAATTACAACCCCCCACCACTTATTGTTTTTTAGATAGGGAAGGGGGTTTGCAGGCACCATTACAGGACTGGAGGAAGTGGCCTTGGTGGTGATGCCTCAGTCTCATGAGGTTCTTCCTGGGGAAATGGTTCCTGTGACGATGTTCTCTGGTTCTACCACAGCCCTCAACCCAACTGGAGGAAAGCTGGAGTTTCTAATCCTAGCAGTCCTGGAGAACTCCAGAGCATTCTGGATTAAGAAAAGACCACTCTCCCATGGGGTCTTTTTAATGTCTTCATCTAAGTCTCCTGCTAATTTTATGCAGCTTTTCTGCATTGTCTGTATATTTTAATTGGGTTTGATGTCTTCAGATGGTGGCTTTGGAATTCTGGATAAGCCACCTTGGGAAATACAGCTCATTCACACAACTTTCCAACCCTGCTTTTATTTGAGAAAGAGAGAATGTGTCCAAAATACTTTCTGGATGAGTAGTAGTTCAGGACTATGCTTTTCCAGGCTGTGTTTAAAACCATTCCATGAAATCTAAAGAATCTGGAGATCTTTAGGATTTCTCCTGTATTCTACATTATTTCATGCTGCATTTTGCTAGACCATTTAGCTTTGCCAACTGCTTTCCATCGTGTATGAAGATGGATTGGGAGAATGTAATCTTTGACCTCAGGGTTGCATGTGTCCCACCCCCAACAAAGAATAAGGCTCTTAGAGACACCCCCCACAAAGGTTGCCACCAAATTTCAATTCATGCGGTGGGGGGGAATGATTAAATTCACGAGGAATCATATTTCCCATATTTCTCTTATTGACATGAACTCAAACTTAGCTTTTGCCCTTCCACTTCTCCCTTGGAATGTGCCCCCTGTCATGCCCTCAAAGAACAAGGGCGTGCTTTGTCCCCAAAAATGATGACGCCCTGCTGGGTCTGTGCATTTTCTTCTCGGAGCTCCAAGGACTAAGTTTCATGCTCAGTTTGACCTTCTGTCCCCGAGGGGAGAGCTTTCTGCTTGTTTCCAGCAGACACCCCATGTCCAGTGGCACCACTTTGACGGTCCTTCTGAGTCTTGCCCTGAGCTGGATTCAGATCCCCCTTGTATTAGCTGCTAGTGTTGACTTGTGTAGTCTTCTGGGAGCTACCAGCTGCGGCTCACGAAAGCTGCTTCCTGTGAATAAAAGGTGTTAGTCTGGAAAGGAGCTACCAGACACCTGGTTTTGTTTGCTGCCATAGACTAACACTGCTCCCCCCTACAAGGTCCATTCTAAAAGGTAACACTTGCCTTGCAAATTCTGATGAAAAACCCCTTTCCTCCAACTCTACATTTTCCAGAAGCCGGTCCAGATGTTTCACAGAGCAGCTCATCGCCGAGGCATGGATTACGTAGCCTACCGCTTGCCCCCACCCTCTCCCATTGAATTATGTTCCATTTAGCTATTATTTGGCTCACTCTCAAGGTTGCACACAGCACCTTGAACAGATCGGATGAAAAGCTAGTCCTTGCGTTCTCACAAGAAATTCTGCTTGGTCAGGCTTAATGTCTTTACTTGCATGGCTTACTGTGTTGCGTGAACCCAACCCATTTGATCAGTCTTGAGTGTATTACATGAAACCTGAAAATGGGTGGTTCTGGTAACCAGTTCAGGCTGGTTGTGTGAATGTAGCCAGAATGTTTTGGCGGCTGCTGTTGTCGTTGTTTTGCCCCCTGCAGGCATCAGTCACTGTTCATCTTCCCCCAGGCCAGACTAAAGCCTCTGATTCTAGGCTCAGGCATGGTTTGTTTATTGCTGTTTGCTGGCCAAGCCATAACTGGTTGGGTTTGCACTACTATAGGACCAAACTAGCCGCAGTATGAATGGTTTGTGCATTGGTCTAAGCTGGAGTAAGGTTTGTTAAGCCAAATGTGGATGGGCTCAGCTGCTGTGCTAAGAGGAACCCAAGCAGATGGGTCTTCTTTTCTTAGCTGGTAAGAGGAGAGAAGTCAAGGCCTCACTGCTTTTCTCCATCTACCTCCAGCTCCTCTCACCACCAGATGGCGATCCTCCACAGTGGCTGCCTTCGGTCCATCTATCACGGGATAGCCAAGTGTCCCCTCCCTGTTCTGCACTGGCTTTTCCAGGTAAGCAGTCCGCTTGCTTGCAAGGCAAGGGCGGGCCAGTAGATGGTGCCAATGGCCAAGGCTTGGGTAAAAAGGGCAGGAGCCCATCAGAAGACACATTTTGCCCCCAGTTCTGGCACAGGGCTTGGGACTGTCTAGCACCCTGGGTGCCAATCCATTAGCCCAGTTAATTGCCTGACACAGTAATCACTGGTTTTAAGAAGGATGTTCTGCGAATTGGCCGAGGTGTTAGCCTGGTGGAATGGATTCCTTTACGCTGCAGAAAACACCTTGGCTTGAGGGAGGGATAATGATCTGTGTGTGGCTGTGAATTGTGTTGCTCCCAAGCAGGCAGGGCCTTACAAAAAGGATGTTCACCGCTGCTGATTTGCAGAACAAACACTGCATCTGTTGCCTTGGCCCCGGGTTAACAAGCTGCCTGGGCAAAGGGTTGTATGGGATGCTTAAAAGTGATTAACTCACCCCCCCCCCCCCGAAAAAAGGAATTGGTAAACAATTAGGAAGTAACTCAGGCAACTGCCCGCATTTCTCCCAGGGCACAGCAAGATGGGAAAAATCGCCGTTTTATTACCTTTTGAGCAAAAATTATAATCTCAGCGACCTCTTCTGGTACACACTGTCTTGGATGCATGGCAGCTCATCCCTCTTCACAGGTGTATGCAGGGGAATGTCAAAAAAGTCAAGATAGCACCTATGATGTGTGATTGAAGCCCTGCCCTTTTTAAATCTCTATCAGGGATGCTACGCCCATAAATAGGGGCGAGATATCGATCACAATCGCTAGCACCATCTTGACTTTTTTGACCCCCCCAGGTGCCCTGAGCCTTCCCCTTCCCCTTGGCCAGGGCTAACTACCCCACCCCCCCAGTGTTTTCGTAAATCGACAGAAATCTGGAAAAGAAAGCTCTGTCTAAATTCTAAGATGGGAATTTTGTCAGAGAGTGACAATGCCTTGTTGCAAAAAGCTTGACTTTATGAATTTCTGCTTCTGGGCTGCAGTTAAGCAAAAAAAAAAGAGTGGTAGCCAAACACTCTCATTGCTTTGAGGAATTGAAAATGTTGTGAGCTCGAAAACAGTTTCTGCAGGTTTCTTGGCCTTGTCTGGTTTGAAATTTTCCAAAACTTAAGAAGGGGTGGAGACAGACCTGTTTTTCCAAAATGGCAAGACTGCTTTGTTCAAAACATGGGGTTTCCATTCAGAAAGAAACTCACGAAAAACATTTCACAAGTGTGACACTGAAATGGACTCACCCCATCGTGTCATCATCATGAAAACCCACTTCTCACTATTTCCTGAGACAATTTTGTACCTTTAAAAGATTCTTTGGTTAATTATTAAGGTAGCAAATATATGATCACTCATGCAGCAGGTGAACCATTAATCAAGAAAGAGTTTGCAAATTAATTTTAAAAAGAGAGCTTGCGTGATGCGTTTAAGAAGGCTCACGAATGATGCTTATGCTGGTGCTTAGTTTGCTGGTTGGTGCATCTGTCATTTTAGTTTCAAAAGAGAATGAGCTCACCCTGTGGTTGAGGGACACGGCTGTAACTCTCTGTCTTCCTTAATTTCTTTCCCAAGAAACTGGATCCCTTTCAGTGGCTGTGGTTATGAGCAGCTCTGAACCACAGCCCGTCCCAGTGTCGTAGCTTGACTTATGTACGTGCAAGATTTAGTAGTCACCCCGCAGTTAATAGCTCTCAGGGCAAAGTGCCATCAAAACCCCCTTGAAAGTCATGTAAATCAAATCAAAAGCACAATAAACCAATTAAAGCCAAATTGTAGAAGAGCACAGATTAAAAGCAGAGCATTTTAGAGGCTAAAATAAGCAGCCCAAACAAATCTAAAAATATCAGAGATGAATCGACTTAAAAAGCAAATCAGCCGGAATGCAAGAACGGCTGCGATGATGAAAAAGCCTTTGTCGGACACCACTGAGTTATCAAAGGAGGCTCCGGAGTCAGGGAAGAGGGGGCATCTTATTGGAGAGAGGAACCTGCTCCTGAGGAACCATCTGCCAACCCTCAGCAGGTTAACAGCATCCTGAGCAGGACTTCTCACTTCAGAGATCGGTTAGGAACAGGCGGCCAAAAGCTGCTGCTTCAAATTCTGTAGCTCCAAAGCAGAAAGGCCTTTATTGGTTGAGGCTGTCACGTTGATCCTGGCTTTGCTATCATCAGAGGCATTCGGTTCTGCAAGCTGATTAGGTGGCATTGGTCTTTCTCAGCCCAGTATACTGTAAGGGTATGTGGGAAAGCCCTTGGGAGACTGAGCCCAGAGATGCTGCCTAGGGAACAGTCAGATAAGGGACAGTGTAGCCCACAGTTGGATAGTGGGCAGGGCAAGAGGCTCAGAAGGGACCCTCCCTAGTTTCTCAGGCTGTAAAGTAGGCAGTGGGAGAACTGTACTTTCAGACTTGCAAGATTCTGTCAATGTAGCCTTACAATAAAGTAGAATTAGCTCATCTGGTTGTGTCTCCTGCCTGGTCTACCTGGTAAGGCTGACATATAACTCACAGAGTTGTTGGGGCGGGGGAAGAATAAGAGGAAGAAGGGCTAATATACACTCCCTAGACCTCCTGATGGAAGGTGGGATATGCGTTTAACACATAAATAAATGGAAAGGGGCATTCTTGGTCTCAAACCATAGGCCAATAGGCTGTGAGGAAAGGAGGGATTTGGTCCTGGTTTGGTCCAGTGGAGAAGACCAATACGGCAGTTTCTCTCACTGGTTTCTTCTTCATCCTCTGTTTCCAGTATGGATAAACATGGCAGGTCTTAAAGGTGGAAATGTTCCCAAGGTGTGGTTTTGAGGGCTTTTGATGAGCTTTTCCCAGCTCAGATCATAGGCTTACTGGGAGAACTTTGTGGTAGCTACTCTGTCTAGTTCAGCTTCCGATTTTCAGCAACAGCTGGCAGATGTATATATCTCTGGAAGGAGAGTAAGCAGTTAGGCTGTGCATACTTCCAAAATGAGCAAGAAAAAACATTTGAGGTCTCATGTGAACACAGACTCTATTTCTCATTAGAGCAGCCACCTCTTTTTTTTTTTTCCAGGCTGCTTGATGCTTTAATGCAACTCTTAAAGCAGCTGCATCATTTTTTACCTGAGCAGTTGATTCCCTTCATCTGTGTTGATTCACAGCCGTTGGCGAACTTCTCCTCCACAAGCTTTTCTGGTTGTCTTTTAAAGCCATTTAAAGCAGATAAATGTGTTGACAAATTCGTTAAGTTCCACTTAAACCAAATTGCTCCCCCTTTTGACTGCTCATTGGAGTCTAATATTTTGAGCAAAGTGCTACAGGAATCACTCTGGTCTTTCCAAAGATCTTAAATTGTTTAGGCTGGTGGGCACCCTAGGAATTTTGAAAGCGTGGCATCAGTATTCTCATAAAATGGCTTGTGGGGGGGAGCTTGCCTATTGCAGAATGGTCGAGTGGTAGTCCCAGCCCCATTTTCCAGATGGAAAGCTGTTGTGTGATTGTTCCTTGTTACCCCAGACTCACCGTGCCATCTGTCAGATTCTTTTGGGGGTTTTTTTTCCTGATCAAGCAGGCACCTTTCCTAACAAGGTTCTGAATTGCAACTCTCCTTGTTTACTTGTTTTTTTAATTTTATTTTTCGTGGACCTCTCTGAGGCCCAGGTGAAAATAACGACAACGGTGCTGGGAGCAGAGCATTTGCTTTACAGCATGCCACATCCTAATTAAAAAAGAAGAGAAAGAAAGTAAATTCTCCTTCACGTCAAGCTCTACTTTCTTGGCAGCTGTTCAGAAGTGGATTGTAAAAATAAAGGTCATTTATGATTCAGAAGGCAAGGGAGCCTGGGAGGCATCAAGGGAAACGTTCAGGGGTGCCACTGCCTACTCTGTCATGTCCCTCCCCTTTGTCATCTCCCCCCCACCCCAAGTTAGAAACAAATCTCAAACTTCTCAGTCTTTTCTTGTTGGAATGGGGCCTTCACAGTGGCAGAGCACCTTCCTCCTGCTCCGTGTCCAACCATGTTTGATGTTTCATCCTTTCTGAGTAACTTGGCTGCTTTGGGTGCTGCTGCAGAAGTCAAGGGGGGTGCTTCTTCTATTTTCCCCAGCTTATCGGCACCTCCCCCAATCTAACTGGCTCCATTTCAGCTCTCTCTGGGACTTCTTTTCCCATCTGTTCTATGCCCCCATTTGTTTGTTTGTTTGTTTATTTATTGCTCGCATTTATATGGCCGCCCCCCTTTGTTCCTGTCTTTGGTTCTATCACAGAAGTCTGTGAATTTGCAGAACGCTTTCCCTGCCTGGCACACTTTGCCAGCTCTTTTCCCTGTGGGAACATGGTCTCTTCCTTCTCTGAACATGGGCACCCAACCATGCAGGAAGGCTGTGGCAATGGAGAATGGAAGGCTGTCTTCTAAATGGAGAACCTGCTGTTTCTGGGGAAATGCGTCCTCATCAAACTAGGTTTTACCTCAATCCCTGAGTTAAGTTTTTTTTTTCCTTTGCCAATAACACCTCCCTCTGGTCTCCATTTCATTTTTTCCTCCCTTTTGCAGCCCATTGTCGAGATTAGGCAATTTTCAAGGGTAATGATTCCTTCCTTGGAGTTAGATATTAGGGAGAAGTGGATCTGGGTTTCATCAGAATCCTTCTGGGACCTTTCTCTGAAGTTCTAAAATCCTCTCCCCCTAATTTCATGTAGATGTTAAAGGGCATAGGGGAGAAGATAGAACCATGTGGAACACCATATCTCAACAACTTAGTTATTGAAGATAGTCCTCCAGCACCACCTTCTGGGTGTGCCCTGTCAAGTAGGACTAGAACCAGAGCAAAACAGCACTCTTGAGGCCCAACCCCACCAGATGGCCCAGAAGGATACCATAGTTGATTGTATCAAAAGCCACCAATAACTCCAGGACAACTAGCAGGGTCACACTTACCCAGCCTGTTTCCAGTTTCCAGCCTGCCTGGGTCATCCACCAGGTCAATCAGTGTAGACTTAGTACCATGTTCTGGATCAAGTCCCAATGGACCAAGATAATGAGGTTCATCCACATGCATCTAATGCTGCAAAGCCACCATTTTTGCCATCATCTTACCCATTGAATGAAATATTTGACACTGACCTATCATTACAGAGACCTTTTAAATCAAGGGAAGACATTTTCACTCTTAAGTGCCTCCCTTAAGCATGTAGGAACACGTTCTGCACCCAAGAAGACATTGATCACTTCCCATAAACTTGGGGCCAGTCCCATCCTAATCAATACAATTAGCCAGGAAGGGCAACAGTTGAATAAACAGGTGATGGCCCTCATCTCTCCACTGGCTCTGTCCACAGCTTCAAGGTCTATAAGCCGAAAAGAATCCACATGAACAGGACAAGCAGTTGCCAAGGTTACCTTGCTGTGACCTGCCCACTATTAGAGTCCAGGTCAAGACAAATCTGGTGGACTTTGTGTGCAGAGAACAATGAAAATTGCTCTCAGCAAGCCTCTGATTGTTTCAGCTCCTTTCCCCAGCATCTTTATGGAGAAAATGCCACACAGTACAGAAGAATTTGACCAGGCTGTTCTCTGTAGATGCAACAGAGGCAGAGGGAAGTAAGCTGTCTCCACTAGATCTGCTTGCTACAGACTAGGATTTTAAATGGGCCTTAAAAAGGAGCCCACTTCACATTCCACTTGATCCATACAGAGAGCCCTCCTCTTGTGCTCCAGCCCTTAACCAGTATCATTTTCTGCTTCCTGGTAAGCCAAAGTGCCAGTTTAACTGCGCTTGGGGACAACAGTGTCAATCATCTAGGCTAGTTCCTTGTTCCAGGGCTTTGCTGATAGACCAAATTTGCATAGGCAAATTTTCCAGAAAATGTGGCAATTCAGAATTATCCAGACAAGTGGGAAGTTCCCTTGATGTATTCAGGAGACCATCTGGATCCATCGACTGCTTGGAGCGAAGCCTTTCATCCCATCCTCTCCTCCAGAGGCTGATAGCAGCCACCCCCATAAAAATAACCAGACAGCTCCTCTCCCTTCAGAACACAGGCTCTTGGCCGAACAAGGGACCAAATCCAACATCTGCCTTTCTGCGGGGGTGGGGGGAGATGCCAGTTGAACAGGTCCATGGGCATCATGGCAGATGTGACCTCCTGAGCCGTTCCTCACTAGTCAATCTCAGCATGGATGCTGGAGTCCCACCGGGCAAGAAGTACACAATACTCTGTTGCCATTGGCTTTTCTTGGAATGGGGAGGGGGCCGAATTTCTACATGGTCCTGGACTATAATTACATCTCCTTCTGCTTTTCATCTTGTGGGGATCTGCTTCTTTTAAGTCTCAGGGCCAGCTGATACGATGCTAAATGTCCCACTTGAAATGCCCCGATATAAATAGATTAAATTAATAATAGCTAGGGGCGTTCCTTGCTAGTGCCTGCAGAAGAGGTTAACGCATTCTGTTCTGATGAAAATCTCCTCTGTGCCACAAAGCTTATTGACTGTAAGCTTGCGGTCGGACTGGGTTCACACAATATGTTCAACACCGCCCCCCCTCACACACACAAGTTAACAGCACAAGTGCTGCTTCACGCAGTGTGCTGCGCCCGAATAGTGTGTCAGGTTATCACTTAACACAGGCGTCCCCAGTCTAGGCTTCCTCCATGTTTGTGCGCTCAACAGCCACAATTTGCCTCAAAGGCAGCCCACGCACCTGGAGGCAGCTTGGAAAAAGCTGGTCTCCTGCCATAGCCTGGCTGATATGACTGATACCTTAAGCTGGTGACTGTCTTCTCAGAGTGCGCTGAACCACAAAGTCCCTCAGCCCCATTTTAGCCGAGTCTAGCATGTTTCGCAAAGCCCACTGCTGACTTCCAGTAGAAATTCCTTTTTCCACAAGAGATTTATGAAGATTTATCACCACATGGCAACCTCCTGTACTCTGTGTCTTCACAGAGCCAGTGAACTGTGCATATGGCCCAGGATAACCTGCACTGAGATCCGAGGCTCTTGCCACGTGCCCTGGTGCGCACCGAACCTCGGTTGGGAACACGTTGCCTCATCTTTTGTGGCACTGCAGACTGTATCGGGTGTGGTACCCGTGCCAGATAGGCTAACCTGATGATGTATCTGTTAGCTGGCTACAGCATATGATTCCTGTGGGTTATTTGGAAAAGGTACATTTATTTCTTTTCACTGAGCCCATGTGCACCATTCACACAGCGAAACCTCACCACATCTTCCTCTGCTTGGCTTGTTGGAAAGGAAAGGTGTACAGCAAAAGACGCCCTGTAGGTGTTCCTTTGGCCATGTGCTGGAGGCATGCACTTTGACCTGCCTTCTCCTGCCAGGAGCATTTACACACACATAATCTGTAGCAGTGTTTCTCAACCTTGGCCACTTGAAGATGTGTGGACTTCAACTCCCAGGATTCCCCAGCCAGCCATATATCACCTAGTGATGGCTGGTTATTGCTGTAGATCGCTATGATGGAAGTGAGTGTTTCACCTCCTCCCCAGTGATCACGTTGCTCCCAGTTTGGGGAAGGACTGGGCGGCTGTTCTCCTCTGCCTTTAGCAGAACTTTTCTGCCTAATTCCTGCTTTGTGCACACACTTCCTCTTTTTCTCCTCTTTGGTGATATGAATAGGCTTTGAGAGTTGTTCTGTGCTGTTTTCACAGGCAACCTTGAAGCACTTGGCCCCATCCCGGTTCGGTGGCAGTGGACTGCCCATCTACAGGGAGCCTAATCGGGTCTCCAAGAACCTGATCCGCCCAGAATTCTTGTATTCCCTTTGTTATTTCTTGGCTGCATTTTCTCCTGCATCAAACAATAATGTACAGTATTTATTATCCCTCAGATTTTAAGGATTACAATCGCCTTCACCAGATGTAAGGGAGGATAATCTGCAACGAGTAATACGCTAGTCAGAAAAAAAAAAGAGCTTATATTTAAGGAGGTGCAAGAAATTTTGAAAGCGTGGGCCGGTGTCTTTGGCTATAAAAGGCTGATTCGTTGGAAGCTCATGCAGGGATGGAGGACCGAAGAAGCGTAGGGAGGAAGCAACAGAAGGACCCCTGGAACCCGTCTGAACCGAGAGGGCTTGGTCTGCATCTTGCAGCCAAACTGTTTCATCCCAGCTGGGCCAGCATGCTTTAGGAGCCCCAAATTGCCTGTGTCTTGATCGATACATACACAGATCTTTGCGGCCTATGATAATGTTGCCAGCCTCGCAGCCGTCCCTCTTGGGAACTTGGTCCCTGTTTAGAAAGAAGTTGCCAGTTGGGTCTTTCCACTTTGGTAGGTGAGCGGTGTGTGGGCTTTATGCAGCAGATGCCCGTAAGCTGGATGTGCGTTGCATTCACACCAAAAGGTTGTGAGTTCACACTGGCTTGTGTGATCAGCTCCGGGTGGAGAAGGTGACACTTTCCTCCTGCACCCCCAGAAATATTCCAGAAATCCTTATGAGGCTTTTCCTGCCAGAGTTGCCGTCTTTCTTAACGGACTCGACAACAGCTGGTGAAGCCACATCGTTGTGCGCATGGGGAGCCCAGATCCTTTGGTGCTCAGGAAGAGGCATGGGTGTGTTATGAATAGGGGAAGCAGCCCAGGCTGTCCCTTGAAAAACCTGGAAGTGCTTCTGTGCGTAGGGTAATTTTGAAGCGGGGGCTGTTTTCAGACAAACGGCCCCCCTGCGTCCTGCGTCGGGGAGGAATGTGCTTTTCTTTAGCAATTGAATTTGCTCTCGGACCCCTCCAGTGCTTTTTCTCTCATACTCAGCTTGTTGCTATTATAAGTAATATAATGCATTTGGGCAAAGGAGCTTTTTAAGTTCCAAGTGTAGGTGTGATTTATATAGCTGCTCCGGGGTTCATACATCTTAATCCAGAAGGGGCTGCAGTGATCTTGTTTCACCTACACAACTCCAGGCAGTGAGGAAAAAATTCTGGCTGTTCCATGCATTAAGACTATTAAATCTTCATGACTCAGAAGACGCAAGAGGAGTTAGCTTCTCCAGTGGTTATGGGCAGAGGGACTTGAGGTTGGCACAGGCATTATTGGAAGAGGCAGGAAGCTGATCCTGGGTAAACCAGTTCATCTGATACCAGGAAGCCAGTCTAGAAACGGGGAGGGCTAATACCTACACAAGCTGCACTGTTGATTTGGGGTGGCTGATGGGGCACCAGGTAATGAGATATAGCAAAATCTCATTTTGTGAAGACTAATGTCTTTGTATGCCACCCAGAGTTACTTGTTTGTGAGATGGGTGGCTATATAAATTTTAAAAATGGATGGATGGAAGATGTGTCCATTCATCCCCAAAGTCCATTCAGCTGAAGAGTACATCATCATGGTGATACAAATGATATCATTTGAGTCATTTACATCATATGCCTGATGGCATGATGCAAATCGTAATGGGATTTCCTTCAACTGAGGTCCAGAAAAATCAAGGTTTAACTGTGTTAAAGTACAAGGGAAGGAGGGAGGGGAAATAGAGGAAGGGAGGGAGGGGAGATGAAGGAAGGGAGGGAGGGAGGGGCTGTGTCAGATGAGGGTGGAATCAGGACTCAGAAGCTTTTTCGGCTGTGGGCATTGATGACCAGAAATGTAGCCAGTAAATTTTCTGTGGAACGCTTTCAACTTCAGGCAAGTTTGGCACTTTGAAAGTTGTAAGATGCTTGCTTCTCAATTAAAACACTGAGAAGCTGAAAATAGTTGCAGTTGTTTTTCTTTTCCCCCCCTGCAGTTTCTAAAATTCCCATAAAAATATTTTTTTCTCCACATATCAAAGCTTTCAATTGCTTTGAATCCAAACTGCATACAATAGGCTAGATTTTACTTTTAATCACATCAAATAATGCTGCCTAAATATTTGGGCAGACAGTGGTTGAGATGAATATGTTAATTTGAATCATCCTCATTTCCACAGGCAAATTTTTCCAGAAAAAGTTGCAATTCAGAATTATCCAGACTGCTTCTCCCCCCATCTTTCTTGATGTCTGCTCAGCCCAACGCAGATGTCCAGCTACCAAATCACGGCCCCTGTCAGTGACTTATTGCAAGGTTCCCATCCTGCCCGAGTACTTTGGAAATCCTGGTGGGCCACAGCAACCCCTTGAGATGTCGATTGCTCCACATGGCTTGTATGTTGATTGTAATTTGGACGGTGCCTGTCCAAATAAAGGGTCCAGATATTTCTGGGTGGGCTTTCTTTGTTGATTGGCACTTTTGATGGGCCATCCCATTGCCCTGGAGGTCTACAGAGAAGCAGACGGGGGGTGGCAAGGTAAGGGGCAGGAAGGCAGAAGTCAGTGGGCTGTTCTGCCAAGTCTCATGAATCATTGGTGAGAGGGCCATCTCGGGGTTAGCTTTCATTCCTTTGGGTGAATGGCTCAAGCTGGAAAATTTCCAACTGGGGTGTTTTTCCAAGTGATTTTGTGAAGTTGGTGGCACACCGTTGGGTTTTCCTCGCCAGCTTTGAGCTGCTGTGCTCAGACAAAGCTCCCCTTTCTCACAGCAGGAACTGCTTGGGCTGGAAATCCTGCTTTCTACAGCGGGCCTATCACCCAGGCTCTTGTGTGAACAATAAACAGGCCTCGCTGGAAAGGAAGTTATTAAGAGGGCTGCATGGGGGACTTAAGGCAGAGGAAGGGGTGAGGTCAGGAATTCTATATTCAACCTCCTTAAACCTATCCACGCTTACAGGCCTCTGCCCTTCCGCCTTGAGATACAGTCTTGGGAAAATAAATTAATAACAATAAAAATGATGATGGCAGCGCTGGGGTCTTACTTTTCCTTTTCCTGAACCACAGGTGCCCAGCTCTTGTGGCTGCGGAATTCAAAACAACCAGCAAAACATGAGTCCCCTACAGTGTAAAATGTAAGAATACAAGTCAATATCCAAGCGAACCCTAGGATCACAAAGGGCTCTTCACCCCGGCTAGGGGTCTTCCCTTGTCAGGCCTTGGAAGTAGGCAAGGTCAGGAAACAGGAGTTGTTAGGAGTCCTGGCAGTACAAAGGTGGTCAGGGCAGTGTTTCTCAATGTTGGCAACTTTAAGATGGGTGGACTTCATGGCTGGCTGGGGAATTCTGGGAGTTGAAGTCCACCCATTTTAAAGTTGAAGTCCACCCATCTTAAAGTTGACACGGTTGAGAAACACTGGGTTAGGGCATTGTAACAGTATCTTGGAAGCCTGTCAGATCTGCTCTCTACTTCAACTCATAACTTACCTAATCAAGGTGGGGTTGTTTCGAGTTTCTTTCTCATGCTTTCTTCTTTCCCAGTACCTAGATACCTTCGGGTTTTCCTTTGCTTTCTCTGAGTAAGCCAGCCCATGTTCCATCACACCTCTGCCCAACCTTCTTCTCTAGCAATTTTGCCCCGTCCTCCTCTGATGACCCTGCTGTGTTTTGACTCCCCGCCAGGCTGAAAGCCTTTTCCCCACAGATCAGAGGATGGCACAAAATAGAATCCCATCTCTTCCCTTGTTCTCCCTGCAATGTCTTTGGTGTTTGTGGAGTGGGAGGGGTGGTCTTTTTTTTTTTAATCTGCAAGAAGCAACCAGTGGGTGGCAGCTGAATGCCAAGAGTGACAGAGGTGCCCCTTGGAGTGGCTGGGAGAACAGGAAGGTGCGTTGCAAAGGGCCACGTCATCTTCGCCATAGAAACGAGTTCTAAGAGATGGAATATAGTTGGAGTTTCTTGCAGGGGGAGTCATCCTCCCTGCAACTCCAGGGGAAATGCTGTAAAACATTGGAAGGGGCCATAGGAAGCTCTTATGTCAGGAAAAAGGACATAGAACATTCTTATCCCTGAGTTCTTAGCATTCTATGTTCAGAGCAGCTTATTCAGGGGAAAGGAAGCATTCAGGTGTACCTTCCCTGGAACAGCAGTCTGTCAGTCTTCCCAGGTAGACCAGACAGGAACGACGACCAGATGAGCTAATTCTACTTTCTTGTAAGGCTACATTAACAGAATCTTGCAAGTCTGAAAGTACAAACCTCCCGCCGTCTCCTTTACAGCCTGAGAACATGGGGAGGGTCCCTTCTGAATCTCTTTCTCTTCTTGTTATGCAGTTACAAGTCATAAATGGATTAAGGGTCCAGTTAAATTTGGAATACTGATTTTCACTATAAGATTTTGGAATTAACTATAAAAAACAACTTCTTGTGTTAAACAGACTTATTTTGGCTATCCTGGCTATTACAAGTCATGACAAAAGATAAGGGGTGATTTTAGAAACTGGACACTAGAGGGGACTAAAGATTTTAAGCAAAAGAAAAAAAATACAAGCCTGCTCTCGATGTCAGTTAATACTGGGACTTTATGCTACAAAACGTTATAACATTGGAAATATTAAAGGAGACCTTTGAAGAAGGGAGCTGGAAATTAGTAACTACAATATCAACACTGTCATTAATGGAGCTTCTATAGATAGACTATATCTAAAAGTTGTTAATGAAGGAATGACAGATGTGGGACAGATTTTATCTGACAAGAGAAAGTACAGAATGCGGAACTACAAATGACAGGCCAAGAGAATGGTTTGGAAAAGGATGCTTTACTGAATATACAGTTTTAAAAATTAAAAGGGAAATATGAATGATAAACCAAGAGAATGACTGGAAAATGTTTTCTTATTGGATCTACAAAAGAGGCTTGTTAAAGCCTTGAAGAAATCTGTGTGATGGGATAAAGAAGAATTGAAGAGAAATCAAATCCTACAACAACATTTGATTGAACTAAAGATTAGGACTGTTAGAAGTAAAAGGAAGGAATATAAAGTTGGTTTATTTGATCAAGGTTAAAATAAGAAATTTTTAAAAACGGCCTGGCAACTGTTTATGGACCTTTTGCTGACACCAGGATTGAAAAATTGGTGTTTTATGGATTTGCTTATAGATAAGGGATGGGATATGGGATGAAGAGATATCTGTTTAACCTCATAAGGGGTGAAGAGTTATTAAATTTGTTTTATACTTGTTGTGATGAAGGTTGGAAGTCACCTCTTCTTATATTTCTTTTCTTTTTCTTCATTATATTCTTTTCTTTTTCTTCTTTTACTTTTTTCTTGCACTTTTTATTCTTTCTCTCCATTCTGTTCTCTTTCTCTAAGTTCAATTTGTATTAGTTTTTATTACAGTAATTAAGATTCTCAATAAAAATTATATTTAAAAAAAATCCTCCCTTTGCCCAGGGTAATTTATACTCCCCTGAAGAGGGAAGGTTAGGAAACCCAAGTCTTTAGTTGTCCTGCATTGTCAGCTTTTGTTTCTTTTGCAGCCTCCTCAAAAACCAACAGTTGAGCATTGCTTGCATTTTGTCCCTGAACTTTCAACTCTCCGTGTGCATGTCAGGTATTCCTCCACATCAGTGAGCAGTAGAATGCCTGCTTTGCACATTAAAAAAAAACAAAAGAAACCTCTTGACAGCTGCCATGATGATGATGATGATCATTTATTATTTCCCAAAGTGCTGAAGTATTTCAAGCTGCATTCGAAGGGCTGATACATCATGAATGCCAATGAGGATTCTGGATTTCTCTATCTAGGAAATACGAATGACTCTTGGCTTGGCCTGCATTTCCACCTAGCTTAATATTTGAGCTGATTTATCCCAACCTTCTATCCTTGAATTTGCATTCATTCCCAGGATTTGTATCTGAACCCTTTTAAGAAAGTTGAGAGTATTGCCAAGCATGCATAGAATGTCTTGGCCTTGCCCCTAAGTCATTCCCCCTTCCCTGCAAAAGATATTGTCAAAACCCTACTCTAAAGGCTGATGGCTCCCTTTGAGGTGACAATCAGCAAACAAAACCTTCTATGCTTTGGGCATGGGGTACAAGCAGATGATAGATTAGGAAAAGAAAAAGACTGTTTAAGGAGACCAAGAAAACTAGAAGAAGGGGAAGGCAGTGGGAATGATGGATGGATGCGGTCAAAGAAGTTACTGGAATTTCCTTGGATAATTACTAAAGACAGTTCAAGATGGTGAGCGTTTCTTCATCCGGTCACCTGGCTCTATGCCCTTGACTGACTAATCTGGTTTGTTTTGCAGCTGGTCCCGGGAAACATTCCCTTTGTTACAGAAATTGCTATAAATGACCCACAAGGCCATTTCAAGAAAGAGTAATAACCCTTCCATATCTGTGTGTGAGAAGAGACTTCACTTCTAGGCAGTCCAAAAACAGAGAGGGAATGGAGTTTCAGGATTCCAGGACAGTAGTTCCAGCCTCTTGGAGATCTTCCATAAAATAATCTATAAAAGTGCTGCTACGAACTATGCTATCAAATGTGGAGAACAACACAGTGGCCAGCAGGCTGGAAGAAGTCAGTCTGCATACTAATACCAAAGAAGGGAGACTTAACAAAATGCGCAAACTATTGTACAATATCCTTAATTTCACATGCTAGCATAAAAGTGGTTAGGGCCATCCAGCAGAGATTAGAATCCTACATGGAAAAGGAGACGCCAGATATTCAAGATGGCTTTAGAAAAGGCTGAGGAACAAGAGACATTATTGCTGATACATGCTGGATAAATTAGAAAGCCAAAGAATACCAAAAAGAAGTCACTTTGTGCTTCAGTGATTACAGGTAGTCCTCGAGTTACGACAGTGATTGGGACTGGAACTTCCATTGCTAAGCAACACGGTCATAAAACGTGACTTCAAATGACCGCATTGCTTAGTGACAGCAATCCTGACACTCCCTATTCCATCATTAACTGAATTCCACCATTCTTTGGCCAAGGACCCACCCCAATCCAAGCCATTCTGGTCCTCCCAGCCCCGAGCCTCGCTTCTTCCAAGGTAAGGCCTTCACTTCCCCTTCCCTTCCCCCCAACTGCCAATCCCCCATCTCTGCCCTTTTGGCTGCCCTGCACCCTGCCTTGTGGGGTGGCAAGCAGCCCCAAAACTGCATGGCTCTGGGGCTGCTTGCCACGCTGTGGCTCTGGGGCTGCAAGAAGACTGGGCCCCAGCCCAGTCCAGTCCCAGCCAGAGTTGCCTTTGCCACCCTGCATTCCAAGGCCCCTGCCACTCTGCGGTCTGCCGCCCCAGCTGACCTTCACCATCTTCTTGCTCCTGCTGGTGACGAGGCGTGCCTGCCCTGGCCCTTTGCAAGGCAGCTGCTGGCCATACGAGGCCATCTGTCATGAGTAAGGATGGCGAGCAGGGGGCCCCTATCCAGGGGGGAAAACGCATGCGCAGTACTGAGGAATTAAGCAACCATTCAAAGAGACACAGATCAGGCCCGCCTTAGCCTTTGGGTTTATATGTCTGGGTTTTTCCCACGCTTATTCAGTTTGTTAGGATTCTGTTTATGTAGCAGTAATAAACATTAGAGTACTACTCCTCGTCTCAGCATGTGTCTCACTGTTAGGACACCATCTTCCCCATGCTTTGGGAGGAAACCTCCATGTGCAATCTGGGAAGAAAGCTTTGTGTGGCCAGCAGCTGCCTCGGAAAGGACCAGGGCGGGCACGCCTCGTCACTAGCAGGAGCAAGAAGATGGTGAAAGTCAGCGTGGCAGGGGCTGTGGAGTGCAGGTGGCCCAAAGGGCATAGATGGGGGTGGAGGTAGCTGGGTGGGGAGAGTTGAAGCGCCCCTGTGGTTGTAAGTGCAGGTGGGCTGCCAAGTGCCTGAATTTTGATAAATTGATTGATTTGATAAATTGACCGTGGGGGCGCTGCAATGGCCGTAACTTCGGGGACCAGTCTTAAGTCCCTTCATTCAGCACCACTGTGTCATGAGTGCCGTTGAGCTGAAGACATCAGCGCAATGGCACACATGACAATAACAAGGAAACGGGAAGGGGCTCAAGATAAGTAGCCATCAACTTACAAAGACTGAAGGACAAGAGACAATGGCTAAGCGGATCGCGAGGCACACCCAAGCTGTTAGCGCTAACGCAACGGAGATCGCCCAGCTGACAGCAATCACCGGAGGAATAGGGAAACCGATGATGGGCGATCCCGGAACGCCAGCGGGGCCTCGCAACCCCTCACCTACCGGCAGGACAGCGTGTTGGACAAAGGGGGGTGACGTAACCGCGAGTGAGGGGGCGCTGACCGGCGCGGGGTATTTAAACCCCGCACCGGCGCGCTCCTGTCACTCTCAGCTTTTTTCCTATACTGTATCTACACTGCGAATAAACCAGAGCCTGTTTCACGGAATCAGCGTCTGTGCATTACTCGGAGGTAGGCAGCGCATGACATAAAGCTGAGAGTCATAAACTCAGCCTCGCCGAGCCCCACCGGACGATAACGAGCCGCGGGAGGAGTAGACGGCGAGAAGACCAGGAAGATGAGGCCGGCGCGACGCGGACAAGGGGGGCGAGCCGCACGGCAAGAAGCAGAGGAGGACCGATCGAGGCCAGAGGCACCGCGGACTCCCGGAGCCATGGACGCCCACCCGACCCAACCCGAGCCTCAGCTCCAACCCCAAGGGGAGATGGTGACGGAGGCAACCCGGCCACGGGAGGGAGCAACATACCTCCCGAGACCAGCGGAGAACCCCGCGCCCCACATCGCACCCCAGCAACAGGCGTGGAGCGGCAGCCCAACGGCGGTAAGCACGGGGGAGGACGAAGAAGCAACCCAGCAGACGGCGGAGGAAGCGGACCAACGGCCGAGAGAGACTGAACCCCACTGGCAACCCACCCCCGCCGACACACCGACGGAACCGGCCCCAGCGGCGGCGCGGATCGCGGACGAGGACGCACAAGCTAGACTCGCGGCCATGGAGACCCAACTGAAGGAACTCCGGACCATGCTTCAGTCGCTGATGCCCCCCGCGCCGCCCAACGACGTCCCCGCACAGGTCCACACCCCGAGCGAAGCGCCGAACCCCCACGGGCCAAATGAAGGTCAACAAACGGCCCAGGCGGACGACACCACAGGCCGGGAAGCGAGAGGAAGGGGCGCACAAAACGCCCGGGCCCCAAAGGACTTCCCCATCTTCTTTGATGGGAACCCCGCGAAACTGTCGTTCTTTATCACGAACGCCAGGGAGTTCATGGGGAGGCACGGACACTCCTACGACTCCGAAGCGGACAAGATCGCTGCCGTGGCGATCAAACTACAGGACCGGGCGGCGGACTGGTACGTCCAACTGTACGAGTCCAGCTCCCCCGCCCTCGCCAACTTCCCCGCCTTTATCAACGAGATGAAAAGCTACTTCGAGGACCCACTAGCCAAAGTGAGGGCGAAAAGCGCACTCCAAAGACTTAAACAGGGCGCACGCACTGTCCCGGACTACGCCCTCGAGTTCAAAGCCCTCGCGGGGAAGGTCAACGACTGGTCCGAGACCACCCTGCTGGAAATGTTCAAAAGGGGGCTCAACCGCGACGTACTTCAATGGGCCCTCTACCGCGACGACCCAGAAACTCTACACGGGTGGATCCACCTCGCGGGGAAAGCAGAACACGCGCACCGCACCTTCCTCATGACAACTACGGAAGACACGAACGACACCTGCAAAAAGGTACCCGCACCACACGTGGGGACGGCCGGCCCCACATACCCAAGGAAGAAATTTATTCGTGGGCCCCGCAGGAGGTGTGGAAAACTAGGGCACAAGACGGCAGATTGCTTCGCCAACCGACCGCCGACCAGTGTGCCTAAACCCACCTCGAAAACTAGCCCCAAACCACTTAACCCGCCGCTGCCCCCTCATCGCCGAATGACCGGAGCCACAGCGACACCAGAGGAAGGCTGGGACGCCCACTGGGGGGAAGAGGACGACGTAGACCCAGACCAGCCAGCGGGAAACGCTCCCCGCCTGCCCTGAAACGCGTTGCGAGGCAGGTGGTGGGACAGCAGCGCGGACCACCTCGACGGAACGGCGAAAGCTCTGTGATAATGGCGGCAATCAAACTCTCTGCCGGCAACGGAGCCACCACGGCTGCGGCACTAGTGGACTCGGGGTGCTCAAAAAACCTCATCCACCCCGACTTAGTCGCCAAACTCGACCTCCGCTGCTTCCCCCTCCCCACGCCGTTGGCATTCCACCAGCTGGACGGCTCAACAGCGGGAGGGAAACCAGCCACGATGCAAACCGAGCCGGTCACCCTGCAAATGGGCACTCACACCGAACGCACATCGTTCGTCGTCACCCACATCGGACGACCCATTGCAGTCCTGGGAATGCCATGGCTCGCGACAAACAACCCGCGCATCGACTGGGGGACCCGCACCTTCACATTTGGCGACGGCGAGTATCGGGCACCAGTTCCAGCGGGCAGAACCAACCCCACTGTGGGACGAGCAGAGGCGACTACACAGGACAACGCAGCTACCACAGCAGACCTACCAGAACAATACGCCGACTTCTCCGAGGTCTTCGGAGAGGCGGAAGCTGACCAACTACCCCCCCACCGCAAGACGGACTGTCGGATCGACCTGCTGCCCGACGTCCCCTTACCTAGACCGAAGATCTACTCGATGACCCCGAAGGAGATGGCAACCCTCCGGGAGTTCATCGATAAAAACCTAGAGGGGATTCATAGAGCCAGCATGCTCACCGGTCGGAGCCCCCGTCTTATTCCGGGAGAAGAAAGACGGCACCCTACGGCTCTGCACCGACTACCGGGGCCTAAACGCGGCTTCCCTGTCCAACAAATACCCCTTACCCCTGGTGAAAGACATGCTCGCCCACCTGTCCACGGGCAAAGTCTTCTCCAAACTGGACCTTCGCGAGGCGTACTACCGCATCCGAATCAGGGAGGGGGACGAATGGAAGACTGCGTTCAACTGCCCCCTAGGTGCCTTCCAGTACAAAGTGCTGCCGTTCGGACTCGCGGGGGCCCCCGGGGTGTTTATGCAGCTCATCAATGAGGTCCTGCATGAACACCTGTTCAAAGGGGTCCTTGTCTACATAGACGACGTCCTTATCTACACTAAAACACACAAGGAACATGTGACCCTAGTCAGGCAAGTCCTCAACAAACTCAGAAGGGCGCAGCTCTATGCCAAACCCACAAAGTGCGAATTCCATAAAGCGCGCCTAGACTACCTGGGGTACCGAATCTCCGGAGACGGCATTGAAATGGACCCCGCAAAAGTCGAGGTGGTGCTGAACTGGGAACGCCCCCACAACAGACGCCAACTCCAGAGCTTCCTCGGCTTCGCGAATTTTTACAGGTCATTCGCCCGGGGGTTCGCAGAGATAGCCCTCCCCCTAACGGACCTCCTCAAAACCAAAGGGGTGGGGGACACCCGACGCGCCAAGAACCCGGGCACAGTATTGAATTGGACTCCCGCGTGCCAGACCGCATTCAACAAGTTGAAAGCGCTGTTCACCACGGAGCCAATCCTCGTGCACCCGGACCCAGAACGGCCGTTCGTGGTCCAAGCCGACGCCTCAGACTTCTCCCTGGGGGCCATCCTACTCCAAAAGGACCCCACAGGACTCCTGAAACCATGCGCCTACCTGTCGAGGAAATTTTCTGAGACAGAAAGGCGATGGCACGTCTGGGAGAAAGAAGCCTTCGTGGTAAAATCGGCGCTAGAAACATGGAGACACCTACTCGAGGGAGCCACCCAACCATTCGAGGTCTGGACCGACCACCGGAACCTCGAGGCCCTCCGAACGCCCAGACGCCTCAGCCCAAAACAGGTCCAATGGGCCCAATTCTTCAGCCGCTTCAACTTCCAGCTGAAGTTCATGCCGGGTAAAAAGAACTTCCTGGCCGACGCCCTTTCCCGACTGCCCCAAGACGAAGAGCCCGCCCCAGACACCATTGGGACGGTCCTATCCGCCTCTCAACTGGGGATGGCCGTGACCACCCGGAGCGGCGCTCGGAGGCAGCTCGACTCTACGGCGCAACCGACGGCGGGACAACCTGTGACCAGACGACGCCAACCGCAACTACCAGGGGGGATACGCACGGACCTCGCCGCCGCCCTCAAAACCGACCCCTGGTTCCTGGCAACCCCCAACAAGGTAACGATGGCACAGGACCTGGCATGGGGGGAAGGCAGAATCTATGTCCCGGACTCGCAACGTCAAGCGATCTTGCATAGATCCCACGACGCCAAGCAAGCGGGACACTTTGGGTTCCTTAAGACCCTACACCTAACAAGGCGTCAATTCTGGTGGCCCGCGCTAAGACGAGACGTGAAAGCATACGTAGCGTCCTGCCCAACGTGCGCCAGGGCCAAACGGGCACCAGGCAAACCCGCGGGGCTTTTACAACAGGTGGCAGAACCCTCCCGCCCATGGGAGGAAATCTCCATGGATTTTATAGTAGACCTCCCACCCAGCCAGAAGAAAACGGCCATTTGGGTGGTGAAGGAGTATTTCTCGAAACAGGCCCACTTCATCCCCTGCACGTCGGTCCCGTCCGCACAACAACTAGCCAAACTCTTCCTCATCCACGTGTACAGGTTACACGGATGTCCCGCACGTGTGGTGACCGACAGGGGCACACAGTTCACTTCTAAATTCTGGCGGGCCTTCCTAAAGCTGACGGGGACCCAACAGGCCCTATCCACTGCCTGGCACCCCCAGACGGACGGAGCCACAGAGGTCCTCAATGCCACCCTAGAGCAATTCATACGCTCATATACCAACTATCATCAAGACGACTGGGCCGAACTGCTCCCGTTCGCCGAAGTCGCATACAACAACGCCGTCCACACGAGCACGGGGAAAACTCCGTTCGAGGTAGTCTCGGGGTGCGACTTCGTCCCCATACCGGAGCTACCACAACCCCCGGAACCCCAGGTGGACGCTAGCGACTGGGGACGGAAGATTGCGGAATCGTGGCCAATAATCACAGCAGCGCTGAAGGATGCACAGGCGGCCTACAAAGAGCAGGCCGACAAGCACCGGCGCCAACAACCGACGTTCCAGGCGGGGGATATGGTCTACCTATCCACCAAATTCCTAAAGTCACCCCAACCCTCGAAAAAACTGGGGCCTAAGTACATCGGGCCGTTCCGAGTCATGCAGATAGTGAACCCGGTGGCAATACGCTTGGACCTGCCACACAACCTACGGAGACTCCACCCGGTGTTCCACACCAGCCTCCTGAAACCAGCAACCACCTCTCGATGGCACCCAAGCACGCCACTGCCCTCACCGGTGATGATCGACAGGCAACATCACTTTGACGTAAGGGACATACTCGACTCTCGCAGGCAACGGGGAACTTTACACTATTTGGTCAGGTGGAAACACTTCCCCCACCCAGAATGGGTGGCGGCGCACAACGTTAACGCGCCTGACCTGACCCGGGCTTTTCACCGGGCATACCCCGACAAGCCAAAACCAAGACTAGCAAACCGTCACCTGCATAACCCCTCCCCCGCGGGCCCCCCCGCCTACCGTGCCCCAAGGGAAAGGGCCCCCCCAAGCCCGCGACTTGGGTGGACCTCCCCCCCCCGGGACTCACCCCCCCCCCCCGCCCCGGGCCCACGAGGCAGTAACAAGCGGTCGCCAGCACCCTTCCCCCGCCCCGGGCCCACGGGGGAGTGGCAAGCAAGTCAACAGTGCATCCTGGGGGCAACGCCCAGGAGCACACATAACAAAGGCGACGCACTTAGAATAAAAAATAAGGGCCCTACCTGGAGCTGATAAGCACCCGACCAGCCACGCCTCTCTCCTCGTCGAACTGAGCCAAACAAACAGGGTGTGGCCGGAGCATGCGCACGCCCAGGGTGTGACCTGGGCATGCGCACTAAGAACACACCCTAGAGAGACACGTGGTAGAGGGCGGAACAAAGGGAGGGGCGAAAAACACTCCGGCGGGAAATTCAAAAAAAAAAAAAACCATTTTGACAGCTCTCCTGGTAAAAAAAAAAAACCAGAAAACCGGGGGGGGGCACTATTCGGACAGGGGGCAGTATGTCATGAGTGCCGTTGAGCTGAAGACATCAGCGCAATGGCACACATGACAATAACAAGGAAACGGGAAGGGGCTCAAGATAAGTAGCCATCAACTTACAAAGACTGAAGGACAAGAGACAATGGCTAAGCGGATCGCGAGGCACACCCAAGCTGTTAGCGCTAACGCAACGGAGATCACCCAGCTGACAGCAATCACCGGAGGAATAGGGAAACCGATGATGGGCGATCCCGGAACGCCAGCGGGGCCTCGCAACCCCTCACCTACCGGCAGGACAGCGTGTTGGACAAAGGGGGGTGACGTAACCGCGAGTGAGGGGGCGCTGACCGGCGCGGGGTATTTAAACCCCGCACCGGCGCGCTCCTGTCACTCTCAGCTTTTTTCCTATACTGTATCTACACTGCGAATAAACCAGAGCCTGTTTCACGGAATCAGCGTCTGTGCATTACTCGGAGGTAGGCAGCGCATGACACACTGTAACTTCAAATGGTTGCTGAACAAATGGTTGTTAAGCGAGGACTACCTGTATAGAAGGGCTTTCAATTGTGTTGACCATATCAAGCTGTGGAATATGCTTAGGAAAATGGGAACTGCAGAACATCTCATTGTCTTTCTGCAAAAGCTGTATGCCGGTCAGGAAGCCAGGGTATGGACAGAACATGGCAAAAGGGTCTGGCTCCAGGTCAGCAAAGAAGACACAGTTGTAAACTGTCCCCTGATCTATTCAAGCTTTATGTGGAATACTGTATACATTGAGGGAAGCCGGACTGGAAGAAGGTGAGTGTGGTTTTAAAGTTGGAGGAAGAAACGTCAATAACCTGTTCTATGCTGGTGATATTACTCTGGTAACTGAAAATGCAAATCATCTGCAGGCTCTGGGAATAAAAGTCAAAGAGCCCAGTGAAAAAATGGAACTACCATTCAATATAAAGAAGACCAAATTAGTGTCAACAGGTGCAGCAATCAGCCTTGGAATTGACAATGAAGATACCAACGTGGCAGAGAGCTTCTGTGTTTTAGGATCAAATATCAGGAGAACCAGCAATCAAGAAATGTGCCATAGGGTACAATGGACACTTTTCATTATAGAGGAGCAATGAAAGCCTTGGAAAAGATATCCAGATGCCATGGTGTGTCTACCTCCACAAAGACTGGAATTGTTCTGGCAGTGGTTTTCCCTGTGATGTTTGATGGATGTGAAAGTTGGACTTTGAAGAACCAGGACAGGCACTTTTGAACTCTGGTGTTGGAGAAGACTCCTGAGAATACCATGGACAGCCAAGGGAACGAACAAAAGACTCCTCAAACAAATCAACCCAGAGTTCTTACTCAAGGCACAAATGACCAGGCTCAAATTATCATATTTTGGACACAGTAAATGAAGTTCCAGTTTGGTGTAGTGGTCAAGGCATCAGGGTAGAAACTGGGAGACTTTGAGTTCTAGTCCTTCCTTGGGCACAAAGCCAGCTGGGTGATCCTGGGCCAGTCCCTTTCTCTCAGCCCTGGGAAGGAGACAATGGCAAACCCCTTCTGAAAAACCTTGCCAAGAAAACTGCAGGGACTTGTCCGGGCAGTCTCCGGACACGATTGAACAGATTAAAAAAATAATAATAATAAAGATTCAGTTCTACAGAGAAGTCCGCAATGCTAGGAAAGGTGGAAGGAAAGAGGAGAAATGGGTGTACTGTTGGGAGAGCTGAAGGATGTCTGGGGGACAGATCAGGAGGACAATCTGAATATGCGGTTGCAGAGTAAGGACTGACTGACTGCATGTCCTCATCAAGCATAAGAAGGCTAAATAATTTTCTGTGTTCGACCTGAATATTTGTAATTAGACACAATTATTACAGAACTGATACTATTACAAATTACAGTGTTCGTAATATTATTACAAATATTGCCAGCTTCTTTTGACCATCCAAACAGCTAGCTAAATTCTGCCTTCCTGAAAGTTGCCACCCCTTGGAGAATTGGGGACGTTTGACAGCATTTTGAGACTTAGCTCCCTGCCTTTATTTTCAGGCTTCTGCTTGGCTTTTAAAATCTTTTTAAGCCATCACTTAGTTTTCCTTTCTTCCTTTGCTTTTTCATTTGCTTTCTCTCCCTGAACACACACACACACACACACACACCCTTCACTGCCACAGTTTAATGTATTTGGCATCCATCCATTTTTCTTCTCTCCCATACACCTTCATGATGATGGCTTCGCCAAGGAACAGGCTGCCAACTTAATGGGATTCATGCCGCCAACCTGCCTGGCCACCTTGATCCAAGGTGGTGGACCTGGAGGGTCAGTGGCCCTGCCGCTCTTCTCTGCCCCTGTCCAAATTATTTGGACAGGATGGTTGCACCTCCCTTTCCAAGCCAGGCCTAAGCTGGGTCTCCCCCTCTGGTGTGTGTGAAAATGGAGCTGCCTAATTGTTTCAATTGTGCTAAAAGAGGCGCCCAGGTAGTAAATCATAGAGCCAGGCTTGCTGGCAGCCAAGGAGGAGGCCCACTCCAGATGCAGTTAACTACTGCCTAGCAAGAGCATTTCAGCACCACCGTGTCAGTTCAAGCATCAGGATGCAAGAGGGATCTGGAAAGAGCCCCTCAGGGCAGACAGCCCTGGCATAAATGTTGTTTTGACACTGGCAACTTGAAAGAAGGTTCCAAGTGCAGCTCTGATCAAAGAAAGGGAATCTCTTCTGGAGGATCTGGACGGGTGTCTAGCCTTAAGCAGGGACCGGCAGCTTTTGAAGGCTCCCTTCTGGGGATGGAAGAGTGGGGAGGGACCACTGTCTTCTGGAGGGGAGAGAAGGTGGAGTTTAGCACCCTGGTAGATGGCAGCTCTTGACCCACATTGATCTGCTGGGCAGTTCTCTATATGCCCCATTCAAGTGTGTGTGTGGGGGGGTGGGGAGCAGGGAGGGTTAATCATAAAACGAGCAACCCAGGGAAGAAGACTTGAATCAATGCGTCCTGCAACCCTCACCAGTCAAATTGCATTTTTTTTTTAAAAAATGGTTTTTGATAGGCAGGATGAGGTGACTGGAAATTATCTGAGCAAAGACATTCCGGGGAGAATTTAGGAATAGGGGCAAGGGGTGGGAGTTTGGCTTCTGCACCACCACCACCCCACTGAATATACAAGCTCTCTGCCCACCCTCCCCTCTGCTTCATTCGATCAGGTGTTAGCAGATCCCCAGCTGGTTTCTGCCCTCGCACCTCCCGGGGTCCCTGGAAAGGTAGAATTCTGGCTCCAGTTGGGAAGGTCCCAGATTGGGGAATTTCCCCAAGTAAAAATAAGCACATCCAGATAGAGGACTGTGCTAAAACATTTGCTCTGCCATGCTGGATCTGAGCGTTATAAATAATAATTCTCCTATTGCTACTTTTGGGAGATGGTAACTGTTCAGGATCATGGAGAAAATCTGTCTCTGTGGTCACCTAAGAGTTGACACCGACTTGATGGTACATAATAAATCAGGACTGTTTAGGATCATTCACTTGTGACTGCACAGTGTGTAGGTTGTCTCTTGGGATCTCATGGCTGGGTGAGATCTGCATCTAAATGGGTAAACTGATTCTGGCAGGAGCTGTACCTGCAAGGCAATGGCAGATGGCAAGCAACTTGCCTCCGGGGTGTGGCCAGGAGAGAATTCACCACACTTGCAGGTCACTGCTTGAAGCTGTAACAGTCAGGGCTCCAAGTGTGCAATTATATAGCTCAGCCGTCTGTGACCCGGTGCGCGCTCATCATCCTCAGCCAGCATGTTTATTATGGGGATGAGCACAGCCTCCTGTGTTTGCACATCACCTCTGTAAGCAAGACTGCTTGTGGTTTTTATAGCGTTCAGAAGTGCTCTAGCTCATGTGAAAAACAGAGGCATGGGGCAAATCCTGTCTTAGGAGCAACAAAATGCCTCAAAGGGTGGGCCAGCCCTGCTTTCTAAGATAGTCGGCGTCATTACCGTTTTCTTGCAACTGTGGGGCTTGGGCTGATGTTGAGTGGCCTTCCCTCCTGTGGCCTGGTACATTTACAGCCAAAGTGAGATTTAGCCCTCAAATTCCCTGACTGCAGGACATACTCTTCACCCCCACAACTGTTGGGGTGAATGGATGATGGGATGCTCCCTGATGTCTTCCTCACGTACATTGATGCTCTGCATTTCTTTTGCAGTTGATGTCTTTGAACCCAGATGTCTCGGCAGATGCTTTCAAGGCTCTCTGGGAAATCAGCACTTATCAGATCCTCTCTTCCGGTCAGTTGGGAGTGATGAAAGGGCAGGGTGGAAGGAATTGTGTTTGCAAGAAAAAGGGGAGAGATTTAGTCTGCAGAAAGAGTATACAGGTAGTCCTCACTTAATGACCATTCATTTAGTGATGGTTCAGACTTACAACGATGCTGAAAAAAATGACATACAACTGGTGCTCACACTTACGACCATTGCAGCGGCCCCATGATCATGTGATCACAATTTGGGCTCTTGGCAACCGGTTCGCATTTATGACTGTTGCAGCTTCCTGTGGTCACATGATCACCATTTTCGACCTTCCCGGCCAGCTTCTGGCAAGCCGGATCAGTGGGGAACCACGTGATTTGCTTAACGATCACGTGGTTTGGTTAATGACCGGCACAAAGAAGGTCCTAAAAATCAGGTCAGATTTGCTTAATGACCACTTCTCTCAGCAACTGAAATTGCAGACTCAATTGTGGTCATTAAGCAAGGACTACCTGTACATCCTTCAGACCACTTTGATGCTTTGTTTTGCTCTGTGTCAGCCTATGCTGAATCCAAGGATTGTTTCATATTTTGCACCACACTTTGTTCAGGACTTCTTCAGCATGATGGTGATAGGATGTCTGGGGAAGGGGATTATGGGAGGAGGACCTGCTGCTCCCTCCCATAATCCCCTTCCCCAGCTGTCCTATAACCATCATGCTGAAGAAGGCTTCTGAGCGATGTATTATACAGCAGCCATGGGATGCCGGCTTCTGCCATCGGATGTCAAGCCCTGCTTGCTGTGCCTTTCTGAGAATCCCTTCAGAGCACCCAATGTGGAGCTGTTGGTAGCAGGCTGGACTGGCAGGGTGACGGGCCTTGGTCCCAGCTGGCCACCAGATCCAGGCCACCGCTTGAAGTGGTTGCTGAGCTTTGCCGCACGGGCAGGCTGGCCCTAGGCCAAGTCCGCCACTCTATTTAATATATATACTGTATATAACTGCCCAGAGTCGCTCTTTGAGTGAGATGGGCAGTGACGAAATTTGAAATGTAAATAAATGAATAAATATTTAAGGAGGAAGAGTGAGGAAGAGCCCGCTCTGCAAGAGGGCAGGTGCCCTAGGAGGCTGAAATGGCAGGGCGTTAGGGATTGGCTTTTGCTGACTCGCCAGACCCATGAATTTTCTCACATAGGTTTCAATGTCAGGAAGCACCTCTTTCCACTTTTTCACTCTTTTTAGGGAATCGGCTTATTTTAGCAGGCATCTTATTGGTGTCCTCCACTCTTTTTCTGTTCGTTTCAAGCTTTGAGGGCGGAGGAGAAAAGGAAGAAGAAAATCAAATAGACATCCAATCTGGGAAAAGAGGTGAAGGGATCCTAATCTTCTGCCAGCTGCATCTGTGCCTTCTTCTCCTTAGCAATTAACTGTGGTGCAGCAAATGAGAACCAGGATTGCAAGCGGGGAAGGGACAGGAGGAGTCAGTGAGGTTCCGCATACCTGCTTTTTTGCTTTTGGGCACAGAAGAGTAATAAGGGAGGTACAAGAAGGTTTTCCTGGGTCACAGGAAGGCTCTTCAGCAAAGATTTATTTCTTTATTTGCTCCTTTATGCCTTCAAGCCAGTTTTGACTCCTGGCAATTGCACGGACAAGTCCCTGCTGTTCTCTTGGCAACATTTTCAGGAATGGTTTGCCGTTGCCTCCTTCCCGGGGCTGGGAGAGAGGGACCGGCCCAAGGTCACCCGGCTGGGTTCGTGGCAAAGCCAGGACTAGAGCTCATGGTCTGGCCTCCTGGTTCCTAGCCTGGTGCCGTCACCCCAGACTGGCTCTCTGAGAAATGTTCAGTGGTTTATCTGCCTAATCAGAAACTCTGCCCTGAGCAAATCTGGACTATTCCTACATCTTTGTGTAAGAAATCTGTTCCTTGATGCAGGCGGCTATTAACGCCTTCCTCTGGTCTTGCTCTGTAGCTTCAGAGCCCAAGTGAGCCGCAGGTTTTTGCCAGGCAGAGCTGTAGCGTTGTTGCAACTTCTCAAACTTCTCATTCTGCGGATGGCAGCCTTAGTCTCGAGAGCCATGTGCAATTCCCAGACCCATCTTTTTATAGACCATCACCACGCACACGCAGGCACCACGACTGCTGAAAATTGGCAGCACAGTTGCTGCTATTTTGAGATGGGAAACACATGGAACTGTAGAAGTCCTAAAATAGCTTAACGTCGTTTGGGGAAAAAAAAGCAAAAAAGCAAGAACCCTTCTGTGCCCTCCCCCAGTTCCACAAAGAAGCAAATTATCTTCCTCTGTGGGTGTGAAATGGCTCATTCTGCGATGTGGCCCACAGCACCCTCTCCTTCCCTCGAAAGCATTAACGCGCAGACCACACAGCAAGGTCTACACGCTTCACACATTAAAAATCAGTTGGAGCTTTGATCGCACCATCACAGCCACCATCTTGACTTTTTTGGCCATACCCTGTGGACACCCCTGAGACCCCAGATGCCCAACCACTCAGCCACTTAATTGTGCAACAGCTTGAACAATGAAATGGTGTTTCCTTTGCTAACCGCCCCCTCCTCAAATCTTGCTGTTTATTCCAAATCGTTTGGGCCAAACCAAAAAGTTTCTGGAATCCGCAGTACTGGTAGTCCTCACCTAATGACCATTTGTTTAGTGACAGTTTGGATTTAGGATGGTGCTGAAAAAGCTGACTTGCAACTGGTCCTCACGCTTATGACCGTTGCAGCATCCCCGCGGTCACATGATCACGATTGGGGCGCTTGGCAACCAGTTCGTATTTGTGACCATCACAACATCCCGGGGTCATGTGATCGCCATTTTTTACCTTCCCAGCCAGATTCTGGCAAGCAAAATCAATGTGGAACTGTGTGGTTTGCTTAACGACCATGTGGTTTGCTTAACAACTGCAATGATTCGCTTAACAACTGCTGCAAAAAAGGTCATAAAGTTGGGTCAGATTCACTTAATGACCGCTTCACCTAGCAACCGAAATTCTGGTCCCAATTGTGGTCATTAAGCAAGGATTACTTGTAAGGGCTTAGAAATGTCTCTCTCCAGGCCATACGCAGAAGCTAATCAGACTGACGGTTAAATCTGGCTGTAGCGCTTGTGAACCTGCCTGTCTTCCTGCACAGCTGAGGGCAGCAGCCTTGCAAACATATGTCTGTCTCTCCTGATTTTTTTTGCCTCTGCTCTCTGCCTCTCAGCGTCTGCTATCTGAAGTGGCAGCCTCGTTATTTCTAATTGCTGAGCCTGGCCTGAGTTCACGGAATTGCACCCCTGAAGGAAGGACCAGCCATGCCAGCCCTTTCACGATCCCTTGATGCTGAACCTCCCACACCAAACCTGCTTTTGGTGAAATAGTTCGGAACTTGAAGGTGCTGGAGAATCTCCCGTTTTTAACAGGCTTTGTAGATCTCTCCCAACTAGAAATCTGGAAGGCTCCTTGGAGAAAGGAGACTCTTGGGATCTTTAACAGAATTCTCAGGATCTTTACTAATCGGCGCCTTACAGATTTCTCTGGGACTGTAGGTGCGATGATGGTTAAAGATACACAACACTGAATGTTTGATTTTAGAGCTGGGCTACCTTTAGTTGTGAAGCTGTCTCATCAAACTTTTGCCCTTGTTGAAGAACTGATGATCAGTGAAAAGTACATTATGGTCAGTCTATTAATGCAGCAGGGAATGATATTAAAGGCAAAACTGAAATACTTTGGCCACATAATGAGAAGACCGGACACCCTGGAGAAGATGCTGATGCTTGGGAGAGTGGAGGGCAAAAGGAAGAGGGGCCGACCAAGGGCAAGGTGGATGGATGATATTCTAGAGGTGACGGACTCGTCCCTGGGGGAGCTGGGGGTGGTGACGACCGACAGGAAGCTCTGGCGTGGGCTGGTCCATGAAGTCACGAAGAGTCAGAAGCGACTAAACGAATAAACAACAAAATTAATGCAAGTAAGGAACAACTTTTCTATTGATTTCTCTCTTTTTTTCCCCAAATAGGTCTGGAATTTTATTTTTAATAAAGATGCTGAGCTCTTGTCCCTGGCTAGGGAGAAATGTGTTCCATCCCAACTTGTTATGAATTTACCACGTTCACTTCAAGTAGAATTAAAATGCATGTGTGCACCCAAACGTTTTTAAAACTTCTGCAGTGTGTTCGCAGACTAAGAAAGCATGCAACAACTCATCTCTTAGATTTAAACACACATAAATATACATAGGATGGACCAATGCACGCAGTTTTCTGCAGAGTTAAAAATGTCCAGTAATTTGTATTGATTGATCCTTGTCCCGTTCCATCCATGTGCCTCGTATGTCTTGATTTTATGAGCGGCTTTATATATTTATATTTATATTTATATCCCGCCTTTATTATTTTTATAAATAACTCAAGGATGTGAACATACCAAATACTCCTTCCTCCTATTTTCCCCACAACAGCAACCCTGTGAGGTGAGTTGGGCTGAGAGTGAGGGACTGGCCCAAGGTCACCCAGCCGGCTTCCACGCCTAAGGCGGGACTAGAACTCTCAGCCTCCTGGTTTCTAGCCTGTTGCCTTAACCACTAGACCAAACTGGCTCTCTACTTAAATCTGTTTGAGCCAGGTATTGATTCTCTCAGCAGCCTGCTAGTTCTCTTTCCCCAAGCTTTTTAATAAAGTGAATAGAAGTGATAGGAGACAGTAAATTCAGGCTGACATCTCAGACCCGTGTCCTGGCAGAAGGTAACAGCTGCTGGCATCTCCTCCCCATCTCCTTTGTCAGATCTGTTTGCTTGATGTCACCTGTCATCGCTCCTCCCCTGGGCTGCATGGATCTGTGCCACTTCCTCAGTGCTGCTGGCAACTGCTTTAAGACCCCTTCCCCTTTGAGGACCCCACAATGTGATCTGGTGTCCACCTCTGCTGGGCTGCAGCTGTGCCTGCCGCCAGAGGTGGACCTGCCCGCTACAAAGCTCCCTGGATAAAAGAGTGCTATTGTGTGCTCCGGCTGCTTCTGGCACAGATGGCCGCAGGGAGGAAGCTTAGCTTTGGTCCTAATGAAGTGGAGGAGGCCCCCGGGCAGGGCAGCGAATGTAATCCAGGGCTTCTGTGCAGCTGCTGGAAGATCGGTCCGGGGTGTGAGAAGCCACAGCAGAGAAGCTCTTTGTCTGGCTCGGCTGCTGACTGGCAGGGTGGGAAAGATGCTGTTGGGTCACCTTGGAGGCATTTTGGGTGAAAAAAGTCCTAACAGATTAGCTGTACAGGTAGTCCTCACTTAACGACCACAATAGGGACTGGAAACCGTTAAATGGTGTGGTCATTAAGTGAGTCACCACATGACTGGAGCCAATTTTACGACAATTTTTACGACAGTCGTTAAGTGGATCACTGTGGTCATTAAGTGAATCCAGCTTCCACAATTGACTTTTTTTCCAGAAACAAGCAAAATAGGTCAGAAATCGCAATCACATGACCACAGGACACCGCAACTGTTTGTAAATATAATCCGGCTGCCAAGTGCCCAAATTGCAATCATGTGACTGCAGGGGGGGTGCGACATTTTGCGACAGTCGTAAGCGTGAGTACAGTTTGTAAAGCGCTTTTTCTGAGGCTGTTGTAACTTCGGACCATTGTTCAATGAATGGTTGTTAAGTGAGGACTACCTGTAGCTTCAGGGGCCTCTTTGCCTGTGGCAGGAGGGTAAATCTGCAGCTTGACTTTCAAGACCACCCTGTCAAGTCCTGAATCAGCTGTTGGGTCTTACCCATCCACGAAGGCTTCGGGCCAGGATGGCAGCCATCCACTAATAGTTCACCCTCTGTAAAGCAAAGCATCTTGCAAGCGTGTTGCCCACCACGGTCATTTCCCCGTTTGAAATGAACCGGTTCCAAAAATGCAACTGCGGGGGACAAAGGACAGATCTGGTTAGCTCTGGAGAAGAGCAGGAGGAGTGGGAATCTCAGCAGATACAGGGTTACTGGTCCGGGTGAACTTCTGATCCTGGGAAGTAAACAATTGCTTGGCTTCCAATCTTCCCCATGGGCTGTTGTTGGCATAGGAACTTAGGACTCCTAGCAAAATGCTTGCCTGGTGTGATGGTCTGTGGGAATGACCCTGGGAGACAGGAGAAAGAGCCACGGCCTAGACAGCTGGCGTTCAGAAAGTATCTCAGCCCACAGAAGGAAAAGGGGGCATGGGAAGCATTTCAGAAGGGGCCTTCCCTAGTTTTCCAGAAAGTAAAAGGAGAGGAGGGGAGAAAGGCTTTCAGACATGTAAGGTTCTGTCAATGTAACCTTACAGTAAAAATCAGAGTTAGTGCTCATGGTTGTGCTTCTTGTCTGGACTACCTCGAAGGGCTAACATCCATCTTGTCCACACCCCAAGTACCTCGCTAGGATTGAAACCCTCACCAAGCCAGTCTTATGGTTCTTACTAACTAATGTTTGATAACACAACACTGAGCGAGTGCAAAAGGCTTGCTCTAGGCCACACCTAGCTTAGTCGGCGGCAGAATCTGAACATAAGCCTCCAACGCAGCTGCAAAGCTGTCACCGGGCAACAGCTGAGCACACAGTTCCTGCTGTCCAGGAGCCAGGAGAGTGGGTGGGTCAGAGCGAGGGAAGCTGGACAGGAACAGAGATGCCACATTGCTCCTTTGGAGAGGAAAGTGAACATCTGGCACGAATCAGCTCTTGGAAGGCCGTGGAGCAAGGAACATTAAGAGGGTTGGAAGTGAGCGTGAGCGAGGTTAAAGGCTGAGCGTGGGAGTTGCCAGGGGAAGGAAGGAAGGGAAGGACAGAGGGCAGCCCCTGTTTCCTGCCTTGGTCTGTGAGGGGAGACCCAGATGATCCCAGGTGTTAGGACGCAGAACTCCTGCGTCATCACGGATGCCTGCTGTCCCTCACGGGGGATGCACAGCCCTAGCACCACCCTACGCCCTGCAGGGTTTAGATCTCCCCAAACGTTCGTCTGGAACTTCCAGGTTCTCCCCATTTCAATCTCACGTGAAGCACCATTTTCTAGCTCCTGTGCTGGGGAGATTCACAGGCCACCTGGGCATTAGGAACTTGGCCACGTTTGTACAGAGGAGGCTCAGCGTGTTTGTTCTGAATGCAACAGAGGTGCAGATGAACAGGAGACATCCAACGTTAGGCTGTCACATCCCAAACAGCTGTGTGATCCTCCAAAGCTACGTAAAATCTGTTTTTTCTTGCAAGTTTATCTTATTTTTATCTTCTTGGAGACTCAGGCTGCTGCTCTGCCGCAGTTTTGGAAATCGATGCTAAAGTCAGGCCTGTCTCACAATCCAGGAATCAGGATATACAGCCCAGAGAGCTACCTGGAGCGAGTCCTGGAGCAGCAATTGCCTGGCATCTCCCATTTGGGGCCCCATTCAGATTCAGAGAGCAGGAAACTGGCCAGAGCCTATTGTAAACTTTTCCCGGTGAAAGCCCCACTCAAAAGGGGTGTCCACTCACCCACCAACATGAGGTCTGAGGGACACGCTCTTGAAGACACAGTGAGCCTGGGCCTCCTGTGCTCCCACAAGAGTTCTCCCTGGTGAGGAGCGTGTGGGCGCGAGCATCAGGGCCTTGGGTTCATCCAGCAGATGGGAAAGTAGACAAGAGATGAAGGGATCCTTTAATGGCTTTGTCAGGGCAGGAAGAGATTTTCTTCTCTTCCCGTTTCCTCCTCTGGTTTCAGAAAAGTGGCTTCTCTTTCACTGCAAGAGCTATGGGAGAACGGGCATGTTTACCAGATTTGATTTTTCTGGCTTCCGTTCACTATGGGGCCATCAGTCTTGTAGAGAGTGAAGAACACAAGCAATAAACATTTGGAAAGTAGCAGCTGATGCCAGCTGGAGAAAGTATTAGACTCAGCCATTCAATCAGTTCAGCTCAGAACCATCCATGTGGATCATGAGTTAGCTTCCATAAAACCTAAAACGTCTTGGACAAATTTGCAGCAGGATTTAGGAGCAGCTTAGAATATTCACCGTTGTATCCAACCTGCTAATCCAGCCTTCTCTGTTACCAGGGTTAGCTTACAGTGGAGGAAGGAGCCTTCAGATTGGTGGTTTGTGGCTTTTTAAGAGTGGTTGTAGAGGAGAGGGACAGTGGTACCCAAAATGAGGCCACCGTAGAACAACATCCCCAAGGGGGCATCATGCCACGTCTCCATCTGCAGAAGAAGGCGAGTCCATGTCAGAAGGGAAAAGTTATGCGTTTTGACTGTTGCTTGTTCCCCAAGGACAATTCCTGATAGCTCTCAGTGATACATTACTGTCCTTGATTCCTTCCCATAATTTATCATTTGGGGGGAAAAAAATGACTGCAGTATCACAGGATGTGAGAGTTTCCATTCTCTGTTGTTCAGCTTTTTCCTCCAGGACGACCCAATCCTGTCTGGGTGTGTTGGGTTACGACTTCCAGTGTTTTCAACCAAATATGGGAGTTAAATTGCACATCCATATCAAACCAATACAGGTATCCTACAAGGTGCTCTGTTGAAGGGCAGCATATTGTATGCATAAAGTATATTTGTCAGTAGCATACTTTAGGGTATTTTCTGAGTTTTTTCTCCTATTAATTTTTTTTTACTAGAACACTTCTAAAAAAAAAATTAGCTAATGAAAGGCAAAGTAATGCAGGCTAGATGTATAGAGGATCAAGAAGAGCAGGAAAGAAGTCTTCCTTCATATATAATAATGGGAGTGTGGTAGTTAAACTGTTGTCATGAAAACAGGGGTGTTACACATGTTTGTTTTCATCCACACAAGTTTGAAAAATATGGATGACCCAGCTAGATTTGGATATTGTAACGTAAGTTTACAGCAACATTATATTGGTTTTGTATTGAATCAGTCTTCCCAACTCTGGTGCCTTCCAAATGTGTTGGGTCTTCAGCTCCTGGCCACAATTGTCAGCAAATAGGGAAGATGCACCAGATTTGCGATGGTGTGTTTAAAGATCTCTTGCTCCTCTGGTTTTCTTTTTTTGGAAGGGAAGCAGGAAGTAATCCATGGAGCCCAAACTTTCTAATGTGCCTAATTTTTCTTCCTCTACCTCCTCCTCTTCCTTTCTAACCAATGAATGGAAAAGTAGCAAGCGACAAAGCAAAAGCCTGTCTTGTGCGTGACTGGTATTTTTCAAAATATAAGTGCTGTGTGCTATGCTTTGTCTACTCTCTGGTCTATGAGTTTTTCAGCAACCATTGTGAGGGAATGCTCATAACATGCTCTCAAAATGCCAAATGTGTCCAGTGACCCTGAACGGCCCAGGATTACTGCACTAAACTATAATGCGGTTTTGACTTAGAATGTTGTGTATTGGCTAATTGGAGCTCAGTCAGTACATTATTGTTAAACAAGCCATGAGTCAGGGATTGGCACCACATTTCCCTTTTGAGTTGGGGCATCTGTGTCCCCTCTTCCACACACACACACACCCTTTAAGAATGTCCTCACTACTGTCTGATTGTCAAATCTTATGAGATTTTTCACCCTGGATGAAAACTCTCGATTTTGGCATTCTGGCACAAGATCCATTGAGTTCTTGGGGTGATATTGGTGATATCTAATGAGGCAATCATCTCAGGAAAGATGAAATGATGTTTGTATATTTGAGTGGGAGTTATTTATGTAGAATCATGCAGTGACACCTGAACCAAGGGTGTCTGCCAAAGAGGGGGAGCCAAAAAAGTCAAGATGGTGGCCACGACTGAAGCCCCACCCCTTTTTTACATGCTGTAGTGATCCACACCATCAGATAGCAGAAGGTTAAGATGGTCTTGATGTGGTTTCCCCCTGCTCCTGCAAGGGGGTTAGTCCAAACAGCGGGGGAGCCCCCTCGGTGCACAAATCATCATTTTGTAGGATGGCTTGTCTCTTGTGATGCACATACCAACTTCATTTCCAGCATTTTTATTTACCCAGAAATGTTGTGAATAAATGAGGGATGCTTCTCTCCATCTCTCTGTTGTCTGAGGAAGGGAGTGTATCTTGTCAGTCTAACTCAGTGTTTCTCGACCTTGGCGACTTTAAGATGGGTGGACTTCAGCTCCCAGAATTCCCCAGCCAGCTATTCTGGCTGGGGAATTGTGGGAGTTGAAGTCCACCCATCTTAAAGTCGCCAGGTGGAGAAAAACTGATCTAACTCTTCCACCCCTTTTCCTGTTCAGCTCCTTTGCAGTTCAGGGCAGATAAAGGCTCTTTTGTCTGGGCCTCCCAGTCTGCCCCACACCCTCCATTTTCCTTCCAGATCCCCAGCGGCTTTTTGCTGCTCCTACGCCACACCCCATCCCAGCCGAAGCACCTTCAAAATTGCATGGGACAGGGCCCAGCCAGGCGTCAGGTAATTATGAGGTGAGAAAGGGAAAGGGACTGAGACAGGGGGAACCTGTCACCCCGCTCCTGGCTGGAGCAGCCTCCTTCCTTCCCCTTCTCAAAAGTGGCAATTTAAGGAAAATTGCTCAGCTGAGAAGAAAGAAAGCCGGCGAGCAAGCAATCTGCAGATGGCTTGCAAGAAAAGCCGAGGTTTGAGTGAAAGATCGGTTTCTCTCCGACAATTATGTGCAGGGAGGGTTTGAGTTACGTACCTGGGGAGGCCCGCCAGATTATCTGTTTCCACGTGGGGAAGGGGAGGGATGGAGAAACAGACCCTCAGGCCTCCAGAATTTGGGTGGGAGTCTTCTGCTTCCATACACCTCCCCGTGACATCCTGGGGCTTAAAAAGCTAAGCTGATTAAGTTTCGGTTCAGCTCCTGCTTGAGATGAAACCTGGCAAAGAGAGTTTTGCAGGGTTCCTTCTGGAGCTGTGGGGCAACCAAGCCCTCCCCATCAATCTGACTCCTGGGATTCTCCCCTCCCCACAGCTAAGATGCTATGCCAACTTGGTGCCCCCACCGGCATTCATTTCCCCACCCCAGTTGCTCCAAGGGGCAGCTTTGCCACTCCCACACTATGGCCAGCGAGAAGCAAATGCAGCGAGGGAAGAAGCTGGTTGCTGCATTTCTGCTGCCCCATTGGCAGCTGGGCGAACTGCCAACTCAGACATCGTACCGTGGGAGGCTATGAAATTGCTACCCTGGCTTGTTCCTCAAGCAGTTAAATCAGTGAGCCAAGGATTTGGGCCAGTGACTAACGCCCAGGGCTCTTAGGCAGAGCAGCCCCAGTTTTCACAAGAGCTGTTATGGCCTTGAACAAGAGAGCTCCTAGCCTGATCCTTCTTTCATCAGCCTGAGAGCAGCACCTCAGTTCCTTTTGGCCTGCCCTGATGGGAGATGTCTTCACTTCTGATTTTCATGTTTGGCACTGGAAAGAGTTATAAGCAGCCCTAGGCAAACTTGGTTTGTACATCTTCAAAATACAGTGAACAGCTTCTGTCCTAGGCTCCTGAACCATGGTGCTGCTGAGGTCAACAGGCTGAGCAAGTTGCACCTTAGAAAGTTCCCTGAAATGGGAACTTCATTACGCTTCATGTTATGTATCAACGTATAAATAACATATGTTATTCACGCTGAAGTCTCTGTGATTCCACAACGAGGTATGTGCGAGGGGAGAGAGTAATCCGGCTGTCACTTGCCACTTAAGTGGTTTCATTTTAACCACTTGATGCATTACCCTCTTAAGAAAGGAATATGACAGAGGGAAGCATTGCAGGACCACTGGATGAACGAAGAGATGGTTTACCTGTCTTATATTTCCTTGGTTTCGCTCAGCTGGTATTACAATTGCTTCCATGCTTCATTAGGAAAGCAGAGTTGTAGTAGAGAGGAAATGGGCCCTGGGGAAGCGACGGAGGCACCATTCCTTGGCAGAACATTGGCTGAATGCAAAAAGCCCACGTCTGTTCCATAACTATTTCAAAAACAATCTCTACCTAGGGTGGGGAGAAACCCCCATCTAGGAGAATGGAGGATCTGCAACCTACCATCTATGTTCTTTTGCCCTGACTGAGGAGTCACAGCTGCCAAAATATATATTACATGTGTATTATTGAAGTTTTAGTGATTTAGAATAATGTATGATTTATCACAGATATTATAATATCTGTAAAACACCTAAAGTCCCCTAGGATAGAGGCAGCAGATAAATGGTGTAAATAAATACATCCGGAAAATCATGTTGTGGGCACTTCTCTAGAGTAACCTCTGGAGGAAGGGTGAGCCTATTCATACAGTGGCTGCCACAACTGATATGACCATTTTATAGAATATCACTTACTTACTTACTTACTTACTTACTTACTTACTTACTTACTTACTTATCTATCCCGCCTTCATTATTTTTATAAATAACTCAAGGCGGTGAACATCCCTAATACTCCTTCCTCCTCCTATTTTCCCCACAACAGCAACCCTGTGAGGTGGATTGGGCTGAGAGAGCGACTGGTCCAAGGTCACCAGCCAGCTTTCATGCCTAAGGCAGGACTAGAACTTTCAGCCTCCTGGATTCTAGCCCGTTGCCTTAACCACTAGATAAAAACCTTCTCTGCCTGCTGCTGATTTTTTAGACAGGTGCCCATAATTCCGAAGAAGAAATTAGGTAGCAGTCATCCATCAGACTGATAGGGCCCATAGGCAATTTGGGGGGGGGGAGTGATGTTGAAGGACAATTTGTTTTGCATTCTGCTAACTTCTTATTTTGTTGTAAATGAAATGATGTTTCTGAAAATAAGAAAAGTTACATGGGTTAGGGAGCCTAGCAGGTACCAAGAAACAACTGGTGTTTTGAGGCGCCATGTTGGGACCTTAGTCATAGACCATATTGCATAGGAACATCAAGAGTCTGGCTTGGTGTAATTTGACATCCAGAACTGTAAACCCAGCACATCTTTGAACAAAGTTTGGGGAAGTTAGGTATTACTTATCTGCCTGGGTCATACAACATTCCTAAGCTACTTGGTTGTCTTGGTGTGTGGCACAAAGTTCAACCACCATGGTGTTTAAGCAGTGTTTATGACTTAGCCTTAAATAAATCATGGGATTAATGCAAGGGATGAACTCAGCCATGATCTTCAAATCAAAACACATCCCCCAGAAATGAAAGCTTTGGTTGGCAGTCCGTTCAGATTGATACAGCAGACCTGCTGATCATCATCCCAATTGACTTGCAGATGCTGACTACCCTGAAACGTGGTCTCTAGAAACACTCTTATTTTCTAAGGCACAATGACTCCTTCCATCAACTTCACTTTTAACTCAAAGCATGATAAGAAATAGCACATTACAGTCAACACTTGGTCCTTCATTAGAGCAACATTTCCATGGTGGTTTGGGGTGGCTCTTTCCTACCATGGAATCTTGGGAAGTGTAACTTTGGGAATGGCAAGGAATATTGACCCCAGAACTCTTATTAGTTCCAGCAACCTGATCACAAGATCTCTTCTTCCCTCTTTTGGTCTACTGATGCCAATCGTTTCTTCTCTTCTTAGCAGACAAAGTCAGCACTGATCTTTGGTGCCCGGAGCTGAAGGACATCACCCAAGCTTTCTACAGTTTCGGAGCCTGTCCTTCCGCCTTGTTCCCTGCTGGACTTTCTCAGCATGAATTCATATCTGAAATCTTAAAGTGAGTTGAGATTTATCTCTGCAGCACCTGCTTGTATTTTGTCCCTCTCTATTTGAGTTGTTAAGAATGCATTATTGCAACACAGAGACTCATTGTATATAGAGAAAAAAGGTATTAGAATGGAGAGAATACATAAATTGAGGCCATGTTGACACAGGTAGGACCAAGGTCTCAGCCAATTCAGTGACTGATGCTAAGCAAGTCTAGGCAAGAATCAGAGACTGTCTGTAAATCTTTTGAGCATACAAATATAATGGTAGGAGAATAAATTGCTGGTTGGATAGATAAAAACAAGTGGGCACATTGCATTCTATTCAGCCTGTCTGGCTCCCTTCTGTTTACTTTATTTCCTTGCAGAGATGGTGAGTCCCTATTTTGTGCGGCTTTCTTTCAGAAGCAGTTGCGTTGCACTTCCAGAGATTGTTTTGTAGGAGGCACTCTAACCGTGAAATCAGGAATGTTCCAGACAAGTATTTTTGGTCATCGGGAATAGTATAAATTAATTCTCATTTTGGAGCTCATCTGTGTTCCTTGCCCAATCCTGAACCATTATAGGGGTGATATAAGAAAGCATCTAAACCATCTTGGTTAGATCCGTTTTATCTTTCACTGTAAGGGCTTGCAGCCAGAGGACCCAATAATTTGCTATCTCTGGAAATGGGAAAAGGGTGGAGTCTGAGGACTGTAAATTGGAAATGTCCACATCGCACACGTTCATTCTGCTTTTGCTTCTGGTTAAATACGTTCCACAGGTTTTTGCAGAACCAGCAAGCTCTAGTCTGCTTTGACTAGAGGCCAGAACAGAACAGTAAATATTTGTGTGCAGGTAATGAGGAGTGATGTTTTCAGGTCTCCCTGAAGCTTTTTTTCTTCTTGTTGTTTATATAGACTCTTAAAAGCAACCAGTCATTCATTTGTTCACTTGAAGAGTTTTACTGACCACCTTTTAGGGCCAAATCCTGATGTATGAATGTACATAAAGGGACCCGTAGAGTTGCTAAGAGGGAAGCGGCTGTGGATCACAGAAGCCATTCATGTTCTTGAGATCTTTTCACACCAGCCTCGTCCAACATGGTGTTCTCCAGATATACTGGGCAACAGGCTGGGAAAAACAGCTAGATTTCCAAGACCTCCTTAAAGTCCTGTAGTGCAAGTAATAAACATTAATTAACCAGAAACCCTCACGCATGTAGGGTCACAGGTCTGAAGTCCTGTTTCAAAAAGCGTTTTGACTCCTGCTTCTATTCTGTTGCAGCCTGTGTGGACTTAGTCGCATGTGGTTGTTGGGAAGGTCTGGAGCATTCTCTACCTTGAGATAACCTCCTTGGATTTTAGCATTTGGAGTCTAGGAAAGGTGGCAGAGAGACGAGGGATCTCATTTAGGGGTTCGGTACTCCAGAGAATGTTGCTGTAAGTTGAAACTCTGAAAACGATTGAGAGCACAAGGCCTCTTAATGCAGAAAAAGCACACTGTCTTGGGCTGTACTCTTGCTTAACTCACTCCCATTGATTTCAATGGAGCTTTCACAGCAGGGCATCCTGAAAGAGAGGGGCTTTCTACATTATTCCTAGAATGGGGTACTTATCTGTAAGTAAAAGCATCATATGACTGGTCAGTATTGCTATTCAGATTGGACACAAATTTGAATATATTGGGATCAGATTTCCTTGAGAAGGTGATGGAACTCTTATATGGAGATGGCCCAACACGTTATAGCTTATTTATGGAAGACTGTAGAAGGAAATTCTCTCAATGGTATAAGGAGGTAGGGAATTTCCCCTTAGCTGAAAGTTTCATCAGCCAAGATAGGTTGGGTAGCAATATTATAATTATGGAGACCACTCTTCCTTAATATGTTCTAAGTTTCTTAGAAACTTAGGTTTACATTAAAACTAAGGTTTACAATAAAAGTGAAGTTAAGAATACCTGACCCCCTATAATCTATGGGTCAGTTTGTTGGGGTTGTCATGAACAAAGGGCTTATTGGTAGTAATAAATAATTGTTGATACAGTTTAATTATGCAATTAATAGTTTTGTTATTTTACTTTTTGTTAGTTCTGGTAAACAGGTGTCTTTTTAAGTTAGTACATAGATACTTCAAAGCAGAGAGCCGAAAAGCATCCTTTAAGAATTGATTCAACTGACTGAACTCCATTGGTGCTGAATTCATTTTAAAAATCATTTTATCTTGTTTTCATTTCCAGTTCTTTCATTCTCTGATGATAAAGTCCAGAGCAGGTGGTCTGTGCTGCGATTCCTGGGTTTAGTTTATATCTGTAGATAATGGTTTACAGCAAAGCTTTTAAAATGAAATGATGCACGCGAGCATAGGAATGCCTCTTTTAAATTCATTGAGTTCACTGTGAACCGAATGCATTATGCAGATCTTTATGCAAAGATTATTTTATTAGTTGACTGTGAAGACTTACACTGATCCAAAGTGGCAATAATCTAGGTGAGCTACTTAAGCCTTATGTATTGCAATGTCTAGGTCAGTAACAGAAAGGAAGGAAATATGTTCTTGATGTCTTGATGGATTCCAAATATTGGGGAATACAGTATATGCATCTTTAACACACAACGTGTTCAGAGACATATTGACATCCTTTGAATTATTAGCCCCAGAGATGGCAATAATAGGACATCTGAGTAAAATAATAATAGGACATTATTCACAATAATAGGACATTTGAGTAAAACCTCCCGCTCCTGAGTTGCATCTCCAGCAGCAAGACAGCTATCACCAACCCTTATTATTGGTTCTGCCTTTTTATCAAAGACAGCATCTACTTCAGAGAATTTCTGTGTGTATGCAGGGATGCTCAGAGGGTACCCCTACAGGTTGCCTGCAAGGAATCCTGGCGTCTGATACAGTGCAGGAGCATCCCAGAAGTGAAACTCTAAAACTGCATTCCTGCAACCAGAAAAATAGGGAGGAAGTTGACTCTTTGTACTTCGTTATAAAAGATTGCACACAAACCCTCCAACTTTGTTCTAAACAGAAACTGAGTGCCTTGCACTCATTCCCTCTCTCATTGTGTCAGGGGTCTGGGTAGAAACAGCAGGTCAGTCCTCTGGGACCTATGGAAGAGGCAACAGACTTTGGGCCCTAGATAAATTTGAAGCAAAGCCTCTCCCTACTTTATAAGGGAATGACATCCCCAAACTTGGTGCATCAGGAGAAAATAATAATAGTGAGAAGAAATGCTATTTCTAGAGTGATCTGTCAGTAAGCACAGGGCAACAGCTTAAAAGGGAGACCCACGAGGGCCTTCAGGCCGAATTCAGGTTTTGCATGAGTTATCAGTGAATGGCCCGAAGATTCAAGCGAGCAATCACTTTCCCAAAGCGCTCAACTTGGAGATGAAAAGCAAAGACACTCTTCGGTTGGCAGCTGGGAATGTTATTTAGCAGCATCCTGACATTTAAGTGTACTGGTGTTCTTGTCTAGCCCAGGCTGGAGAAATACAAGAACGAAACAAGGAATTTCTCTTTCCTGGATCCGATCAAGCAACGCTGTTGAATGCCTTTTGTTGAGACACTGAGAAGAGGGATTCATGGCGAGGAATTGATTTCTTTTCATCTTGTCTTATCTCCCAAGTGCATGGAAGGTGATCAGAGGTTCGAAGGCCACTTGCAGACCCTCAAGGCTTTTAGTACAGCCTGTAGAGCCCACCAGCAGTAGCCACCAGAGGCCAGAGTTTGACCTCTGACATGACATTCAAAGATGAAGCGTGGCCATCAGCCCTCAAAAGACTTGGTCCACCTTTGCCATAGGCCAGGCTGGCAGAGGCTTGAGGCACCCTTTTACCCCTTAACATCTCTGAAGCCACCCCAAAATTAGACCCGGATCCTGCCCATTTATGGAGCACAGTCCTTGAAATGTCACACAAAGGTTGGTGCTAACAGCATTTGGGATGCCTACTTTAAGATGGCGCATCCTTTCTTGGCTGACCCTGAGTTTTGACCCTGTTAAGTGATGTCTGCAAATCTTCCTGTAGCCCTCACAGTAAGAATTTAACCTGAGCCAGTCGTTCTAACCACAAAGCCATGCTGTCATTGTCTGCCCCTTGCAGGGAAAAAGGTAGGTGAACGCTGATCACGATGACTGCATATCCTGTTTAGACAAACACTTCATTGGAGGTGGAGATGCAGTATTGCCTGCAACATGATAGGCCCCGGAAGCACTTTACTGACTTTTGTCTGAGCACGTGTAGATGTGGAGAAGATGGGTCCTGCTCCGAACATTGTACTGTCTAAATTGGACATTTCGAATGGCCTCCTCTGGTTGAGATGGAACAGCCAAGACATTTTCTTCCACAAGCTCTACTAAGCTGCACAGGTACTGTGCAAGGCATAAACATTGGTTTTCAGACTGATAATGATTCAAGTAGCTGTTGTATAAACAACATACAGCTGCGGGCTCCCTCTTTATCAGAGAAGAGACCTGGCTCCTGGCTCCTGCACTATAGGCTTGTGAGATAAAGACACAGATACTCACCACCCTAAGTATACATAGCGATATTGGTCCTCAGTTGAAAATAGTTCACTTGCTGGAATTCTTGTGTCATTACTTACTGGCCTCTTGATAAAGCTAGCTAAAGAGAACTCTGCAATTTGTGCTTGGGAGAAATCACTTTCAGTTCAAGTAGCTACCGAAGGTTAGACGCAAGGGTCCTTGAGGGTGAGTTTGTGCACTGGAGTATGCCCCATGGTGACCATAGCTGTGGGTCCCTAAAGAAGAGTCCTACCTCTCCCAGCTGACCAGGGAGGGTTCATGGGCATTTGAGCCATGAAAAGAGACTTAAATGGAAAGTATGGTTCCACCTTGTGTACATTTGATATTTAAAGTATAGAAAATACAGAAGGGTCAAAGTAGACTGAGTAGACAGTCTGCTGGGTATCACTGAGATCAAGGACTGAACCCAAGTCCCAAAAGAGTACCTAAAATCCAGAATTTGATGTTTAGTGTGATGGTTTTTAGAGGTATTAAAGGAGGACTGTAGGTAGGGGTGGGGTATTTAACTTGATTCTGATTATTGTTTTTTCTGTACTCCCCTCCGGAGCACCAGCAAACACATGGAGATATGGCATCTTCTAGCGTCCCCTGTGAGCCAGTAGAAAGCTTGCCCTTATTACTGTTATATTAGCACGAGGGTGGTTGGGTGACTCTAGGAAACACCGCTGGTGATTAGTAGGGAAATAGCCTTGGCCTCACTCAGTACCAGGGTTTGGGGTTCAGTACTGAGGGTGACTAAAAGGGGTGCTCAAGGTTTGAACAAAGAAGTGGCTACAGGCCAGGATTGTAGGACCAGCACAAGTGCCTTCATCCCCTTCCGTCTGGCATCTCTCAATCTTTCACTTTCATGAGTGGCTGATTCTCAAACATTGTTTGAACCAAAGCGAGCAGTAAATCTTGATGATGGTCCTCAACCCTCAGGGAGATAATGGAGACGTAAATCTTCCTCTTTTAACTCACCTCTTCGGTTTCCAAAGTCTAGCACGGGGAAGAAAACAAAAGCAGTTATCCAGCTAAATAATCCCCCTTCCCTTCTGTTCCTCCCCATCAGGGCCCTAATTAAACAGGCTGAGAAGCAAAGAAGCAAGTAAATTATAGGAGTCTGGAGAGGGAAGATAACAAGTTCATAAAACCAGCCACAAAGGCTGAGTGGAAGGGGGGGTTGCTGGGAGGCTTGTTAGGCAGCGGGTCAGCCGTTTTGAGCCTGATCACATGCAGCCACACGGGGAGGGACGTTGGCTGCTCCGATTGCCTTCTGCCTGTAGTCCAGGAACCTTCCCATCGAGGGGTGGGACTGAGGGGCACGTGTCAGTGCGCTCCTCCTTGTAGAAGGCTGGAGACAAACCATCCTTTTCTGAAGAATTGAATAGCGTAAGGAAGAGTTTTTCACTTCCCAGGAAGTGTACCATAATTTCAGAACCTCAGTGAGGCATTTGCATACTGAGTTGACTTCTGGAGAGCCCACAGGAGGTTTGGCAAGGAGATCATTCTCCATCTAGGCTCTGTTCTAGGGCTTGTGTTCCATTGTCCTCTTGCATGCTATCAGAAAGCAGGAAATAGCAACTGAATTAAAAGAGAGGATTAAAGTAGCTCTAAACCTTTAGGCGCATGAGGTCACAATAGCAGTGGCACTCCTTCCCTAATTAATTAACATAGGGTAGACACGGCTACTGTGTTAGTCGTCCTGAAAGGAATGACTGGCTGCCCTAGGACATCGCGTTGCTGTCCTTTGTTTTACCAAAACTCCATCCTTTTAAGAAGATGGTAAAGCAGACCCCATAACATCTACTGTACCGCTGTGGAGATTAAGCTAGCCGTCCATTAAAAACAGAAGGTCTGATGTTCCTCCATTTCAAATAAATCAAAATATGGAAGAACCAGAAGCAGGCAGTGGTTGAACGATGGTGTTGTGTGGCTGTCCCTAAAATGCAAATGAGTTAAGTCTAACGTTTGCACACTAAGCTCCTAATTTGGGGGATCTGTGAACATCTGACCTGTACGTAGCTTAGACCTTTCAGAATATTGGGGAGATCATCAGGTATTTGATAGAAAGACTAAGAAATGTCTTCTTAGTTGTGGTTGTTCCATCCTCAGTATACACTGTTTTTCATTACCAGCATTGCTTTTATTTGTTTTGGTTTATTTTGCGGGGTATCAAGAGCCAACTGGATGACCAGTCTCCCCTTTGGCCCAGGTATTGAAGCAGACCTCCTATGATCCCTTCCAAACTTTTGACCTCAGGCCCAGCAGGGCACAACCAGGCCACAGATCCCACGATGGCCTCTCCTCCCCATTCTCTCAAAATGGGAGGAATTAAAGGTTGTTCGATTCAGAGCCAGGTGTAGATACCCTTCCCTGGCAGTCAATAGGGTTCCCACCCACAGGATTAATAGACAAGGTTGTTTTATTAAGGCTCTATTGTTGCTCAAACCTGGGCTGTCTGCCAGCTGCCTCTTGCTGTGTGCAGCTTTTGTGGCTCCGATTCCTGTCCTCCCCCACTTGCTAATGCACCTGAACAAGAGTGAATTGAGCTGTTTTTTCCCAACCGCAAAGGCTTCTGAATGATATATTTTGATGTTTTCCTTCCCCTTTCGCTCCTTTTTCTCTTGTTTGCCGGGGTGGGGGGGAGAGGAGTGGGAAATCTCAGGGCCGTTGCCCCCTTAGATGAGCTGCTTGAGAACTGCAGTCCTGTGGTTGACTGAACACGGCACAAGGGCCAGACTCCCTTATCACCTTTCCTCTTACTTAGACGGCCAGAGATAACAGACATTTTTCAGGAGACCATCACAAGATAACATTCTCCACAGCGGAGGAGGCTTTTAACAGGTTGAGCAGAGCACGTTGGTTTGGAACGGAAAATCTGGTGGCATCACAGTCACGTTTTGAGCGTGTTTATTGAGTTATTGGGCCCATGGTACTTGGTGGAATTCAACTGAACAGAAAGATAGTGGCTTATCGTGGCTTAGGATGAGCAAAACCAAATGTAAACAATAACATTTGTGTTAACTGGTTTCAGAATTTTATTTTCCTGTAGCTTGCATTTCCATGCTATCTGCAGGGGAAGAGAAGCCCCCCTTCCCACCCCCCCACCCCCCCACACATACATTTTAAATGCCCTTTTAGCATGCAGGCTGACAGAACAATTTATTCCTCTGTAACCCAAGAATATTTTCTGGATTCAGAAGCGCAAAACTTTAAGGGAAACCTTAAGGACTTATTACTCAGTACCTGATGCCTGTATGTTTAAGTCTCTCCATTTATATACATGCAAAATCAATTGATCAAGCCCTAGAACAAGCAGGCTCAACGGAATATATTAACCTGCCTTCAGGGGCACCTGCAGGGTCTGTGTGTCAAAAAAGATGGCAGATGCTCCTGGGGCTGCCATTTTGACTTTTTTTGTTTTTATTCCACCCCCACTCCTGCAGACACCTCTGCCTGCCTCCACTTTTGATGACATTTCTTTCTCGTGTCAGTAAGAGAGGGGGTGAGAGGTTTTTTGGGAACACAGTGCCAAAGTTGAGAATTGCCCTGCACCAGAAGTCTCACTAGGCAGCAACATTGCTGTCTTTTAGTTCCCAGACTAAAATACTTTTATACTTTCTGGAATTTTAAAGATGGATCACTTCATGTTTCAGCTCCTACTGCAGCAGAGGACATTGTCTTTATTGTATTGCACACACCTTTTGGGTCCCAAACCCTCCAAAACATTCACCCTGATCTGCAATTGTCCTCATCACAGGAAGCTTCTAAGTCAGTGTTTCTTAACCTTCCATGGCATGCTGGCCATGGAATTCTGGGAGTTGAAGTCCACCCATCTTCAAGTTCCCAAGGTTGAGAAATGTTCTAAGTGATGGCATCTGAGTTGGTGCTCCTCCTTCTGACCAGTAGAAGGGCATTTAGAACAAAAGGCTAACCCAGGTTTAGGGTTAAGTGGGGTATGTGAATCTGGTCCACGAGAGGAAATATCACCAAAGCCAACCCTTTTCCTCCATTATCCTGTCCTGTTCCAGAATGAGAGGAAACCAGAATAATGGAGATGAGTGTTGGGAGAAGCCTGGGATGGAAAGATAGACAAGTAGACCAGATTCCCACATTCTTGCCTAGGCTTCCCAGATCATGTATCTTCATGTGTATTAGACTATCATTAAATCATTGATCATTCCCCACCAACATAGTTGCTTGTGAATTATGGAATTATAATAGTCCAACTCATTTGGAGAGCCTTGTCAGGGAAGTAGGAGCTTCTGTTGGGAGAGGGTCAAAAATGTTAAGAAGGTGGGATGACATTGCATTGCATATAAAAAAGGGGCCCAACTTTGATCACATGTGGTGGCCACCATCTGGACTTTTTTGACCCCATCCTCCGCACAGAAGCCAAGATTATTTTAGGCAGTAGAGGGTTTAGAAATGTAGTACATCTTGATTTAAGCCTTGTGTGTGAAAACAGCTATGCTTTGGTAAAAATCAAAGATAAATACAGGGCTTGGGGGTATGAGTTTTCCTAGATGGTATAAAAACCATGCTTGTTTTGATTAAAATTCTAGCGCAGAGCATGGCAAGGGTTAAAAGTGTGGTATTGAGGAATGAAGGAGCTTTCTTTCACTGTGATTAAATTACTCTGTCTTCAATGTAGGTCAGATTTTTGAGCTGAAAGCCTGTTTTAAAAGGCCTTTTGAAATCACTTTTAGTTATGAAAAAGGGGAAGAAATAAATAAAAGAGAAGAAAGGAAAAAGCGGGGGGGGGGAGAATTCCCATCTGATTCCCCGTCTTCCGTTTCAGCCCAAAGCAATTCGAGACAGCTGAGAAGCCGAGCCTTGAAATTGGTAGGTTCCTAAATAGGAATTTGCAGGAGGGGAGCTGAGAGCTGGGAGCCCCCTCCCCGGGTTAGATTAGCCAAGCAGAATTTGGAACTGAGCATGAAATCGCCTTTTGCTCCACATGGCCCTGATAAAAGTGCTCCCCATCCCCATCAGACAGGATGAACTTATTTCTCAAAATAGCAGCTGGCAACATGCCAGACTCAAGTGGTTCCGGCAAATAAATAAATAAATAAATAAAGGGGTGGGTGGGGTGGGGGGAGTAGCTGTGTAAAGCACAATTATCCCAGTCTGTTCTCAGCTGAATTTACTCAACCCCAAGGGAAGAACGAGTTGTTACACCACTGTTGAAATGAGTTCTGTCCTTGAGTGATGAAGGCTGCAGGCCTGCTGGGGTCAGACTTACAGATAGTTCTTGGGAAGCTGGAGTGCTTCCATCTGAGCCAAGATGTCTAAACAGAGCCTGGGGAGGTAGTTTCAATGCCTCGCACGTGTCAAACTGGGATCAAGATCACCAAATAACCCCCTCCCCTCCAGATGAGTTTGGTAGTCATGGCAAGGCTCAGATATTTTAATCATTAGCCACCGAAAGTAACACGCACCATGGTTTTCCCAATTTCACGAAGACGTATCTTGTTAGAGAGATACGTCTTCTTCCGAGAAGGGCTACAACACGTTCTTTAATATCACGCTATTCCACAACGTGCCTTATCTACTTTTGGTTTAGTCCAGTGTTTGTTGAGCTAAGTTCCACACATCTTAAAGTTGCCAAATTTGAGGAACACCGGTTTAGTCCCTTCCATGCATGCAACTGGGGCCAGTCCAGCATCAGTGCTATGTCAATATTTTCCTGCATTGTCCTTCTTGGCAACTGAACCAACCTTCTAGCTCAACTGCAGCATTTCCCAGATGCAAAATGGAAGAAAAAGATTTGCAACCTCAACCCTGTGGAGTTTGGGAGTGTGCCATCTTTCCATTCATAGAACCTCCTTCAGCTACTCGATCTAGATGTCCTAGGCAGCCTTAGCAGTCAACTTGGTCTTAATCCTTCTAATCCAATTCACTGGCTTGAATTCCCTGCTTATGTAAGCAACACTGGACTCTCCTCTTGCCCTGTCTCCCAGCCTCTGGGCTCAAGCCATTTCTCTCTCCCTGCCCCACACATACACCTGGAAGTTCTACCTTGCCACCTAGAACCATGGTTGCGGCTTTTGAGGAAGCCACCTGATTGCAAAACCATAGCATCATGCCACCTTCACAGCTTTCAGCAGGACTTAACATGCAGGAAGAAGGACTTCTTCATCTAAGCCCTTTCCACCCAGCTCAGATTTTTTTTTGCCAAACAGCTAGATGAATTCACCTAGCTTATACTGAAAACATGGGGGAAGGGGAAAACTTTATTTCCCCCTTCTTCCTGTGTGGGGTGAGATTGAGCGTATTTTTGGTATTTAAGAAGGTGGGGGCATTCAGGGGACAGGGCTTTGAGTGATGACTTTGACACTCTCCTGTTGGTCACCTGAAGGGAGCGTTGACTGGCTTCTGTGTTCTCTACCTGTTCTCAGGTAGAGAACATCTCAGGGGAGATGGTAGAAGTTTGAAGGGTTGGGAATGGAAGCATTATGGGTTGGAAATGCCCTTAGTGGAAACGCCCTTTGTAAAGCATGGGTTATGTCTAGCATTGTGTGAAAATAAGACCTGTTGTAGCTTAGCTCATCATGTGAACCCAGCTATTGTTTTAGGTCTAGATTACCAGGATTCAGTCCATTGTGTTCTAAGTGTTTCTGTTACTGATTTATAGCTCTTCTCTTTTAATTGAACTGCAGTATCTAAAGTTTACCAGTTTAATGATCTGGAGTGTAGACATTCAGCCTCAGGCATTGGTACCTTATGAGGAAACAGGGAAGTAGAGAGCCCTATGAGTGCATGCAGCTGTCTCGTATTAAGCTGCACCATTGGTTAATTTCCCCAACATTATTTGTTCCAACATGGACATCCTCCAGATGTTTGGATTTCAACTCCCAGAATTCTCAGCAATGGCTCTACTCTGAAAATTCTGGGAATTGAAGTCCATGCACTGGAAATCACCTGTGTTGGGAGGAAGGTTGTGATCAGCAGCGCTGCTACCTGATACTTTTAAACTGGAGATGTCTAGGATTTCAATTTATAACCCTTTGTATTCAGTCTAGCATTCAGCCACCTTCACGACTTTTTTCCATATGGTTTGCAGAACTCTCTTCCTAGAAAAGAAGCCAATATTGGATCATTTCTGAATTTTGTGAGACTTTTAGATTTGGCTTTTGGAATTAAATTCTGTATTGTATTTCATTTTGAACTAGTCCTTTTAACGTACGGCATTTTTTCCAGTTTATTTTAGCTTTTGGGAAAGATGTATTACAACATAGTAAAAAAAAAAGATATTTGAAAAATGCCATCAGGAAGTAATGTTTTCCCCTTAGAGTTTTTGAAGGCCTGTGGATTGGCCAATTACCTGGCACCCAGAAAGGAAAGAACCCACATAGAGCTTGTCAAAGTTCTTGGGGCCATGGCTGATTCCAACAGTGGCTTCCTCTGAGCATAGGTGGCTTCCCCCAAAATAGGGATTGCTGAACCTGAAACAGAAATAAGTGATGGGGCAGAGGAGTGCACAGTAATTTTCAGGAAGTTCCCGTTAAATTTGATAGAGCTTGGTCAGGAGAACATCTTTGTGGTTGATGTCCTGTGGGTGGACATGGCTCTTGGGACTGGCTGTCTGCTCCAGTTGCCAAGATGGTCAGATGGTCGTTTGCTGACTTCCTCTTTCTCCTCTTGCAGGTTCCCAGAATACCCTCTTCATACTGCAGAGGTTAAGAACGAAGCCTTTCCGGAAGAAGCCTACTTCCAGCTCAGCTTGGTAACAATGCTCGGAGATATATTTAAGGTAGACATCCAGTAAACTCCTGGTGCAACCAGATACACACCTAATCCTAGCAATTTGCTCCATGTGGTAGGACTTGTTGCAAAAGCTGAGCTGACTAGCTGGTTCTTGCGTCCATCAAAAAGCAATACCTCTCTCTAGAAGTGGTTTTCCCAGAGCCAAAAGTGTTCTAAAAGGTGAACGTAACAAACTTTCTGGTTGCTTTCTTTCATCATAAATGCTTAGAACAGGGTTTCTCAACCAGGGTTCACTGGCACCCGAGGGTTCTGCGAGAGGTCACTAGGGGTTCCCTGGGAGATCACAATTTATTTAAAACATTATTTCAAACTCAGGCAACTCCACCTTAAAGAGGTAAGTTTCATTCCTTATTTCCAGTTTAAGAACACTGTTCATGCATCTATACACTTCCAACATCTTGTAATGCGGGAACTTTGTGCATATATTCCTCTAAGTCAGGCATCTATTAACATAAATATTTCTAGATCTCATTTTAATGTGAATCACCCTGCTTTTCACTAGCTGCTACCTAAATTTTCTTTTATGTTGGCTTCTAATGTACAAATTTTCCTGATTTAAACTCTTTTTGAAACCGACCTCCACTGTTTACATGTCATTTTCAGTCATGTACCTTTTTCTGCCTTTTAGAATTTTTGATCAGGGAAAAATAAACACCAGTGAATTTTATTAGTAGTACAGACTGCATTATGAAGCCTGGTGAGGGCAGGATCCCAAATGCATTTCTGGTGGAATTAGTTCACATTTCTACTTCTTTAGGTGGGTCAGTTTATATTTAGCTATCAACTCTTGGTTGAGTTGATAGCTAAATATAATATATATGCTTGGTGTGGCAGGAACTTAAATAATCTAAGGAATTTTAATACATAACGTCATAAAGTGCCAAGAATATATCATGGTACCCAATCATTTGGAGTCTAAATTTTCATCTCCGTTTCTGGAATGGATAGCCCCCATCATTTAGTAGAAGCCCAAACCTCTGCTATTAGTCAGGAAGTATTTCCCACAGTTTTGGGACCTCACGAGGAAAATACACAAGGCAACCGTGATCCTCACCTTCAACTGTTACTTAGAAAAAGGGAAAAAATGAGAAGCATCCAAAATTTGGGAGACAATTTATTCAGTTATGAGGAAGACTATCTATGCTAATATTTTCTAATCCGGCACACTTTTGTATATGTGTGCATATATTGTTTTCTTCCATGGAAGATGTTCTCAGGTGAAATTGACAGCTTCCATTTCCCTTCAAGTTCAAGATCAAATTCTCCCCCTTCCACAGAGGAACCTCATGTCTCTGCTGGGCCATCTCAGCCTTGAGGAAACCACCCATTTAAAGTTCAAAGCCTTCCAAAAGTCCTGCTGGATTCCAAGCAGGTCCAGAAGAAAAAGGAGGACAAAGGCTCCCTTGCTTCCCCAATTCCTGCTCCAGCAACCTCAAAGTGAAAATAAGGCCTTACCCAATTCCATCTCAAATCACAGCATTAATGCCTCTGTAATGCAGAGCAGTAGCTAGTGGGCTTCTGCAGGGCCAGTATTCAACGTTTTTATTAACGACCTGGATAACAGGATTGATGGGTTGCTTATCAGATTTGTGGGTGGCACAAAATTGGGAAGTCTGACCAACACCCAGGCTGTCAGAACAAGATTGTGGTCTAATCTGATCGTTGGAAGACTGGGCCAAGAGGAACAAGTTGTTCTTTTAACTGGGAAAAATGTGAAGTATTATATTTAGGGAGGAGAAATCTAGGACACACAGCATGGAGGTTTTGAGCCTTGGGAACACTATATCTCGGACTTGGGTGTGGCCATTGGCAATAAGTTGAATGTGAGTCAGCAGTGTGGAAAAGCTGCTACAAGGCCTAACACAGTTCTGTACTGCATCAGAGGAAACATCTTATAAAAATATGAAGTTGTTACTCCTCTGTGCTCATCGGGGGTGGAACTACACCTGGAATACTGTGTACAATTTTGGGCATCACAATTTAACAAGGATGTTGGCAGGCTTTATCTATCTATCTATCTATCTATCTATCTATCTATCTATCTATCAAATTTATATGGCCCCCCCCATCTCACAGAAAGTGACTCTGGGCAGTCACAATTAATTAAAACAGTATATACAGTATATAAAAACAGTCATTATTAAATGTAAAAACCATAAGGCGCAAGAGAGAGTGAATGTTAACCACAGTAATGGAGCCATCTCAGGATTTCGCCAGTGCCCTGTTAGGTTAGAATAGGATCAGAAGAGGGCAGCCAGGATCAGAGAGGGGCTTGAGGACATGCCCTCCGAGGACAGGCTGAAGGAGCCTGGGATGTTCTGTCTGAAAAAAAAAGAAAACTGAGGGGAGGTATGGTATCAGGTTTAGGTACATAAAAGGATACCATAGGGAAGATGAGCTCTTTTCCATCACTAGGACCAGAACTAACAATATAAGTTGCATCTAGCTAGATTTCATTTAAATGTAAGGAAGAACTTACTGACAATAAGATCTGTCCAACAGGAAATCCGTCTACCTAAGGGGGACGTGGGTTCACCACCTTTGGAGGTTTTGAAGGAATGGCTGGACAGCCGCCTCTCATAAGTAGTTTGTTTGACTTTCCTGCCCATTGCAAAGGGTTGGACCAGTTGATCCTTGTAGCCCCTTCCAACTCTACAATTCTATGATTTTACACCTAATCCGGAAACTGCAGCTGATACTGAGCGTGGCAGCCAAATTACCGAGTTGCCCATGCGTGCGTTACACCTCTGTTGAAGCCCTTGCACTGGCCGCTACTCAGCTATTGATTTTGATACAGGTATGGCCTTAGATAGCTTGGAACCAAGATAACTGACGGACTGCCTTTGCATTTATTGACCTGGTCAGTTACTAAGATCATCAGAATAGGTACCAAGATTAAAGGAATGCCTCTTTTGGCTGCTTATGGGTGAATGTTCCCCAGTAAATCCCAAAGGATCACATATCTTTTAAGCACCTGATGAAGTCCTCTTTCTTTCTTTCTTTCTGTCTCTCCACTCAGGCCCTCCATGCATGAATATTAATGGATGAATGATTTGTATCTTTGTTGTAGTTTTTCATTCCCCACCCACCCTCTTTTTCATTGTGCCGAGTTTTACATTATTTTCTGCTTTTATGGTTCTTTTGTATGTTCTTTTGTTGTTTTGACATGCTTTTGTATAGGAAGGAGGCACTTGCCTTTTGCGATTCATATTTTGTAAGTACTGCAATGTCGAGGTTTCTTGATCCTCGTGACTGTCCAATCACTTTGACAAAGCTCCAGATCTGGGGCGGCTGATATATTGATGATCCACTCTTGCATATCTACGGCCACCTGCTTTGGTGGCGTCCTCGTTAATCCTCTGCTCATCACAGAGTAAAATCCTTGCTGTGGCAGTTAATTGTGATGCCACTTAACCAAGGGATTAGGGTTTTCACTTGGGTAAAGCATAATTGAAATTGGCATAGTGGTAAAGCATCAAGAGCTATTTGTTACACAGAAGCCTTCCTGGTATGGAAAACATTGGCCCAAAGACCTGACCTGCTTCAAAAAACAAAAAAACAAAAACGTTGCAACAATGAGTAATTTTCCAGGGTTTTCATCTTCAGCTGTTCAGAGACAGGGGAGGGAGAAGCCGTGAAAATAGGAGTTGTTGAATCAAAAGCCAGCGCAATGAAGCATCGGCGGCACGCAGCTGGGACAATTTTTCTTGTCACTATGAACGTGTGACAGGGGTGCAATCACATTCCGCAGACAGTTGCAATTGATGTGCTTTCAGGGAAGCCAAAGATCACATTTTTTTTCCCGGAGACAAAGCTGTGGCAGTTTGATAGGTGGGGAAATTGTAACGTTTTGCAAAAGAGGCTCTGCTTTTTAGGGAAGCAAGAACAACCTGCTGAGAAGGTCTCAGCACTCCCTTCTCGGAGGCCAGAGCTGTTGCAGGCCCAATAACTTATGGAAAATTTGCTGCTGTATGCAGGGTTTCTCCAACTGAATGATTGCTTGCGGTTGCAGAATGGGGTTGGGGTGGTACACCCTTTTTATACTCGCTTGGCCATGGAGCAGAGTTATTGTTCTTCCATGCAGCCCCAGTTCTCACCCCTGCAAACACTCAAAACAGGCTCAAATTATCCTACTTGGAACACATGATGCGACGACCCAGTTCTCTGGAGAAGGTTCTGATGCTGGGAAAAGTGGAAGGGAAAAGAGGACGAGGACGACCAGCAGCAAGGTGGAGGGATTGGGTTACAGTAGTGATGGATGCATGGTTGGAAGACCTGAAAGGCCAGGTTGGAGATAGAACCTCCTAGAGAAAACCTATCTATGGGGTTGCTAAGACCCAACAGCAGCTTCATAGCACAAATCAATCCATCCATCCATCAGTTTCTATCTAGGCAAGTCATATAATTCCTAGAGAAGTCCGTAATCCTGGGAAAGGTGGAAAGAAAGTGAAGAGGATGACCAGCAGCAAGGTGGATGGACTCAGCTACAGAGGTGATGGGGGCACCGTTGGAAGACCAGAAGGACCAGATTAGGGACAGATTGTCATGGACAAAATCTATCTATGTGGTCGCTAGGAGTCGAAAACAACTTGATGGCACATAATCAATCCCAAAGAAACTCACGCTAATCCACAGTGCCCCACCACTGCCATCCCCACTGTTATTCTTGCAGAACTGAAAACTGTTCCCCTTCTCATCATCACTCTTTCCAGCTGGCTAATGGTGGCGTGCAAACCTCAGCAGAAGATAGACCCTACCTCTGCACTTGTTCTTGCAGTGATTAGAAAAGCACTGGCATACTGGGGGGTGGGAGGGAGGCAACTTTATCCCTCCCGAAACACACATTAAAAAGTCTCTCAGAAAGGTGCTGTGTCAGCAAGGTCCCTTATACCCCACAAGTGGAAGGAAAGACTGAGTGAAGCGAGCATTTCTGTCCGTGGGAGATGCAAGTTAATTGCTTATGTGTGGAGTCCCCGCTGGGCCTTGATTCAGCATCCCTTCAGTCTCATGGCTCTTGCAAAAGAAACAGTCATGGGTTTAAGATTGCACTTGTGAGGAAGCAGCATGTTCTAGTGAGTGGGTCTGGAGGCAAGAGGGAAGGACATAATGAAGCATCCCCACATGTTTAAAGAAAGGAAATCATGTCTTTACCTACTTCCCTGATGTTGAATCATATGGTCCTGGAGTTAGTTGTTGAAACCCCTCTCCACCATATTTATTGTTCAATACTCCCCAAAAGTCATGGCAGACCAAAGCTCTAAAGGGGGAGTTCCTATGCCAGTCAAACTAGAAAAAACAGCAGAGAAGAAGCTAGAGTCTGGGTTCTTCAACCATCCACAGCTGCTTTCCTGAACCATTTTGATGAACCTCTTCATGAGGTTCTGTAAGCTGTTTTCCCACAACCTGGGTAATGCATTAGAAGGTAATGCTTTGGACATTTATTGGTGCTTTCTTCCCAGCCAATTCTTTTTCACAAAGCCATGTTTTCCTGCCTTCACTTTATCAGCATCTGTCTCAGAGTGAAAACCAAACCTGTCAGTTTTATTCCACTTACTTGACATGTTCGATTCTGCTTTTACTGTTAGGAGACACATCCAAATAGGAGACTGCAGCTTAAACTCTACTGCAACAATTTGCAGTCCCTGTTTGTTCATTGTATGGGACCCGGGCTACTTTCTAATCCATTTAACCCCAGAAAGTCAAGTCTATGCTGTTGGCAGAGTCTTCACTAGGAATGAAGAGACCACAGGGTTTCAGATATTTATGGATGATTGCATTTTTTTTCAGCCTGCATCTCTTTTTTGTTCAAGACTAAAATGTATTTAAATATAAACTTTGGAATACATTTTGTATGTGTGTGCGCGCTCGTGTGTGTGTATAGCCTTCAACACATTTTCTTCTGAAGTCTGCGTGTTTCCAAATATGCATGTTTATTTACTTTACACACCTTTTGTACATTTTGGAGGGGACTGAAAACTGCACTGCAAAGTTCCAAGTGGAAGGTTCCAAAGATGCGCCAGATGTTGAGTCCAGAGGCAAGGCAGTAGAGTCCAGGAACATCAAGCCCAAGAGGTGGTGATCAGCCAACAGAATTTACGGGCAAAAAAGTCTTCCTGAGGTTTAAGGGCCAGATTAACTGCTATATTGTTATCGGACTGCTCCGTAATTGGATGTGAGTCTTTCCCAGGCTCTGACTTCAGTTGCTATGTGGCTTGTTGTCCCTGACCCAGCTGGCTGATGGGGGTCGGTGGCTTTACAGGAAAACGCTGGCGTGGAAGTTAGCAGTGTCGAAGAAAAGCACGGGAAGGCCCTTCTGTGATAGTCCAAGTGGGAGATATTTGGAGAAGAACTCCAGCTTTATTCACACTTCACCTTTCCTTTCCTCACCTTTCCTGCTGTGGTCGAGCCAGCCTTTAGGGTAGTCCTGGCACATCCTCCTGACACTGTTTTCGGTTTCTCCTTTCCTCTCTAGTTCCTGACATTGTGCGTGACATCCCATCCACGCTGCTACTCTGACTGCCAGCACTTGGCCCTCCTTGCACTATTGTGTCGGGTCAGCCTGGACAGGAATCTGCGGAAACAGCCCCTGATGGATCTCCAGCAACTGCTGCTGGTCCTGCTCGAAGGCATTGAGGAGTGGCAGGAAAAGGTAAGGTCTGTATAACCAGGCTGCCCTTTTTTTTCCCCCTGAGCCTACTCACAGCAGCATCTGCAAGGGGAGGCAAGGGGGTCAAAGTGGCACAATTAGCATCAACATGCAGGTCCACACATGCCCCAAAGGGCCAGAGCTTACAACATGACACTGCAATGCTGTCTTGGTCATCCTGGTGAAACCTGAAAGAGCCTGCAGATGCCCCTGCCTCTTCTTATGAACAACAGGCCAGTGTCAAAATTTAGCTGGTGCCACATTCTCTGTCTCCCACTTCTATTCCTGGAAAAACTTAACTTACTACCTGTCAGCCTTCCCTGATAGATCAGATAGAAAACACGACCAGATGAGCTAATTCCCCTTTATTGTAAGGCTACATTAACAGAATCTTGCAAGTCTGAAAGTACAAATCTCCTGCCATCTCCTTTACAGCCTGAGAACTTGGGGAGGGTCCCTTCTGAGCCCCTTGCCCTGCCCATTATGCAGCTGCAGGCAGTGCTGCCTCTTACCTGACCATTCCCTAGGCAGCATCTCTCCCTCCCCGGTCTCCCAAGGTCATTCCCACATTCCATTAAACTACCTTTAAGTTTGTTTGCAGTTGAGGACACAAGAGCAGAAGGAGGCAATGTTATCTGCACCAGCAGGAGGAGATGATGAGATTTGCCACAATACACATTGGATTATTCTAAAGAGAAGTTGCTTACACAAAGGGTCTGGAACAAGATGGATTCTCCACCCACCCACCCTCACCCGCTTCCAGCTTCTCAGTAGGATGAAGATGGAAATCCCCTTTAGACTACCTAAGCAGACAAAGTGCTTTCCATTTGGTGTTAAGTGTCAAGCAACAAACAGATTGCCATTTCTTCTCCTGAGATCTCTGTACTTTTAACAGAAAGAAAAATGATGGGGGGAAGTTTTGTGTATTTAATTTATTCCATCACAAGGCAGTTAGAGGAACCAAGAGCCCAACAAGAATGTTAAAGATTGCCAGGCATAAGCTGGAAATCCCTTTGAAAGGATGTTCATGGTGACACGGAGGAGCCTGTTGTGGGCACCTAGATAGTATTGCTTAGAATTTGCAAAGTAGAGGTCTTTTGCAGAGGTTGGAAAATTACCCCATGAATTCATCTGCATTAGGCAGATGACCTTTCAAAGTCTGAGCATACAGAATCAAGAAATAATATCCCCGGTTACGCTTTTTCTTCTACAGTATTTCTGTCCTTCTGCACTTCCACAGTATCATTTTCCAGTCTTCCAAACTGAACGTAGGAAAATTACGCAGAATTATTTTTGTCACACGGATTATCTGGATCTTGTATTGAGTGATAAACTTTCATAGTGGTAGGTACCATAATGCTGTGGCTATGGATGAATAACAACCCTCCTAACAGTGTCTTTAATGTGTAAGTTGTAGAATAATTTTAAATAGAAAGGGCCTTATTTATCAGCAAGCTTAAATTCTTGTTGCACTCCATTTTTTTGCTTTCTTAAAACCTTCAGCATCCTTCCCCAACCAAAGGATGTGGTGCTGAAATTCACTTTTCGGGAAATCTTCAGCCTATTGGCTTTATATTGGAGGTTTGATATCATATACTGGTGTCCTGCTTTTTTCTGCAGCTCAGCCAGTGCTGTCTTCCATTTGGCTTCTTAATTAATTGTAAGGCTTAATAAACCTCTGGCATAGGCTTGGATTCTGTAGTTCCCTGCAGAGCCTGGCAGGACTGCTGGCATTGCTTGCTCCGGCTAGGTCTGGCATTCCTCACTGGCTGAGGTCTCCACAACCTGCTGAGTGGAAGCAGGCACTGTGTTTAACTGCTTCAGAGCTTTTCCTCCCTCATTTTGAACACAATCCAAACCTGGAAAGGATCCATGCGTTCGAATGCATCGGTGGGTTAGAGACCTTATTGCTATTCGTGAGTAGAAAGACATTCATCTTGAGGGAGCATTCCAAGTTGTATGGTCTCTGTCCACACCATGGAATTCATGGGTGCCAGTTGGCTTGCAGACCCTCCCTTGGGCACCCTCCAAGCTCTGTGTCCTCCTGGATTGATTGATTGATTGATGGTTTTAAATAATAAAAAAATAAACAAACAAGAAGATTTGCAAGGCGTGAAGCAAAAGGTGAACCTTGCAGGGCTCCAAAGATACCCTGGATGCAATCTTAAAATATGAAAACAACAGGTGGCTGCACTCCAGTGTTTTATTTGGAAGTGTGCCCGTGTAGCTGATGCTCCCAGGAAAAAGAGAGAGCAAGCGAGCACATCCTGGGCATCTAAAAGGGATAGGAGGCAGCAGCCTCATTAGTTTGCCTTTTGGTAGGTAAAGGTAAAGGTTTCCCTTGACATTAAGTCCAGTCGTGTCCGACTCTAGGGGGCGGTGCTCATCTCCGTTTCAAGCCGGCGTTTGTCCACAGACACTTCCATGGTCATGTGGCCGGCATGACTAAACGGAATGCCGTTACCTGCCCGCCGAAGCGGTACCTATTAATCTACTCACATTTGCATGTTTTCGAACTGCTAGGTTGGCAGGAGCTGGGACTAGCAACGGGAGCTCACCCCGTCACGTGGATTCGAACTGCCGACCTTCCAATCGGCAAGTTCAGCAGCTCAGCGGTTTAACCCGCAGCGCCACCGCGTCCCTCAAAAGTCCCTTGCCTTTTGGTAGATGGGTGTTTTTGGACCACCCGTGCCCAGTGCAGCAGCCATTCTCTGGGAATGTCCAGACATGCTTCAAAATTCTAAACACGTCCAATCTTCCCAAAGCGTTGCTGTCTATTGACCTTTGACCCAATGCCTCTTTTTTCCTGATCAATGATATTTGGTCCCCACTTAAAGAGCTGGGGATGAGCTAGGTCTGTAGGAAGTTCAGCATCAAATTGGAGAAGATGGCAGAACTCCCAGACTGAGAGAAACCTGATTACAGTCTTACCCACACATACAGTATATGGGAGGAGTTCCTATGAAACCAACGGGGCTTCCAAGTAAATGTCCGTGTGTGTTGAACAGGGCCAAGCACGTAGGGTCGGAAGCTGAAGGTTTCAAACTTCATCTTCTCCCAGAACTCTCTGGGTCTTCACATCCTAGCCCTGCCCTGGAGTAGAGACTTGGTTCCTGCTGCCGTCTCCTATTTTCCCATGGGCTGTTTCACCCAATGTCCTCCCCAGTATGTGAGGTAGGGCTCCCATATCCTGGTGCCTTTCTAGCAAGAAAAAAACAAAAAATAATTGCTGTAGTGCCAGTTTCTGATCATATAGCACTGAGTCATCTGAATAGAGGTGTCAGCTCTCCTCTGCCCCTCCCCCACGAGAGGCAGACCAATCTCACAGGAGATTTAAAAAAATCAAATTTTATTTTTTTTAAAAATATATCAGTATATGCACATCACTTTCTAACTTGAAAATCCCAGAACTGTTAATGTGCAAAGTTGCAGGAGCTAAAATGTTGGTCTGTTCAATTAAAATCTATAGCACCTGGTTAACTGAGTAAAGTAAGAACTCCAAGAGATCCCAAGATCTGTTAGAGTTCCCCCAGGCTCTCAATCTCACAGAGGAAATACTCTGTTCTCAAGAGATTTGAAAGAAAGGAAGTATCCTCGTGCACAACCTGACATTTGCATAAAAGACTGAAGTGCATTCTCCCTTTGCTTTTAAAAAAAATGAAGCTTCTTCATGTCCAGGAGAGGAAGGAGCCGGGCATCACCCTTTGCTTTATGCGACAGAAGCCATTCCTCCCTCAGCATTAGTGTCTAGTGCCACTTGAGAGGAAGGAATACGTGCTAGTAAGGCCATAAAACTAGGCAATTAAGTTCTCTCCAACCAGTTTTGCATAACCCAGCTATTCGTCTCTGAATCACTGAGGATTGCCTTCGCCAAGTGTATTTATATGGGGGAAAAATAATACATTATTCATTTGCTTTCCATGGGATTTCCAATCCTTGCTCAGCAGTGGTGCCCTGTCTGTCCTTTGCTCAGTGAGCTTCCAGATCAAAGCCTCTCAAGTCTTAAAAAATACTGTTTTACTGCTGCTGCAAGCTACAGATTGAGTTGGAAGTGACTCCACACTTTGGAGAGTCTTCCACTTCCTGGATATGCAGTTTTTGCTCTGGGTCCACAGGAATAGCAGGATATTGCCAAGTTGAATGGGTTCAGCCCCCTCCTTTTTCCACCCCTCCTCCTCCCCAGTTTTAAACTAGAGCTGTTTGTTCAGTTCCTTGTTTGCTGAGATAACTTTCACCTCTCCAGTGATGTCCTCTCCCCACAAATGCATATAGAGTAAGCACAGTTCGCTTTTCCAAAATAATTACACAAACTAAGCAATCATTTCATCATTCCAGTATTCCAGTTGTTTTCTGAAAAGTGCAGAGGGATGATAAATTGCAACTAATTTATGAGCGTGGATAGAAACCCAGCAGTTAGTGCCATTAATCTCCCACAAGGATCAGTGTTCTTTAGTTAATTTCGCAACCTTTTATCAGAGAGTCCAAATCAATCCATTTCACAATCCCTTCTAGTCAGTTTCCTTTTAAGAGGACTTTTTGACAGTCTTGATTCAAATTCCTGTTTTAACAGAAAAACTCCGGCCCAGGGGTGTTGGGGGGGGCAAAAACATCAAGCTGGCGATGCATGTAAAGAACAGGTGGGGCTTTGATCGCCAAATTGTGGTCACCATTTTTACTTTTTTGAATCCCCTGTAGACATCTCTGCTGAGTGCCTACCTTCCAAACTCAAGATGCACACCCATGTGCGCACACTCACAAAGCCTCCAGGAGTTTAGTGTTCTTAGATGGGAAATGTGCAGTCCTAGTTTAGGGACTGTTTGCAGTTGTGACGGTGATGAAAAAGTAACTTTGCAACCAATCCTCGCATTTATGACCTTCGCAGATTGGCAAAGCAAAAGAAAGCGGAAGATTGTAAGCACAATCACAGTTTCACTTAGCAACCGCTTTGCTTAATGACCAAGTTGCTTATCTTGATTGTGGTCGCTAAATGAGGACTAGCTATATTTCAAAAATGGAAAAAGAGTTATGTTGAATGAGAAGGGAGGAACAATCAGAAAAGGTCAACTGTCTTCTCCAGGGACAGCTCCTCCTATTGTATCACAATTATTCATTTTTCCCCTCGGCTTTAAAAAAAATGGTACTATTGTACCAAATTTTCCCACTGTAGCAGATTTTCTGCAGTAAGTATGGTACACAGAAGGATTCCAAGCAGTAAAAAGTTGGCAACTGAATCCCATGTAAAATTCTGTGTATGAAGCATTGGCTGTTAAAGAACTCTGGACAGAATGTATGAAATCAAATTTAAAAAAAAAGGAAGAGAACAATAATACAACCTTGGTCTCCCTAGAGCAATTTTTCCATTTCATTAAAGAGATGCAGTTTTATTAAAATGTCTGGGTCTACATTACTTAGTTTACCAGACTAAGCTAAAAGGGGTTGGGCAGTTTGCAGCTGAATATTTTAGGGGGAAATATTTTAGCATGTTGTTGTGAACCAGGCTTTCAGCTGAAGCCCTGACACGTTTTATTTCTTGGGGCATAGGGTTTTATGTGAATGCAGCCCTCATGCTTTGTTAACTGAGAATTAGGGCTTAGCGTGTTTCGTGAACCCAGTCATAAAGAAGGGAACCACCCAAACGCTATTCAGTAGTGAAAGCATTTGCACAATAGCCTTTCAGCGGAAAAGGACTTTGAAGCTCCAGCGTTGCTTTTAAAAACCTCTTACCATTCTGTTCTTCCCAGTCTGTTTATTTTCATGTTCCTTTTTAAAGAAAGTTGTCGTTTTCCATCTATTATTTAGCATTATTGATCACGTGATGTTTTTGAAAATTTATGCAATAGGATTGTGTGTTCAAAATGCTACAGAATGCTTTTTTGTTTAGAACTGTTTAGGAAAAAAAGGGGGGAGAGTAATGTATACAGAAGAGTTGTTTCACCCAAGCCCACATCGACTGGCATGGACAGAAGGTAACAGAATGTACACACAGGCATACAACTTAAATATAGAAAGCACCGCACCCTGAGAATTGGAAAGTAAACTGCAAAAATTGAATTGTGCTAGTAGTCACCATCTGGAAGTTATTTCTCGAGAAGCCTTCCGTTGGGTATCTCCCCACTTGCAAATTCACAACCAACTTATCTTCTCCTTAACAGCTGCCAGAATTATGCAGGTCTCTTTGCCACGTCTCCCAGCATCATCACAACTTGGTGGCTGTCGTGCGTTGCTTTCCAGATGCCACAGCTAGAGGACGGTAAGTCCATTCTGTGTGGTGACAGCTCTGGATTGACAGGAGGGAAGATGATGCACCCACAAATGTAAAGCGGAGCACATGGTGCAGAAAAATCCTAGTGTGCACGCATCCTGATTTCATCTGAGCCAGCTGTGATTGCTCTGGAAAGAAGTTGGGAGTGATAATACAGAACGCGGTGGGAATATGGGCCTGTTTGCAATGATGAAAAGGCCAATCCCATGTTAGGAAGCATTAGGAGTGGAACAGAAAATAAACACGCCAACTTTGGTGGGCTGTTCTATCCAGCGCATTGCAAAAAGGAGCCGGGAGATTTGCAGAAAAGGGTAAACAGGAATAGCGAACGGCTGAAGCCCTCCAAATATGGAAAGTTTGGGCTTGTTAAGCTTAGAGAAAACGTTGGAGGGGGATGATACTGATTTAAGCCATTAGGAATAGCATAGATAAATGGGAATGCTGGTTTTTTTTTTTTCCCCATCCCACATAGCCAAACGCTGGGAGATCAGCACATAGAAGCCCTTCTTTCGTAACAGCACAGCGTTAACCTACTACCACAAGACGCAGGGAAAGGCATTCTTTTGGGTGACCATATGGGATAGCAAGTTTCCTGATACCAGCTGCTGGGGAACATGAGCTAAAAAAGTTCTGTTACCTTTGTGTCCTTCTTTTAACTGTTCTGGGGGCACCTGGTTGTCCCCACCCCCGGGACAGAAAGCCTGACTAGATGGGCCTTTAATATGACCCAGCAAGGCTTGTCTGAAACCAAGAGCTTTGGCTTTGTTCTCTTGTAATCTTTTCATTGAGGCAGCATGATGGGCGGTGTAGAAATAAGAAAAATAAACAAATAAAATGTTCAGAAAGGTATATTCAGTGGGGGGTGGGGGGAGAGCCTTTTCCTTCCATTTAAAGTTAGGACCTAGAGCAAATTTAAGCTCAAAGGCACTGTTTTGTCTTCTGTGTGTTATCACCTCTGTCGGATAGTTGGTTGATCTCTGGCCCGGATTGACTTAACGGACCACTCATCCCTTAAGAAACGGGTTCTCCAGCAGAGAAGGAGATGGGGAAGCTACAAAAAGCCCAGAGGCTGGAGTGGGGGGAGCGATTGAAAGTAGCAGAATAAAATTGGAAGGTGGGGGAAGTTCAGAAGAAGGAATCTGAACACTAAAATTACAGTGTAGAGAAAGCAAGATATTTCCACTGGTTCCTCATTTGCTATTTACATCAGTACCAGAACTCCCCAGAAACCCCTCGATCCTTCCCTCATCTTGCTCTGAGCCCCTCTTTCACCATGTTTGAGTTGATCCTTCAAGTTCCAGAAAAATAAAAATTATTCCTGCTTCATCCATCACAAAGCTGAAGTCTGTGCGCTTTATTCCTTTGCCTATCTTCTGTGGAAAAGTGTTCAGGTTTTTTGTATAGAGCTTTATTATTTTTCAGAGTATAATTAAGATACAAAAGGGAAAGTACAGAATAGATAGAAAGCAGGGCTAAAGAAAAAGAAAAAACTATAAAAATGTCAATAGCAAGAAAACAGAAACGGAAGGCAACTTCCGACTTTCTCCAATAGATATAGATACATTTACAAATTTAACCTCTTACCATTAATTAACTTATCACAACATTACAACAAACCGTTTAATCACTGAAACCCAAAATCAAAACATCATTTTTTCCTATTACAAGCCAAGTAGATATAAATCCAGAAACAGAGTTTTCTCTTATTAAAGCTGTTAATTTAGCCATTTGAGCCAAATCCATTAATTTAACAATCCAATCTTCAGCCGTAGGTATTTGTGGATCTTTCCATCATTGTGCATGTAAAAGTCTTGCAGCTGTAATATGTATAATAGCAAAACTCCATGTTGTTTCTCTCACTCCTTTTCCATCAATCCCAGAAGAAATAGTTCTGGGTTTTTTGTATATTTACTTCAAGAATCTTTTGAATAGTAATACACATTTGGTCCCAGAACCTTTGAGCCTTCTCACAAGTCCACCAAAGATGGTAAAAGGTTCCTTCACCCTGTAAACATTTCCAGCAGGCGTTAGTTACACCATTATACATTTTTGACAACTTATCAGGAGTTAAATACCAACGGTACATCATCTTATAAACATTTTCTTTCAGGTTATAATTCAGAGTAAATTTCAAACCTTCCATCCACATGTTTTCCCATTGGTCCAGCATGATACTATATCCAAAATTCTTAGTCCATTTAATCATACAATCCTTGACATGTTCATCCTCCGTATTCATCTGTAACATCTTACACATCTTAGTAATAACATGATCATCATTTATACAAGGTTCTATTTCAAACTACTTCATTAACAAATTTACAATTCTTTTTATCTAGTTTAAAGCGTTCTACCAATTGTACATAGGTGAACCAATGACATGTAAAACCTTCCGACTCTAACATTTCCCTTGTTTTAATTTTTGGTTCACCCTCCTTAAAATTTAACAAAGCTCTATATTTTAACCAGCTTATTCATCCCACATTTTCTCTTCTAACAAATGCTTCTTGTGGAAATGTGTTCATGACCACCTCAGTCTTGATCTGTCCTTGGTAGATGGCAGCCTTACCAGGTAGACCAGACAGGAAACACACCCAGATGAACTAATTCTACTTTATTGTAAGGCTACATTAACAGAATCCTGCAAGTCTGAAAGTACAATTCTCCCGCCATCTCCTTTACATTCTCAGAAGTTAGGGAGGTCCCTTCTGAGACTCTTGCCCCACCCGCTATCCAGCTGAGGGCTATGCCCTCTCTTATCTGATCATTCCCTAAGTAGAATCTCTTTCTCACATACCCTTACAGTAGATTCCTGAGGGGGGCAGCAGGACCTGCATCTCATTGGTTCTTCATTGGTCTTTAGATTGTTAATTTATGTCCCTCCCTCCCTCCCTCCCTCCCTCCCTCCCTCCCTTCCTTCCTTCCTTCCTTCCTTCCTTCCTTCCTTCCTTCCTTCCTTCCTTCTGCTGCTCTGGCAGTCTTATGGTATTTAAATGCCACTGATAATCTCTGAAGTCTTCCAAACTGCTGCTATTTCCATTCCTTAGTGTCTATAAAGCATTTTGAAACTAGGCCATAATCATCTTCTTATGGATCAGTCTGATCTGGTCTATCTTGGCTACCAGAGGTGTCTACAGGGTGTGGCCAGAAAAGCCAAGACGATGGCCACAATGGTGCGATCAAAGCTCCACCCATTTTTATGTGCACCGACACACGCAGAAATGCTCTTCTACAAAATCCCTTGTTTTGCAGCACACGTTGGGCCTTTACAACCTAATGCAGGTTGTGCACTTAGTGGGCTAGCTGAGAAGTCACATGTGATGTCTGTAACTGGCCAGAAAATTGCAAGACATTGTAAGAAAGAGTCCCCACGGGCCAAGAATCTCCAGTGTTTTTTTAAACATTCTGTTGTAGGGTGGAGTGCATTTTCTTCTTGGGGAGAGGTACTATAAATCTCCCAAGGGTTTCCTTTGCCTTGTCCTTTGTTTGAAAGAGGAAGGCCTTTAGGTCACCTGTTCCTGGAGCCAAGGCTTCAAGTCACAGCAAAGGGAAGTGGGAACAGCGCCTTCAGAGATGGGCCGGACTCTCACATTTTCTGTCACACTGAGGCTGCTTCCATCTCATCTGGCTCCCTTCCTCCAAAGCAGATAAGGAAGTTTTCAGGAGCCTTAGGAAGAAGAAGTTCAGAGCTTGAAGAGAACTTGATTGACTGGAGTTGACTTAAGCAAGGTCTTGGTATGTGGATGATATCTTCCTGATTTGGAATCATGGTGAAGAAGAGCTCAAGGAATTCCTAGAACCTCTGAATCCACCCAAACATTCAGTTTGTGATGGAAGAGGAGAGGGATGGCAAATTTGCATTTTTGGATGTTCTGATCATTTGGAGAGAAACTCAATAACCAGGGTATACAGGATTCCAAAAGCTAGTGCTCATTGTGCCTCCCCTCAGTGTGGGACTTCCCTAGCAGCATTGTTAACATTTATCTCAGAGTTGCTTGTCTGCAGACGTTAATTCACTTTGGTCAGGACCTCCAGCTGACTAAAAAATAACAAAGGTTCATTGTCTAATTCTTCTAAGTGACCTGAGTTTTAGACTCCACCCAGGTTCTTGAAAAAAGGGGTGGCCTTGTTGTTTTCAAGTTTAGATTCTCCCATAAAATTATTTCAATATAATCATAAGGGGCAAACCAGAGTTGATGTATATTGCACAACATACTTCCTTGTTTCCTTATGTGGAATTGTGGGGGGAATTCCATACTCGCAAGAGTAATTGGACCTAAACATCAATTTATATTGTCGGAGGCATCCACGGGGAGATGAAATGATAGATGTAGATAATATGATAGAAGCAGACTGCCTCTTTAGTAGATGTGCTGTGATGTTCCATGGACTAACAAAAGGGATGGAAACGGAGTTTGCATTTCAGTAGCACTTCACTCCTTCCACCACTCTGATGACAGTGGCAGGCACCTAGCTCTCCTTTAACTGACAATTAAAATTTCTTGAGTGAAAAAGAAGGTTTTCCCTTAGTAAACCTCTGAAATAATGCATTAAGTTACTGAAAATATAGGGTTAGGGAGGAATATCGCATACGGTGTACTGTAAATGATCCATGGTAAAACATCTGTATCTAGAGTAGTAATTTTATTCTTACATACTTTACCCCATCTGTCCAAACTGTTGCTATTTCTAACGGCAATTTATATACATTCAATTTAATCATACCCACAATATTCCGAACCCAAGATAAATTATTGCTTCTTAGTATCTTTGAAACTGCCCAGCAAAAACTGATTTTGACAAATTAGTGCCCCTCGCTTTGGGCTTCAATTCAGATTCAGACCAATTAATATTATACTGAGATGGGTTCCAAACCCATCCATTAATTTTATTAATTACAATATGGAAGGCTCAGATTTATCAACAAGAGGCAACATGTCCAGATTTCTTTCATATATAGAGAGTGTACCAAAAGCCAGGCCCCATCGACAACTTATATAAATTACATTAAATGTTCAGAGTTCCTTCTAAACACTTCCTTACTTGTTTGACGCATGCCCTTCAAACATGCCTAAGTACAGTAACATTTTTCTCCAAAAAAAAATTAATAAAACGTGGCGCTGCGGGTTAAACTGCTGAGCTGCTGAGCTTGCCGATCGGAAGGTCGGCGGTTCGAATCCGCGTGACGGGGTGAGCTCCCGTTGCTAGTCCCAGCTCCTGCCAACCTAGCAGTTCGAAAACATGCCAATGTGAGTCGATTAATAGGTACCGCTTCGGCGGGCAGGTAACGGCGTTCCGTGTAGTCATGCCGGCCACAGGACCATGGAAGTGTCTACGGACAAACGCCGGCTCTTCGGCTTTGAAATGGAGATGAGCACCGCCCCCTAGAGGCGGACACGACTGGACTTAATGTCAAGGGAAACCTTTACCTTTACCTATTGTGATTTAGGTCTAAGAAGCCTGACTTTTGGCATACCCTCTGTGTGTGTGTGCGTGTGAGTTCCCACTATATTGACTAATCACAGATGCTAAAGTTTCCAAATACCTGCACAATGCAAACAAGAGCAGAAAGACAATAAAGCAGCTTCCACACCTTTTCCAATAGAAAGGGTGTAGAGTAAAATCTCATTCATTCTCACTTGTATTTTCAGACAAAAATAAAGAACTGGAATGCATTTTAAAGAGATTCTGAGGAAAAGAAAATGTTGAAAGAATAAAAAACAAATACTGCTTTACACTTTATATGAATCCTTCTCTATACCCAGGGAAATAGTTATAGATGGATTCACTAAATAGTATTTAAAGCTTCAAGATTTACTAATAATCTCAAATTGTAAGCCCTTTGTCCATAATAAAGAAATCCCTCACTTGATCCAGATGTACTTTCTGGAGTTGGTTATAAAAATGCCAGATAATATATTAACAAAGTAGGTACTTGGTTAGCGCATTACAATCTTTGTCTACTAAAGTAATACAAGCTTCATTAACAGAAACAAACACATTCTGAAAAGATTTAAAATTTAGAAACCAAACATCTGCATATGTCTCCATTCATTCTCCAGAAAAGCTGTCCAGCCCTGGCCCTATATCATTTCTTGTACAGATCTGAAAAATAAGTAATAAATAGAGACAATTAAAAAATAACCCTCTTCCTGATTATATTTTAATTCTTAGAATGCCCTTTTCTTTTTTTCTAAGTCAGAGTTTCTCAACCTTGGCAACTTTCAGATGTGTGGACTTCAACTCCCAGAATTCCCCAGCCAGCATGGCTGGCTGGGGAATTCTGGGATTTGAAGTCCACACATCTGAAAGTTACCAAGATTGAGAAACCCTGTTCTAAATGCAATTTAGGAAATTATTTATCCCCTCATATATGTTTGCATCTTTCCACTCAATAGCACAGAAATACGCTGAACTCTCATTTTTACTTTCTTTTAAAGCTTGCTAGCCATTCACTTTTTAAGAGTATTGCCATGTATCCAAAAACCATGTAGGCACCAAATGTTCTTTTTTTTAGAAGAATTCCCCACTTGCAAAAACAAAAACAAAAGCCCACAAGTGAGGCATGAAGAGTTACTGCAATTGTAGTTATATGATCTGAAGCAAAGATGAAGAAACCAACAACAAAAAAGCAGTTTTGATGTACCAAGGAATGAAATAATATAATTGCCCCATATTATAAAGTGGGATGTAAGAGACACTATACACCAACTAAACTGGCATCAGGCATATGAGCCTTCTGTGCTAACTGAACCGAAGGTGGCGGCTTAAGAGAATGTTTATCTAAAATTGGATCAAGAATTTCATTAAAATCTCCATCAATTACCAAACGGCGGTTGGTAATGAGGAGAAGACTGCTCAGACTATCATGGAAGACACCGGGAGTCTCTAAATTAGGGCTATAAATATTGAACTAACACAACTATTTTTCAAAGTTGTGATTTTTCACGTCTTCTGCATCACTTGCAACCCTGAAAGCAAATGAGCTCTGTCCCCCCCCCTTTTTTTTTTTGCAAAATCAAAAGACCACCCAGCCTTTACAAAGCCCTTTCCTTATCGTCATCCCATAGATGGGTTTCCTGTCAAAACGCAGGATCAGCAGGAAGAGTTAGTTTTCCTTCCGTGGGAAACCTGCTTGTCACAGCTACTGTGTTTTGCTGGGGTCCGGCAGAATGAAAGCATACCCATAAAAAATAAATAAAGCTCTTCAAAACCATGGATCTATTTGGAGGGTAGATCTGATAGTCTCCCCTTCTCCCTAGCTTCTGCTCAAAAGGGATGTGCACAGAAGAAAACCTGTTTGGTTCCATGCTCAGAACAAAAAGACCCACTGGGAACAGGCTGTTTCTCCTTTGGAGCATTTGCACCCCGCAGTGCCCGGGGTAACTTCCTGATTCGCTCAGTAGTCAGTTGGAAATCTCCCTAGAGCGTGGGAGTAAGGACTGGACAGGCCAAACATTTTTGTTTTTTCTGTGTCTCATTTGAAAAGTTAAGGCATCTCGGGGAAGTTAAAGAAGACTAATAATTAAATATGCCACTTAAATACCAAAGCAATAATTCTATTTAGCTTTGTCAAAACCTGACAGTTTTGAACAGGCATTATTTTATATCCTTTGGACAGACACACAGGAAGGAAGCAACCACTTGACTATATAACAAAAGAATTGCCTTAAAAAGGACATGATATCTTTGGGTTGCTAGAAGTTTGCACTGATTCCTCAGCAGGACTAAGCTCGAGGGCAGCCTTCTACTCCCCACTCAGCGCATGAGACTTGTAGACTTGATAAAGCAAACCCTTGTAGGTTTGCTTTATCAAGCATCAAGGAAGATATCTTTCCTCAACCTGGTGCTCTTCAGATGTCTTGGGACAGATGTGTGCCATCCCCATACCTCTGGAAGAGGTGAAGTTAGGGAAAGGTGACTTAGTCATTCTTCCTCTCCATGCACTTTAGACCCCCGGGATTGTTTCTGGAGACCACAGTAGAGCTTAACTCATTTGCTCAACCCAAACTGCCTTTCTCAACTTAGGGTCCCAACTTTAACTCCTATAATTCTTCACTAAGTTTGACTGTTGGCTCTTCTTGACCAGGCTCTTAATGCATCTGAAGGTTGGAGAAGGTTATCTCAGGTTTAGGAACAGAGTCTCCCCTTCTGGACTGGAGCAATGTGTAGCGTTGGAGGGATTGTGAATTTAATTGGAGCTGAGCGTTAGCAAGGATGCTTTTGCATTTCACCTTAATCCTTTCAGATTTGATTGCTTCTCCCTTCCTCATCAGCTTTCCCCAGCTGCTTTCTATTACAGTGGAAAGCATACAAACAGCTCCGTGTCTTCCTCTTTGGACGGCAAGAAAACCACTAGAAAGAGAAGAAGTGGCTGTCAAGGCGAGCAATCTGTAGCTTGATTTCAGTTGCAGAAAACGAAAAAAACAGCTGCACGGGTTCTCTCCGTCTCATCTTGTTTGCCCAATCGTCTGTTCTGATAAACATTTTAAAAGGCTTGTGCCCCGGGCGCCCATCCAAAGACGTGGATCCATCTCTACCCCCCCTCCAGAAGGAAAACCACCAATTGCAGAGTTGCATTTTGACCTCTGTTGATAAGAACGTTACAGTTGTAATGAGGTATAACGAAGTTTGTTCTTAAACCGTTGCTCTTTTGGTAAACTTTCTGCAGGTTAACCATGAAGAATCCCCAGGCCAGACTCCAAAGCTTGCTGCCTACGTTAACTTTTCTCCTCTTTTATCGTCCTTTTACTCAGCTCTGCCCAATCCAAAATGATGCCCCTTCAGCTTCTCCTTAACCCACATCACCCCACTCATGTGCAGGGAGCTTTTGCTCTGCTGAAGCAGAAATGTGCCACTTAAATACCAAAGCATTTGAGGGTTAACTAGTGGCTGATTTAAAAAAAAAAAAAAGCTTTGCATAAGCCATTGTGCCAGCAGCCACAAGTGTGTGCATGTTATTTCCATTTGAAATCACGGTTATGATTATCATTCCATTTCTTGCTTTGTACACACTTCTTTTTTTTTATTTTTTAAACCGAGCTCGGTATTATGACTCCCAAGGTTGCCAAATCTTCCATGCTGAATCCTGAATTGACAGGTCCTCCAGGCAGCAGTATTTATAGAAAGGCAGTGGGAAGGAGCTACGGAAGAGAAGACAGGCTCCCAATTAGCATTTTTTAAAATGCCAAATGAAAATGATAGGAGACAGTAATAGCACCATAAAACATTTTGCTTCATCCCAGGTCGGATGGGTAATATTTTGGAGGCAGGGACGTAAATAATGCCTCCCCCTTTCCTTCTCTCTAATGCACAAATGAACCTGGGTCAGCAGGAAGGGCTTAGCAGCTAATTTTAGCGGGGATGATAAAGAGCAGCTTATGTTCCCTGAAATTCATGAAATCCACCCAGCCGTCCTTTGGAAATATGCCTCAAATACGTCTTCCACCCCTTCTCTTCCAGGAACGCCCAGCTGGTGAAAGAGGGGTTGGTTTCACACATCCCACTAAAGGAAGCTGAAAAGAGGCTGCGTAGTTACGATTCAGCACGTGGTGGGAAGTTGGTCATTACCTTACCACGTTGCATGACCCAGCCATCACCCAAAGCCTTAATAGGGTCCTCTGTTTGAGTACAATAGGTGCAACAAACGGGGCAATTAAATGTTGTTAACCAGGGTTTGGTTTGGTGCGTTGGGTGTAGCCAGGTAGTGTCTCCTTTGCACCCTCAAAACTCCACCGCCCGTCTCTCTTTCCCTTCCTCCACCTTCCCCAGCTTTCCTGTGGCTCCTTGCCTGCGGAAGAAGGCTCTGCTCTCCAACCCTGCTAGTGTAGATCCTGTTGGGCTGCTGCCCAGCTGGCTGAACAGAAGCAGTTTTTGCTGGGAGACTGCTCTGGCCTGAGCTTCATTTCTTCGAAGCGAGTATTTGTAGCTCAGGGTTGAACGGTGGAGTCCTGCACTGAAGATGTTGCCTAGTCTGGCAGTGAAACATCTGCAAGAAAACAACAAGGCTCAGAGAGCACCCAGGACTCCCCACTTCATTTCTTCTCTTGGTAGCACCTGGGATCAACCCACCGGCCCGGGGCCAGCCAGGTTCACGTGGAGGTAGAGGAGCAAAGGTGGTCGCACTGCTCAGCTTGCTGATTCCCCGATTCCCCAGGCTGCCAGCATGTGAAGCAGAAAAACACCTGCCCTCCTTTCACTCCCCCTGAGAGCAGCCCAGTTGTACCGATTCTTGACACTTTAAATTGTGTAGGCCCTTCCTTGGGCTCCTGATGCTGGCACACCAGTGTAGAAACAAAGAAGAGACTTGAGCACAGTGGGGTGGTTATGGACAGAACATCTCCAGCTGACCCACTTTCAGGCAAGGGACTTGACCCTCCTCAAAGAAGAGGCCCAGTTCACATAACTCCATCCTCATCCTCTTGTTGCCCAGATCATCTGGATACGTTGGTTAATACTGACCCAGTGCCAGCTGTGGTCAGGACGGCCTTTGCACAGATGCATCTGGTGCACCAATTACTCCCATTTCTGGTTCTGGAGGCCCTTCTCATGCTCACTCATGCCTTGCTCACTTCTCCTTTGGACTCCTGCAGTGTGCTTCTACGGAGCTGCCCTTGAAGACCGTTTGAAAGCTGCAGCTGGTCCAGATTGCAGCAGTGGGAGTAGTTATGGGTGTCCCTCGTGTCGCCCATGGGACACCTCCACTTCCCAAGCTGCACTGGTTTCTGGCTGACTGCCAGGGGCGGTTGAAGCTGCTAGCCGTCACCCCTGAAGCCCATCATGGCTTGCGGCCTAGATACCTACTTTGTTTGATGGCTTCTGACCATCTGGTTAGCATGCTCTGTGTCCCATCAGCAAAGCAATGTCATTTTGGGAACCCATGGAGATGCCCCTCTCAGTGCCCTTTGGAAGAGCATTCTCTCTGAAGTCCCCACAGCCTGCCTCTGTTGTTCCTCAGGAAGACTGTAACAGCCTGACTTTTTAACAGGTTCTGAGTTGTGATCTTACTTGGAATTTTTTTTTAATTGTTTCCTCAACAGGGGTGACTTACATTTCTCTAAGATGTGTTTATTTTAGATTGTTTCTTATCTTTGTACAACATCTAAAGTTGCTTCGGTGATTGAGGTGTCTGATAAATTGATTCAATAAGTTAAAAAAAACTCAGAGGATGTCCAGATTTGCCTGGATTCCAAATAGTTAGCCATCCTTGTCTGTTCTTCCTTTCGGATCACAAATTATGCAAGGGTGGTCATTTTGCAACCCTACGATTAATCCTGTCAGGGGTTGAAATAACTTAGAGAGATAAATTCAGCAAGGAGCCATTTGCACAATTAGCTCTCGTGGAAGTTGCTTCTGAAAAAGGAAAACAGAAAAGCCAGCAGGGGGGTGGGGGTGGAGGTGGATTCATGGCCATGGCCATACCATTCTCATTCTCCAAATGTGCACTTTGGCTCAGAAGCAGGAACAGGAAGGCGAAGAAATTTTAAAAGGAAAGCTTGGAAAAACGAAGCTAAGATGGAATTTGAAAAGGAGCCAATTGCGAACGTTAAGGGTGTGTTGCCTGTGTTTATAGCCATCAGAGGAAAATTCAGCAGAAATTAGCAGCATCCGTGGGCCGAGCCTTGGTTTACAATCCGGCACCCACTAGCTTGCAAACGTTGGCACCTGCAGATGCCCCAGCAGAAATACCCAGAATTAGCAGGGGGGGCAGCATCCAGGTGGGGAACGGCTGCTGTGTTTACTGCTGTCTGTTAAGCAGGACTGTGCCAGAAACACCACTGTGGTTTACATTACTGGGTTGGCTCTTTATGCGTTAGAAGGAGAGGAGATGGATCGCCAGAAAAGAGGGTGGAAGAAATCACAGATTTGCGTTCTGTTTGTGCGAGCCATTCTAGCAATCCGGATGGGAATCAGGCATAACAGCTGGAACTGGAGTTCAGATGCGGGATGTCTCAGCACGGCAGGGAGGGCAGCGGCCTGGTGCCTGCTCTATTTGTGGTGCAGGACAACTTGGGGAGACCTGGCGTTATAATCTGTTTGCTCTTCGTTTGGGTTGGAGAACCCTTCCAAGAGCAGGTGGTTTCACAAAGAAAACTGTTTTCAGAGGCCAAAGAGAAGAACCTGTTCCATGAAGGGAGACATACGGCCAGGGAAGAGGAGGGCAGGATTAGATCCCACATAACTACCTTTTAGTGAGCTCTTCTTGACGTGCTTCCATTAGGACCAGTGTAACTGCCACCTGTGGCAATGATGGATGAGGTGCGGAAAGAGGTGAGGCGGGTTAGGCTGTGCATTTCAAGTCCCATCGGATCCATTAGATATTGGACTGCTCTCTTCAATTTACTTCCTGGGCCCGGGCCAGACAGTAATGCAGAAGTCCAGCATAAAGGATTGCAATTGGCCAGACAGCCCAGAGGAAGTAGTCCCCTTTCAGAAGTCCATGGCAGGAGCTGTTGGAGACACCAGCGTTTGCTTCTCAGGGGACAAGGTCCTCCCACACCCTCTTCGCAGCAGCCCAGAAGCCCCCCATCTTGGAGTTACTACACTGGGGATAGCGCTGGGTTGATGGTGTGTCTGAGGGCCTTTGCTCAAGGCTACATCGGCGGCCTCCACCTCTCCTTGAGTCAGCAGAAATTTTCTCACAGCTGATCCCTCTCCTGCCCCGATAGCCTCCATTCCCAGTCATCGCAGTCTGGGATTCCCAGTCTCCAGGGAAATGGTTGATAAAGCCTAACAGTTTTTGCATCCCATGTGGTTGCTGTTGGATGTGCTGGGTTTAAGGGGGAAGCCGTGACTTTAATCCCAGCAGAGCTAAAGAATAACCTAGAGCTTGTCTCATATATGTTTTGGTAACCAGGTGAAGGCAGTGTCTGACGACACGTTGCCAGGCTGTGTTTGTGCTCTGATTGGGAGCAACAGGGGAAGGGTCAGTTAATTGTTATCATCTAAATCGGTGTTTCCCAACCTCAGCAGCTTTAAGATGTGTGGACTTCAACTCCCAGAATTCCCCAGCCAGCATGCTTGACAACCTTGCTTGACCTTGAAAAGCTAAGCGAGATCAGAGCGAGTTAGTGCTTGGACGGGAGACCACCCAGAAAAATCCTAGGAGTACGTTGAGTAGGGCTGGTAGCTGGCCAACCAGCCCAACATTCTGCAGTAAGGGTGCGGACACGGGTGGGGGTGGAATATCCAGACCCTCTTAGGTTTACTTTCTTGAGCAGAATCGTATCAGGTACACTAGAAACTACATCAGATTACTGCATCGCATCAAATTACTGTCACCAAGTGATCTGAAATAAGATAACGAATGAAAAATCAGCACAGAAACACATCAGCAAGACCCAGATAAGGCTCACGGGATTGAGAACTAACCTGATTCCCACAAAGTCCACTCGACTGACTGGACAAGCTGCAGCACAACTTCGACCCACACTAGGGATAATGATTGCGTTTCTCTCTCTCCCCCCCACCCCCCGAGTCTAAAATAAGTCATTTGTCCTTCAGCCTATTAGTCAGAAGTGGAGCAATACGAGGACACGTGCATCTCGATAAAATCAGCAACGCGCCACGAGTCACACCCGCCACCTCTGAGCCACAAGGACTGGCCTGATTGTCTGCAACTCCCAGCCTTGTGCGAGGCTAGATCTTGACAGGCGTGAGGCCCATGCCACCCATTGCAAGGAGATGTGGAACCTGCTTGAGCTTGCCAAGCGATGTGTAACTGGAAAAGTCAAAAGGGGAGATAATCTCTGATGCTTTTTCACACACACCCCCACACACACACCATCCCACACTTATCTGGCTGTTGTTTGCGGGACAGGAAGGTTAACGCCACGCTCTCCCAAAGTGGGGTTCCTCTTCCCTCTCTTCCCTCTCCCCCCCCTCCCGGCACGTATCCAGATGGAGAGTCTGCAGTGCAGGTTTTCTTCTCGTGCACTGCTTGGGCTTCGAGTTCCATTTATGGGCCCTTGCTGTTTGTTTCTACATTGCCAGTTTGGAGGGGGTCCATTCCCCCCTCTCTTTCCCAGGGGTGCACCTCAACACGTTCCCACCAAGGGGACCAAGTCCGGCTGCTCTCCTCCGAGCTGACCACCTATCTCCAGCCTGAGGAACGCTCCCCGGGCCTGTCAGCCCCCAGCAGAAAATGCAGCCACATCATCCTGCTTTCCTGCCGAACAGTATTACTGCATTGTTGCCCTCACCTGCCCCCAGACCCCCTTCCAATAAGCCCTTGGCCTGGACCTCATGCCGTCAGAAGTGGAGTCCTCGAGGTTGCACTGAGACGCGTGCCTGGCCAACATCTCTGTCCTCCCTTCACCGCCCGGGTGCCGCCTCCCTTTGGCTGAGAGGCTGCGTTCCACCCCAGCCTCTGAAAGCAACTCCTTCCAGGGATGCGCCCCCCCCTAAAAAAAACAACACTGAACTGGATAGCTGCCCAAAATGCAGCAGGAGAAGTACAAGATATCCTGGATGTATGCCCGGGTATTTATGCGCATGCACAGCGAAGCCTCCACGGCAATAAGCTGAGTTTACCTCTTGTTCTAGGCTGCTGTCAGAAATACTCCCTTGCAAATTAAGGTCAGAATCAGGGCAGTTCTGCACTGTGAAGTGGGAGCATGTCTTTTATTGTGCATACACACCTGGTATTTATAGTTGTCTATAGCTGCTGTATTCTACATGTGCCTATGGTTGCTGCTCGCTACTAGAAATCTGATTACAAGCCAGCCAGCTACGTTGATCCTGCTTGGTTAAACTGCACCATTGTTCAGCCCCAAATTGCCCCACAGCCCTAACAGTGCCTCTAGTTCCCCCTTGCAAAATTCCTGAACAAATCACCTTGAATGTCCTGTTGGGCTCCACGTGGTCTCACCTTCCGTGAAGGCTGGAAATAAAAGAAAACTGGCCCAAGAGTGTTGCTGGTAGCCCGCCAGATGCAACTTAACTTATCGGTCCCAGCAGCCTTCCCCATTGGCCACGTAAATTGCCGTGGTGAATCTGGTCAAGGGCTACAATTCCCCCTTGGCTCTTGTTGAGATGTCGATTTAGTGCCACCTCCTCCCCTCTGTGGCCTTTTTATTAAATGACTTTGCGAAATGCTATTATTGTTATTATGAAAATGCCCTTTGAGGATGTACAGAGTGCTTTCTCTTTGAACTCTGCTCTCCCACACACGGCTACAGGCTGTTCTCATACCTAAAGCTAATTATTAAGGAACTGGACAGGTTTTCTTCCTGAGGAAAGTCCATGCTGAAGCCAGTTTAGTGGCCTGCTAGAACCACTGAAATGGAGCAGAGCTTATAACACAGCTGAGAAGCTGGCACAGAAGAAGAATATTATCTTTAAAATAGCTTTCATGAGCATGCCAGAGAAATACAGGTTATGGATCTTACACACTCAGCCCTCCCAAGCATAAAGAATCATACGCTTAGACAGAGTAGGTTAAGAAGTAAAAAGAATCTTACTGACTTTATTCTTTGTTGCTTCTGCTACATCCATCTTGGTGAAAAGTTGAAGTTCCTTTGTTCTTCTTTTCTTTCTAATTACACAGTTTGCCCTAAATTCTCATCCCTACAGCTGCCAAGAGCTGCGTGGAAGAAGGGGGCAGAATCCTTCATCAAGGCCTGAGCACATGGCCCTGATGAATGGAGAGCAGAGCAGCATGCTTGCTTCTCCCTGGGTGGAAGAAGGAGAGAAGAGAGACAGAGGAAGTGGGAGTGGCAACAAACAGCTTCCTCAGAGTTGCATTGTGGGACAACTCAATTTAAGTGCTAATTCACATGCTAATGAGGCATGCTGGATTTGCCAGGACTTCCAACACATACAAGCTTAAGTCCTGGCATCCTTCGCTTTAGACCAGTGTTTCTCGACCTCAGCCACTTTGAGATGGGTGGACTTGGACCAGCAAGGGTAGGGGGAATTCTGGGAGTTGAAGTCCACCCATCTCAAAGTGGCTGAGGTTGAGAAACACTGCTTTAGACAATGACTACTAATCGTGCCTTCCAGTAACTGACCTTCACTGTTGCAACAGATCCTGTTCCTATTTAGCACAGAGCAAGGAACTGTGGCCATGAAGACAGTGGTTTGGACTGGCACTTAGAATTCCCCAGTGTCTCCCCTGGCGATATAATGAGGCTTTGCAAGGCTTTCGTGTTGCAAAACATCCCATCTCTTACAGTCCCAGTTCTCTCATATTTGGTGATGCCTTGTAATTACACCATATGATCCAGATTCTGTCATTTTTTGCCTGTGTGAAACATGGCTTGTCTGCTCCCCATGTACCAGGTCACCTTAGGGTATAACAACACAGGAAGAGACACACAGCGGTCCAAGTGGAGCTTTCCATACGATCCAAGGAAATTTTGCTTTTAAAAGCAGACGTGCAAAACCTAAAATAAAATGAAATAAAATCTTATAGGCATGTAACACGCTGGGTTTTTATTTTCTGAAAACCCATCCATCGTTAGGAAGAATAGGATATTTTGATCTCAGCACCGAGGGACGAAAGATTTGGCACAAAATCAGCCTTTCTAGGAACAATATTGGTGCTCCTGCCAACCCCCCCCCCCCCCCATTTCAGTCTCCATCCAGGAATTCTAACTTTTTTTCTTTTCTTGCACTTTCTGCTTTTCCTTTTATTTATTTCTTTTCCCTTTTCTTACTTTACATTAGTTTGTGTTAGTTTTTAATCTTCTTGTTTAAAAGCTTTAATTAAAATTATTTAAAAACAATAGGAAGTTCTTTTTCAAGATACGTAGCTCTTACAACAAGGGACTTTGGAAGGTGGGGACAAGAAACACATTTTCCCTTTCCTGATCTAGACTTCGGATAAAGGGCCAAACTGGGCTCAGGGTTCTGGTTTCTACACAGCGGGGGTCACCAGCTCCAGATGCTGGTAGTGCAGCCACTTGCTATGTCCATTCAGGAGTGATGCCCCCCTGATCCCTTGCATAAGAAAATTACACACTCTTGAGTCAAGCTCAGCAATAGGTTACTTTATGGACATATCTGTGTAGCTTTCTCAGCAGCAGGAGTGTCCACTGGGTGTGATCAAAAAAGTCAAGAAGCTCCACCTGTTTTTTATGTGCAACGCAGCAATATAGAAATGGTTTCTTGTTGCTGTTTTCTGGGAGTCTTTCCTTTTTTTCCTTTTTTAAACAAGCTAGGTGGGTTTTCTGGTGGTCTCCCATTCAAGTGCTAACCAGGGCCAACCTGGGGCAGGACTTGGATTATGTGGTTGCGGCTACCATCTTAACCTTTTTGACCCTCCCCCTCTGGCTGCCCCAAGTCTGTCTTCCAGGTTTTCCCCAGAATGGCCCTACGATGTAGGTTGGGCTGAAAGAAGATCAACTACTTCCTCCCTCTGTTGAAGGAGATGGGCGGTGACGAAATTTGAAATATAAATAAATAAATGTGCATTTCTTTTTTCTTTTAATATTTTTATTACAGTTTTAAAATATAAAGACAAACTAATTCAAAGTACAAGAAATATAAAAAGTAAAGAAAAAGTGAAAAAAGAAAAAAGACAGATATATAAAAGATGACTTACCCCCCTCCCTCCAGGCTATAGACAATCACCTTAACACTTTCTCTAGTAATTCAATGAAAAAGCAAAATCTTCTTCCCATATCTCATCCCTTAACAATAATCAAATTATAAAATCTTTCAATCTTCATCAGCAAAAGTCTATTAAGAGCTACCAGAGTTAGTAATATACATATTTTTAGCTTAATCAAAAAAGCCTATTTGCATAAACCAATTTATCCCATGCTCAAAAGAGTACAACAAAATAAATCTCTCCCCAATATTCAAATCCTTAAGACCTCATCATTCAATCCTGGCTAAAAAAAAATCCCATTAATGACTAGCAGAAACCACAACATACATATTTTAACCCTGGTCAAATAAGCTCACTTTATAAATCTTCTGTTTACTTTTAAAGAGCTCGTTCTTTAATCCTGCTGAGGAAGGACCCACAGATTGATTTTTTGTCATTTTATCTGCTTTCAGGAACCACTCCAATGATTTCTCTTTATCTCCTCTCACCTAATTGTACATTTCTATTCCCTAATTGTACATTTCTATTCCCATAGGACTCCTCTGAATTCAGATCTTCCCATCCACCTCCAAATGTTGGGGATCTTTGGGGGCAGTGACCGGCTTAGAATTAGGGAAGGCCTGTCTCTAATTCTAATTCTAATTCAGAACTGCAGTTCCTGAGCAACAGTGTTACAGCTGCAAAAGACTGCACTGTCACCTCTTTTCTAATTTAACGAATAAAGCCATAATTACTTTGGCAATAGTCGAATCCAGGCAGTCTGAATTGCTGCATTAAGTGTGGGCCACATGGCTCTCACTGGGTTGGGCACCGTTTTGGCTTCCTCTGGGCTCCCGTTTCCAAGACCTGCTTCAGATGTCCCTTTCTCAGGGCAGAGATCCGGGGCACTTGCAGTGGGACCTATTAACCTGGTTTTTGCTTTTATCGTATTTATCTGTATGTGGCCCATTCCCGGAGGCTTTGGGATTTCCTCACTTTGCATGCCAGACAGTCCACCCGTGTGGCACTGCCAGGGTCTGTGCCACTTGCTCTGAGCATGCTTTCTTCAAACAGAGCAACTGCCACTCCACTGGGGAGCATGCTGTGTACGTGTGTTTTCCATGACAAGAGAATCTAAATTCTGCATCAAGGAAGGAAATACAGGGTTTTTGTAGTCTATTCACTTTGTGCCAGTTGCATGCATTTGATCTGATCGCCTGTTGTCCTAGTTTGCATCTAGGCACTTCAGCTCCACCCTTGAACCCTGGAAGTTGACCAGTATTTTGGCAGTGAGCGAAGGTGCTTTGGGAGAATTACAGCAGCATTTCCCTTGGATAAACCAAAGCAGAGTTTCTCAACCTTAACAACTTCAAGCTGTGTGGACTTCAACTCCCAGAATTCCCTAGCCAGTGTGCTGGCTGGGGAATTCTAGGAGTTGAAGTCCACACAGCTTAAAATTGCTAAGGCTGAGAAACATTGAACCAAGGGATAGGATCTTTCCGCCTCTTAGCAAGCAGCAGATACATCTGGCAGGCTTCCTGGGTTCTGTCCAACTATCCATATCATGCATCTCAAAAAACCAGGTAGTAATCTAATGGCTGGTACCACATGTTACATTTGGTTAACTTGAACCTTGCTTGTTCCACTGTGCACAAACTGCAGACCCAACCAAGTTGGTTCATTTATACATCAACATATTCTGCAAACCCATTATATGATTTAGACAGTAACCAGGTTAAGTGTGTCATGCAAATTCAGCCTTTGAGGTTCTTTCTAGTTGAGAGTCCCCTTGAAACCTCAGTAAAAACTTGCAGATCTAACACATGCAGAAAGATGTGTAATTTAGCCTCCTTTCCTTTTGAAGATGCTATTGATGATGCAGCTGAGATCTGTTGGCCCTATGCTCACCTCTGCTTTAACTCAATAGATTTTCTGGACCACAAACACCATCTTGTTCACATGATCCGATTGTGGCCCTTTTGTTACCAGTGGTTCTAGTTCGGTGTGTGTGTGTGTGTGTGTGTGTTAGCTTGTGGAAAAATACTGGAATGAAAATCTCAACAAGGGACGGTTCTTTAAACAAGAGATGATTCCATGGTGAATTGGATGAGACAATGATAAGTGGAAATGTACCAAGAAGCATGTGAAAATACCCAGCTGGGTCTGGCAAAGCCAGCTCAGAAGTCATAAAAGTGGTTGGGAACCGTGGTCCTTGGAGGCATCCCACAGAACGGGGTAGTGGATGGTGGGCTCCCCACATCGCTTCCTCTGGAACTCAAAGACGAGCCTGAGATGGGGAGGCACAAACGGGCGTGTGTCGGAGTGGCGGAATTACAGCTTTTAGCTCAGTAAACAGTAAGAGTTGTAACCCTGCTTCTGTTTCTACACGTCCCAGGTCTCTGGGTAAATAAGAACTAGTAGCACAAGAGTTATCGTTAAAATAACAAAAACTCTTTATCACCCTTTGCGGGGCAAAACTGTCGTTTTTCCTATTGTAATCAAAGGCCCTAATGCCATTTGACCAGTAGTGCCTAGAAACGGAACGCTGTACTTAGTGGGAAAAGAGGGCAGAGCACATCTTAAGGTCTTCCCCAAAGACGTTCTCTTCGTGCCCTACCATCAGAAATAGGACAAAGAAGTCCGGTTTCTTCACGGCTAGCACCCTATCCATGGAATGCCCTTTTCACAAATAAATGAATTTCCTTATTGTTTTATCATATTAGCATGCTAATATAATATGCTAGTGCTCTTCTTTTCTCCAGCTTTGTAATGCTTTTATACTTCGTTTAGTAGGATTTTTTTTAATGGTAATTTCTTGATGTTTTGATATGTCTCAGTGCCCTTTAATGCACTTATCCTTTTCCTGCTTTATGTGTTACAGTTGTCTTGCAAATTGCGCGAGGATGCATTTTTAAATATAGTTTAAACCAGTGTTTCTCACCCTTGGCAGCTTGAAGATGTGTGGACTTCAACTCCCAGAATTCCCCAACCCCCATAGCTGGCTGAGGAATTCTGGGAATTGAAGTTCACACGTCTTCAAGCTGCCAAGGTTGAGAAACACTGGTTTAAATAAATGAAAACAAGGGCTTGGCATAAGGGTGGCTGTTGTCCTGACTTTTTTGCATGTATTCCGCGGGCATCCCTGGCTTTGCATCTCAGAAAATTACTTTTTTTGTTAAAAGAGAGAAGAGAAGAGCAAAAAGGTATGAAATCTCCATGTAGATCTCAACATATGTATCTGCTGCGGACAACTTGCCTTTAGGAAGAATTGTTCTGCCATGGCAGGTTTCAGGATTACACACATACCGGCAGCATTTATACAACTTGCTGCGACGTGGCTTCAGCAGAAGGAACATGGGAAGCCGTTTCGTCAGCAACGAAGAACATTACAGAAGAACAAATGCCTCGTGGCTCTCTCAAGCATTAAGAGCTGCACCTGTCCCCTTCCCCAAAGATCTGCTAATATTTTAGTTAAAACAGGGGTTCCGAACAGCAGAACCAATAACCCTGCCAAAGATTAATAAAGGACATTAATAAAAGGCAAAGTCAAGCGTAATTTGCTAGAACAATGGAACCAGATTCAAAGTCATACTGTTTATTTCAAATGTAAGGTTTTTAATCACCGTAAGGGAGCTTCTGAGGTCCCACTTCCAAATTCCCAGGACAGAGGGAATGTTTTGTTTTTTTTAAAAACCTCCTTTTTTGCTCTTTGGACAATGGGCTTAAATTAGATAAGTGTTAGGTAAGAGTTGCTCTTCAAAATCAAGTTGTTGCCTTTGTTATACAAGTAGTCCTCGACTTACGACCATTTGTTTAGCAGCTGTTCAAAGTTACAACACTGAAAAAAGTGATTTATGACCAGTCCTTGCACCTACAACCGTCACAGTGTCCCTGCGGTCATGTGATCAAAATTCAGGCGCTTGGCAACCGACATGTATTTAACAACGGTTGCAGTGTCCCGGGGTCACATGATCACCATTTGTGACCTTCCAAGCTGACTTCCAACAAGCAAAGTCAATGGGAGAAGCTGGATTTGCTTAATGACCATGTGGTTCACTTAATAACTCAGTGATTCGCTTAACGACTGTGGCAAAACAAGGTTGTAAAATTGGGCATGACTCACTTAACGACCGCCTTGCTTAGCAATGGAAGTTCTGGTCCCAATTGTGGTCATAAGTCAAGGACTACCTGTATAAGGAAGGTAAAATGAATTGGCTTGGTTTATGGAATTGGTTGCAACTGGTAGAAGCTGGAAGGAAGCCAGCCACACAGCTCAACCCACCTGCAACTTGCAAGGAATCTTTTAGCTTCTCTCCCCACTTCCATCTTTTAGCTTCTCTCCCGACTTGCCAGCCACCCTGAAGACTCCTTCACCAGCATGTGTCCCTCACCAAGTGCTGCGGAATTGATTTCCTCACTCTTGGCCCAATGGGAACACTGACTCCACACCCTTCAGGAGGTGACTAAGCCTTGATCCCGGTACAGCCCACGTGGCTGACCTAGACCAGCTGTGGAAGGATGGTGCAAAGAGGGAGGTGGAATGGAAGTTGCAATATGCCTGGATGACATGAGGATGATGGGAAGGTTTCTGGACCAGAGTGTGCTTGACTTCCACTTTTCTGGAAGTCAAGAAGCACACTGTGGACATCAAAAGTGGGGGATACCCCCTTGTTCAGAGGTGAAGTGGTGTGCCAGCATCACCCTTCCCTGATCTGGAGCCCTCTAAACATGCCATAGGCTGTGCTAGCTGGGGAATTCTGGGAGAATTAGCCCTAAAATAGATGTAGATACAGTATATAAGTGGGAGGAAGCTGATTCAAGGTGGGGCCTCTTAGTGAGAAGCAGAATTTAATTTTGAGAGGTCTCCTAATGCAGAGCCTAATTCCTGAGCAAACAGTCCATGTGACTTTTCTCTTCCTGGGGCACGCGAGCCTTTCCAGTCCAGCTGTTTAGGACCAATGAGATGAGATGTTAATCTTTCCCATCCTTTAATTTCATTTTTAGAAGCAGCAGCAGCAGGGGATCAGGGGATTGGAAAAGCCTCATCACGCTAGGGCAGGGATTATCTTTTTTCCATCACGTTTTCCTGATAGAAATCGTCGGTCCCCCTCCCAAACTGACACTTTCCTTGTTCCAATTAAAGTTTCCCATAACAGGCAAAGTGCATGTGTGTGTTTTACATTTGGAAAATGAGGGGCGGGAGGAAGGCTGTGACCCCCTTTTCCCAGATCCCTCTGATTCTCCAGTGGCTTGTTTTTCAGACAGCTGGAGTCTGTTTTAAAGTGCCTGGGATGGGGACTCCAGATTGCCTGCTCTGTTGCTGGTAGCCTCACCATCAGCAAAAGAGGCATTTTACAGTCCACCTTGTCAAAACATCTATATGTGATTTAATTAATGTTCAGTTGCTCGGGGTGGGGATACTGCCAGGGCAATTTCAAGACACTCTTCTGCAAGAATGCTGGGAGAAAAACTGGGAATCAGCCTTACAACAACGGGCTCATAAAGAGCAACCCATCAGCTTGGGGAATTTCAGACCTCGTGTTGTTCTGGAGGCATTACAGTTCTCTGGAGCATCATATGGAAACAGGATGCAGCTGTGGCACTAGCAAAATAAAAGAACTGGGTGTAAACCTGAGGGATTCAACTGTGGGCAGTTACTTAGCAGGAGTGGGTGGGTGGGGGTTCTACCATTAATCCCCACCTGCTTTGTGAGCACTGGTGAGGTCTGCTAAGATGCATTTGACAGGAAACGCCAACAGCTCTTTCTCCCCCTTGCTCACGTAGACATGTGGCACATCCCATTAGAAACTTCTTCCACCCATCCTCATGGCCACCCACAGGATCCATGTTCAGGAAGGGTGGCACGAGGATTGGCTCGAGACATTTGGGCACCTGAGTCCTAAAGCCCCTTCCCCTTGCTAGCAACACCAAAGAACGGGGGTGCGTGGGATAGGGAAACGATTCTGATTTGCCACCTTTGTGGCAGACCAGGCCCTGGGCTGTCAAGGGAGCACAGGAGGGCTGAACAGCACTGAAGAACCTCTCTCCCATCCTTCCTTCCCAGGCAACTACGCAGAAACCTTAGCCTCTGCTTCATTATGAAGCTGCTTGGAAAGATGCCGATGGTCACAAACTCCTGGCAAGAAGAGATCCAGGTTAGTGTGGAAATCCGGGGGAAGAGAAGGAAAGGATCAGGGGTGGTGTTTCATTGGCTCTCTTTCAGCGCAACGGGGGGGGGGGATCTCCAAAAGAAAAGTCAGAGGGGCATTGGGTGTTGTTCATGAACGCTTTCCTGTTTATTTGTGAAAACCACTGGTTGTGAAAGGGTCATTTCCCTGTCAAATGGATACTGTAGAACTGTGTTGCTCAATCGCAGCAACTTTAGGATGTGTGGACTTCAGTGCCCAGTATTGAAGAATTCTGGGAGTTGAAGTCCACACATCTTAAAGTTGCCCAGGTTGAGCAACACTGCTGTAGAACTGGACTGCTGAACTGTATGTTGTTAAAGGTTGGGGGGACACCTTTTAGGGTTCGGAACCATGCACAAATGAACTGGCTTCCATAAACTAAAACTCATTGGCTGGGTTTACACAACATGCTAGCCTAGGCTAAAATGGCTTTGTATACGGTATGGTTCAGTGGATTCTGTGAACCCAGCCGTGTCATTGTTCATGGATAGGTTGTTTTCCTAGAGGCCTGTTCACTCTTGCTGATCCTCACACTGATGAATCAAGGAGCTGAAGTGAAGATAATATACAGATCAAACAAATACTCCAGTTTAGCCGACTGCTTAAAAGCCTGTTGCCACGTCTATGCAGATGGCTCTCACGCTAGCACAAGCAGCCGCAGTCTTTGCTTTTAAAGCGCATCTGCCGCACTATCAAGCCATGTGTGCCTCCCCTCTGGAACGTGATGAGAGAGGAATGCAAGTCTTCTAAGCTGCTGAGCAGTTCTGTCCCAAGGAAGGAACGAAGGAAGGAGAGCAGAACATAGGAGGGGTGGTCCCAGGGTGGAACTTCATAGTGATAGTGGTCCTCCAACTTGCTTATGTCTACAGAGGGGGCCTTTGAAGACCAGAGGCAAGGACATCCTGCATCCTCTCCGCTTTCTAAGAATATGCATTTTAGGACATTTGGTAACCATCGTTTCCTCTGGTATTTTTCATCTTCATCTGGGTCCTATCATTTCCCAGGGGTAAAAAGGGAGGAGACACACAGAACAACTTTTCAAGAAGACCGCGCCACATGTGTCTAAGTCGAGATGCTTCCTGGCTTTGATTTCACCACTTTGATCATGACTCCCAAGACTGTTCTCTTGTTTTTTTTTTTTTTGTGGTTGGGGCTCCTAAAGGGTGGCAAGATTACCGCCGAGGAAAACCACATAAGAGGGACCCAGGTCTCCTCAATGGACTTTCTTGAAGGCCATATTAAAAAGGTTCTTTCTTAGCATCCTCAACAGGATCTCAGCGTTTCTTACACATTCACCCATACCGCCATCTGCGCAAGGGAATGGTATTTAATTTATAACCCAAGATCAGACAGAGAATAATGCCTTCTTTGTAGGTGATTTTTTTTTTAAAAATACAGAACTCCTTTGTTTCACAGTGATAATTGAGTGTTAACTAAATGGAAAGGGCTTTACATTTTCTCAGCCAGTTGTAATTCTTAACACTTGGCATTTATACATTGTTTTTAGGATGTTGAAAGTACTTGACAAGCCTCACCGCAGTTATCTTTGCTAGAGTCTGCAAAATTAATTAGAACGTGAGCACCTTTCCCATTGCAGATGGAGGGTAGGGGCTTTGCTCGGGGAGGGGCAAATTGCTCCTGTGCCAAGGGCCACACTTCTGGGTGCCAGAAATGGATAGAGATGAAATCAGAGGTGGGCAGAGTTGAGATTGGAACTGAGAAGGAATTGTACATTTTATATTGGCCACCCTGCTTTTCTCTCTTCCTTCCATTATTCTGTCTCTTTTTCTCTCTCCTACTCTGTGGTTGCCCCGTTCTCTGCAGCAATCTCTCTCCCCTTCCCAGTGATACACAAGCCCCAGCTCTTCTTACTTTTAGGAAGGTCCTTAAGACTTGGCTCTCCTCCGAGCCATTAGGGGTCCTGAGTGAGGGTCGCCTTTCAGTTGCTTTGTTGTGTGCTTGGTTGCTATTTTATATTTTGAATTTATGTATTGTATTTGCTTGGTGTTACATGGTGTTTTGTGGGGGGTGTTTTTGGATACATTGTTTGCTGTACGCCACCCAAAGTCACATCATTTGAGTTGGGCAACCTTATAAATCTTAAAAATCAGTCAACTAATCGTATCTTCTTTTTTTCCTGCACCCTCTTGATCCCTTCCTCTCGCCTTCTGCCTTCTCCCTTACCACCTCGGCTTGGGAGAATTTGGCCAAGATCAAAGCTTCCTTTTGTGCAGTGGGGATCTTTCTTTCCTCAGCCTAGTTGCTGCAGGATAGATTCTGGGATGGGAGGGCAGATTTTGCAGATGGCCGCATCCAAAGAGGATTACCCCTTCCATGAATTCTGCTTCCCAGCAGGGCAGCTAAGTGTGGAAAGGAAAAAAATCCCACATGGACAGATCTTCCCCCGCCGCAGTACTCAGTGCCCATAAGGAGCAAGGGTCTGAGGTGGAGGTTCTCCTGCGCCACCCCTAACTTGTGAGTCCAAGTTGTGCTGTACACAGAGTCAAAGAGTTACCAAGTTCTCCACCAGCCCTGCTTTGCGGTGACCAAGGAATCCATCCAAAGACTCAGCGCAGGCCTTGCTCGATTTGAAATAAGGTTCTTCCCACCACCAAGGAAAGGGAAACTGCTTGATGGGAGGCACGTGTTTTACTTTCTGCTCCAGCAATTGAGTATAATTTTTGAAACTGCCAACTTGGCTTCCTCCGCAGTCCATCACAGCATCAACTTTTCTGGCTTCTGCACTTTAAGGCGTGCAGGTGGGCGGCTTATTTTCATATATTTAGATAGATAGATAGATAGATAGATAGATAGATAGATAGATAGATAGATAGATTGATTGATTGATTGATTGATTTGTTAGTGGTTCATCCTGGCAACTCAGCTATTGTTTAAATATTCTCCACTGCTTCTTTCTAAGGAAGAAGAATAAGTAATCAGCAGGCACAATGGGGAACGGTAGGAATGGACGGGAGCGAGAAGGAGACAGGTTGCTTTCGCTTCCCACCCTCTTCCCCCCAATCCCCACCCCAGAGCTCTGTTGAAATGAAATTTCTGCCAATTTGTTAACGTTCAAACCCACGGCGGGGTTACGCAGAGTGTGAAACCCTTCGAGCGGCAGGAAAGAGGTGTCGGCAGCAGAAGGAAGAATCGTTTTTTAGCAGGGCAAGTCCACGCAGGGGTTCAGGACTGCCGACTCAGCCTGTTCGCCCCGAGCAAGACACACCATGTTGAGGTCAACCCAGGGCGGTGGAAACCAGCCCAGGAAGCCAATCCAGATGGTGGTTTCCCCTTTCCCATGTTCCCTCGCTGGAAGTAAAGCCACCGTCAGGGCCAGAGGACAAAACGTAGCAAGTTGAGAGTCTTCTTTTATTGGCCAAGTAAGGGCAGAATTCAAGACAACCCAGCCCCAGAAGATTTTTCCCTGGAAAAAAGCTCTTTAATTAAAATTAAATTGAATTTAACTTAAATTCAGGCCATCCTATGTTAGCTGTTAAATCTTAAGCTGGCTGGCTTTCCAGCCCATGGACAGGACCCTCTAATGCGAGGCATCCATGGAGCCTGTCTTCCTGCAAACTGCAGTTCAACAGAAACATCCTCTCTGCCACGGCTGAATCAGCAGCATTCAGGTCCCCGTGGCCTGAGCTTGCAGCCATCCCACAGGGTCTCCACACAGCATCATCTGCTTCCCGACTCTGCCCAAGGCACTTCTTCCCATCTCTGCCTTTTGCCCTCCAGTCTGTTGCCAGTTACATCTGCACACCTCTGACCAGGCTGTGCAGTTGGGTTTTGCATTCTCCCCTCAGATTCTTGGGAGGTTCAGGGCAGCTTTGCATAATCAGGAAGGGGGAAGAAAAGAGCAAAGCCCCTTTACAGCAGGAGACGGTCCCCTTTTGGGGGCTGCCCTTAACATTTTGGGGTGAAGCTACAGAAGAGGGCTGAAGATGCAAAATGTCCATTTTGTGCAATGGATGGATGGATGGATGGATGGATGGATGGATGGAAGGAAGGAAGGAAGGAAGGAAGGAAGGAAGGAAGGAAGTTTTACAAATGTTATCTGATCCCAGCACTACAGTAATTTAAATTAGTATGGGAATGGTTCTTCCAACTTTGCAAAGTTGGGAGAAAGTTGTAAAATGGGAAGTGGCCATTCCGACACAACATGGGGAAGTTAAATGAGCCTGGTTGCTCAATTAAATTGAGCGCAGAGGAACATGAATTGCAATCAAATTCTTCCAATAACAGGGAGGACGAATGGATTTTCTGTCTCTGTGGTTTTGGAGAGTTGAGGGGTGGGCTGTGCTACCAATGGGAGAACCTCCTACCTTGAAATGTCCTGCCGCCATGCTACTGATTTGGTGGCAAGGAAGTATGGGCCAAGGGGTTGGGGGGGCGGTGAAGCAAGCCTGTTGCGTGTGATTTTTTCATATGCTCTTTTGGAAAAGAAGCAGTCTAATCATGACTGGCTTACAGCCTGAGCAGAACAAGAAGCTGCAGTCAAGGCCCACTTCATGTCTGAGTGCTCCTTAATCTCCAGCTGTTTAAATTCTTCACACTTGTGCTATGTAAACTGCAGTGTTTGCTTTCTAATGAGACCAACCACACTTAGCTGGGGTTGCTGGAAAGAGGGCTGTCTCACCAGCTGAGGCCGGGGAGAGTTAAATACGTTTCACGGGCTCCTGCAGGATGACAACGTTCAGGTCCGTTCCCATCAAGAGCTGCCTGGTGGCTGTCTAAGGGGCGTTTTTCTAGAATCTGGATCTGGCACCCACGTCACTCCATCCCAGCTCCCATGCCATTTCGATGGGAGACAAAGGCGGCGGTCAAGAGATGGTGACGGTGGGCCAGCGCCATGTGAATCGATTGCTTTCAGCAGAAACCCACATCCTCTCCTACAGAAGGTCAGGCTCAGTGGAGAACAGAGCCTGTCTTTCACAGTGGCCTTTTCTGATCTCTTGGGGGTTGAAACTGGCTCCGTTCCACTCGCTCGCTGTACCATTTCCTTTTTAGGCTTGAAAATCCAGGCAGGCAGAAACTGTAGCGTCCACAGCCATTCCAGAGATGTCGTTTGAGAAGGCCGAGCAGTTGCCTGACTGGCAACGCCATGCCTCGATGGGTGGGAGCTGTGACTTTCTGCGAGGCCCTTATAGGGAGCAAGAAGCACCCTCTGGTTTGCACGGCTATTGAAGTGTGCATGAACTGCCTCCTTCTGAAAAAACTGCTCTGCTTCTGCTTCGGTTCTTCTCCCGTTGCAAGAGAAGCAGGTCTGAACGCACTTAGTTTCTGTGACCTCGCTCCTCTACCTTATTGTCGGCCTTGCAGCAGGGAAACTGGGTTAGTGGGTGCTAGCCCAGAATCAGGAGAAGCCCGGTAGCACCTTTTCCAGCCAATACATTTTATTAAAGGCGTGAGCTTTCGTGAACTGTACCAGGAGCTACATGAACATTAAGAGTCGCATGCACTACAAGAATATTAAGAAGCAGTCTGGTTGCACCTTTTCAGGTGAATGTATTTGATTAAACTTACGCCGTTAAATAAAATTCGTTAGTCGGAAAAGGTGCTACCAGACTCCTTCGGACTTATACTTTAGGACAGTGCTTCTCAACCTTGGCAGCTTTAAGATGTGTGGACTTCAGCTCCCAGGATTCCCCAGCTTTAGGATGTGTGGACTTCAACTCCCAGAATTCCCCAGCCATGCTGTCTGGGGAATTCTGAGAATTGAAGTCCACACATCTTCAGGTTGCCAAGGTTGAGAAACGCTGCCTTAGGATAACTGACATGCACTTCCTCAGATCCCAATTCCTGTGAGGCTGCTCTTCCCGGGAAACGAGATGCAGTTCTCTCCAGCTACAGGTAGAGTGATGGGACTGAAAAGGAGAGGAGGGGCTCTTTGGTACTAGGCGGATCAGCTGAGTTCCCAGTTTCTTCCCCAGAAGACCTAAGGGAAGGGAATCCCTTGTGACTGGCTCCAGGCTCCAGACTGGCTGGTGCATCACTCAAGCAACCCTGAGCTCTTTCTCTAGTAGCAAAACCACAAACCACAGGCTTACTCGCCTGCAACATCTGTGCACCATATGAGCTTGGGGTCTGTGGTTTGGGGACTCGATGTGAGTGGCAAGTAGCGGTGGAGAGACCTTTCCTTTCTCTTTAGAAGAGAATGAGAACGTACCCCGGGGCTCTTCTGCACAGCCAGGGGCATTGTCCTTCAAATCCTCAGCAGCAGCTTTGGCTTGCCCCACTAGTGTGCTCTGACCTCACAAAAGCCAGCCTCTGCTCCTTGCAGTTGACCAATGGAAGCCTGCCCGAGATAGCTACCAGTCAGTGCCTGTCAGCCCTCCAAGGTAGGCCAAACTTGTGTGGCTGTGTGTGTGTGGACAGTGCTAAGAATGCATGGCATCCTCAGTAAAGATTATGATTATGGGCCATCAAGTCTGTTGATTCTTATTAACCACATAGACCAACGATCTCCGGGATGATCTGCTCCAAACCTGGCCTTTCAGGTCTTCCAGAGACTTGTCTACAGAAGGGAGATGGAAAAGGCAGGATGAGGAAGAGAAGTCCCACCGAGTTTCAAAGGAAACGCTACACAACTGTCTTTGAAGCCTTTTGTCAGAAACAGGAGCTGAGCTGATAGCTAATGGCTCAGCTTCCCAAACTCTGCACAAGCAGATACAGGGTGGAATGTGTGAGGGACCATTTTGCACAGGGGTAGAATAACTGGGATGTTTCTAGATGAATGCAGCTTATCTCACCTGCCTGCCCCAAGCTATATGCACTCAAAATATACCTTGGTTACCCACAGCTGACCTTGGAAGAGGGCAGGAATATATCTGCAAGTTTGAAAGAGAAACCCCTCTCCTTCTCATCTTCAAATCAGTATGCCATTTCAAAGAAAACTTCCTTTTTAAAATTAATAAAGCACCAAATGAGGAAATTCTTTTCATACAGTATGTTCATATATCTTTGGTATTGGAAAATACTCCTGAGAATACCGTGGACAGCCCAGAAAGCAAACCAACAGATCATTGAGCAATCAAACCAGAGTTCTCACTCAAGGCACAAATGACCAGGCTCAAATTATCCTACTTTTGACTCATTATGCGAAGACCCAGCTCTCTGGAGAAGGCTCTAATGCTGGGAAAGGTGGAAGGAAAGTGAGGAAGAGGACGACCAGCAGCCAGGGGAATGGATTCAGTTATGATGGTGATGGGGGTGCTATTGGAAGACCTGAAGGACCCAGTTGGAGACAGATCGTCATGGAGAAAATCTATGTGATTGCTAAGAGTCGAAAATGACTTGATGGCACATAATCTGTGTTCATGAATATAGAAAGGTGACTTCTAAAAGCATTTCTAAAACACAAGATTGTTACATCTGCCTTCACTTTCCCCCTTCATTATCACATCCTTTTTTTAAACCTTTCAGTCCTTTGCCAAGATTATATCATTACATTCTTCCTGGTGTTGAGTAGCTGGAAAAATTGCAATGGGCTTAACAGGCCCTTACTGCTCTCCTCTGTCCTGCAGTCTACAAACAAGGGCTTGGCAAGGGCTTTGTTTGATCTTGCGTCCACTCTCCTTTCACCATCCTTCATGGGACTGGGCTCCAGGCTCTTGGCTCTGGCCCAGTGGTCAACATCTGCCAATGTGTTCCTGCCACGCTGGCAGGTAAGGACCATGCCCAGGGCCAGGATACAGCCTTCTGGCCAAATGTGCTATTTTGATGTTGTAGCAAAATAGCCAAGAGTTAGGAAACGCTTAGTTCAAAACTCTACCTCCTATTCTAGGAGACTTAGCCGAGCCATAATCTTTTAGCCTCTGCAATGTGTGGGACATTCAGGTTGATCGTAAGGGGATATTCAACAGGTTAGAGAAATAATATGCATGAAGTGCTTCGAACACCTGCAATAGCTCACATCATATTCCTTACAGCTACATTCCAGGTTTTGGTTTCTTGATTATTCTGTTGCCCATCAAGAATGCAGGTTTTTATTCCTCTCGTGGCTGGTCGGTCAGCAACAGGGAATGGGGCTCCCCTGCTCTGTTTATCCACTCGCTGGCAGACCAGCAAAGTGCACTGTGCCCGTGTTTTAACCGCACCCTGAACTGCTGCCCCAGAAAAGCTGGAGTTGCACTTGTCTGTCTTGCAGGCTGCAGCCTCTCACCTTCTCCAGGAGTATGGAATCTCAGCATTTTCTGCTGAAAGATGCTGAATTCTGTTTGACAACAGGACAGGGTAGCTTCACTGTCAGACAGGCAGCCTGAGTCATGGGCTCGTAAATGCGAACTGATTGGGAGACGCAGCAAGAAGAGACTAGCCTGCAAGCCCCTACTTGAACAGGCTTCTTGGTTCACACATTTCTTGAAACAACATCTTCCTGGTCTGTTTTTTAACTGGAAGAGTAAGATGTCCACATCGTGGATCCACTCTTTCTTCTTCCATGCTCAGCTTGGAGCGGTCAGACAGTTTGGAGGTGTTTGAGGAATCCAGAAAAGTGTGATGTTCCTGGTTCAGTTTTGATACTCCATTTGGAAGGAATGCCTGGCTTCAAGCCCACATCCAGAATACTTCTGCAGGAGGTTCCCCAGGTTCTCCTCTTTCTTCCTCCCCTGCCATTTTCAATGCTATTTAATCCATCTCCAGCTGAAAGAAGACAGACCATTCTAACTGCCTTTATTCACAGTTCATCTCTCCTTTCCTTTGACTTAACCATCCCTCCCTTCTCCCTGGCCTTCACTCTTGAATGCAAGCATCAGCTTCTGAGATATGTCATTTCCGATGGGACATGAATAGCTGAATGTGACCTCCATGCCAAAATCAAGCTATCCTCTACGCACAGCAAACTAATATGTCAAGAACAAGACGGTGGATCTAAACATCTTCTCTTTGACATCTACTTTTCTGTTGATTGTAGACATTGTGGGAAGAGAGTTGTTTTAGTCTATGGTTGCCAAAAATCAGAAGAGGTCTGGTAGCATCATTTCTGACTGACAAGTTTTATTAAAAGGCAAAAACTTTTGTCAGCTGCAGCTCTTTGGAGTATCATGAGCTACATGAACATTGCATGAACATAAACAGTAGCATGAAGTACAAGAATATTAAGAGGTCTGGTGGCAACTTTTCCAGCTAACAAATTTTATTAAAAGGCATCCAGGGGTTGGGACAGCTAAGGGAGAAGGACCAGGGCTTCACATTGTGGATTTCAGTGCATTATCCAATTCAATGTTAGACCTTGCTATGCTACATAGCTACATATTATGGTCCACTGCACGTTATTTGGTTGCAAGCAGATCATAAAGCAGCTATGTCCAGGAGAGGTTGCCAAGATTTAGCAGACAGTCCACCTTTCCCTGCACAGCCATTTTCTTCCTTCCTGTTTTAGAGGCAGAGAGGTGGCCAAATGAGATTTTGGGACCCGCTGGTTATCTGAAGAGCTCCAGTTTCCATGAACCTGTTGTGTGTGTGTGCTTGTGGTAGTTGCAGCTGTAAGTGCCTCTCTTTCTCCACAGCTGAAGCAGCTTTGCAATCTCCTTCCCCTCATGAAACCCCGCTGCCTGAAGCAGGCCCTACAGAAGGCCCAGAAGCTTCAGGAGGAGCCAGCAAAAGGCCAACAAGAGGCACTAACTGATCTTGATCATGAGGTAAGAACAATGGGGGGCATTATGGAGGGTTTTGTTGGTGCTGTGTGCAAAGAAGGAATGGGAAGAGGTGTGATGGAATGAGGGTGACCTTGGAAGATGGGTGGGAGGAGATGCCACCTAGGGAATGATCAGATAAAAGAGAAGGGAGCCCGCAACAGAGTAGCGGCCAGAGGAAGACACTTAGGAAAGGCCCGCCTAACTACTCCGGTGGTAAATAGGGAGGGTGGGAGTTTTGTACTTTCAGACTTCCAAGATGGATGTCAGCCCTCCCAGGTAAACCAGACAGGAAACATGACCAGATGAGCTAATTCTATTTTATTGTTAGGCTATATTAACAGAATCTTGCAGGTCTGAAGTACAAATGTCCCTCCGTCCCTATTTATCACCTAACCGTTAGGGCAGGTCCTTTCTCAGTTTCTTTGGCCGTTACTCTGTTGCGGGCTCCTTTCTCTTCTATCTGATCGTTCCCTGGGCGGCATCTCCCCCCCCCCACCCCCCCGTCTCCCAAGGCCACCCTCATTCCATCACGAGAGGGCTCAGAGGGTTCACAGTGGAAGAGAGCTCTGGGACTCTTCATGCTGTCCAACTGGGCAGTTGTACGTTTGCAGTAGCCCTCCCATTGCTCTTGCTTTTCTAAGATTACAGAGGCAGGATCCAATAGTCCATCATGTGGTGGAGGAGACAGCTGGTAAGATACCCTGCAGCAGGGCTGAAGGAATGAAGAGCCGTAGGCAAACAGCAGAAGCCAGGAAAATAAGCAGAGACCCTTGGAGTGTGGTGATGGTGGTGAATGATTCCAAGAGAGCTTGTATACCCAGCTCCCCCTTCTGAAGAATTGCTTGCTTGAAAATCTCTAAGAACAGACCTCATCATTTCCTGGTCAGATAATTCCATTGTTGTGTATCAGCTAGGCCTTTTTAATCTCCTGGGTTTGGTCTTCTGGCCTCCTCCCTTCCTCCTGCCAATTTAGAACTGCTCTTGTCCTCCATTGCTAGGTAACTACCGCTCCTCTTCCTCCTTCCTCTTTAAACATTCAACTGGCAACAGGTTTTGTCTCATTATCTAGCTTCCAAACCTTTCCCTTCCTAAATGAACACCTACTATCCGAAAGGACCACCCAATAGTCATCTCCACTTATACCTGTTGGGTCCTTCCTCCTCATTCCAGAGATTCTGTTGAAGTTGTAAAATCAAACTCACAAGCTGTGGGCTGTTGGCTTGCTGGACCTTGATGTTCTTCCCTGTAAAAGGAAAATGAATCCCAGTTCACCAAGACATGGTAGGAGACTGAAGATGATGGGCAAAGCTGTATTTCTAGGAAACTCATCCATCAGGACAAAGCTGATCCCTGAAAAATTATTGGTGAGCTATCAGGGAACCCAAGTATTCCTGAAACATGGTTTAAAGCTCTTAAACATAACCACCCCAGGGTTGAGAAGCGACCATAACTTAGGAGTAGAGTTGCGTATCTTGCAGCAGGATGTTCCACGCTGAGTCTACAGCATCTCCAACTCAAAGGTGGTGGGACAATCTCTGACTGGAGCTCTGGAAGTCTGCTGGCTATTGGACAAATGGGTTGGCCTCGTACATGGCAACTTCTATTTCTTGTAAGATTTCTCTTTTTAAGTTTGGTATATTTCTGCCAAATCTCCTTTTGAATTACTTGAGGCCGTCTTATTAGAAGAGGTGAGAAATATTGTCTATTGTTAAATATTACAATTTACCAGCTATTTTATTTTATATAATGGGAAAATGTATACCGTGTACATACAACAGCATAAAGCTGGCTGGTATTAATAGGGATATGGCAAATTTTCATCCATAAACATTTTGCAGGAGAATCTACCTCTTCCTTTCTCTCACATACATGTACCCCCATCCTTTTCCTCCTCCTCTTCCTCTTCCTTCTCTTCCCTTCTTTCTGAACTGATCCTAGTCTTCCAGGATCATATTGGCAGTATCATACCATCATAAAACTTACCCAATATTTCCTTTCCTCTGAATAGTCTCTCTGAGGCTGTGTAGCCAGTCCGAATTGTCTAGGTACCATGTCATCAAGCCAAATTAAAGGGGTGTCATTACACCATGCTCTCATTCTGATGGGTACATATGTACTATTTCACCAGGTTCCCAGAAAATTTACTAAACTTTTTTCATGGAGAAGGTTGGTTTTGGTTATTAAGTTTTTTTTTTAATGTTTTAAAACATTTAAGACACCTACTCACCCCTGTAAACTAAGCATCCGGTTGTTTTGCCTAACCCGATCAGTGGGTGATTTATCTTTCCCCCATCCCATATTTTGTCAAGTTTGCAGAGAAAGGCTGAGGCACTCTTCCATTGGCCTGAAGACCATCTGGTCTGGGAAGGAGAGCTCTCTCACAGGAGACGTCAAAGGAGGACACAAGGAGTTTGAGGGAACGAGAAATAACACCCCTTTAGGGATTGTTTGCAGGGGAAAGAGCAGACCAGAATAGCCTTTAACATATGGCTTTCAGTTGCAGACCAAGAGAAAGCCCAATGTCAGCTTTTGGGGTAGACCACATCAGGAAACTGATTCCACAGAAGACTAGAACTCTACTTTACCGAGATAGACTATAATAACAGAATCTTCCAAGCTTGATTGTGCTTTATCTCACCTCCCTCTTATATCCCAATGAATCAGGGAATCTATCTTGTTTCCCAGACTTAAAGGATTTTTCATCCCTCTTTGCTCATGTAACAGTTTGTGCGTGTTTCGGTCAAGGTCCTCTGCCCGATTCTCTACACGTGGGACATTTTCCAGGCCTCCCACCTAGAGCAAAAACAAGATGAGCTGCCAGAAGGAGGGATGGGACATGAAAGTCACCCGTCCTGGCTAAAGAATGGCCTTCCAGTATTGCCATGTTTATGGTTACATTCTCGGGTCAGGAGAACCGGGCGGGGGGTCCAAAAAAATCAAGATGGTGCCCTCACCATCAAAACTGCCCCCCCTTTTTTGATGTGTGGCACATATAAAAAAGGGGCAGAACTTTGGGCAAGTGCCATCTTTACTTTTTTTACCCCCCACCCCATGCCCCTGTCTGATGTGCATCCACATAGTGTACTAAGGGTTTTAGCTTTTATTTTATGAATCACTTGAGCTGTCAAGGGAAAAAGAAGCCATATATAAGTGCAATGGCAACCAGACGGGTGGGTGGAGATAGATGGATGGATAGATAATACTTTATTAAACTTGTATGCTGCCTGACTCTCAATGATTCTGGGTGGCTCACAACAATCAAAGAAATTACAATAAAATCATTGAAAGATAAGGATAAAAGATGGCAATGAAGCGAGGGGTCTCCCTGTCCTTCATCAAAGGCTTGGGTGGAGAGCCAGGTCTTCGTGGCTGTTCTAAACTATAGCAGAGTGGGGGCCATCTGGATCTTGGAGGAACCTTGTTCCAGAGGGCAGGTGCTGCTACAAAGAAGGCACACTTCCAGGATCCTGAGAGATGACATTGTTTGATCAAAGGAACCCAGAGCATGCCAACCCTGCAGGGTTGGATCAGCTGGGCAGATGTTACGGAAGACAGACGATCCCTCAAGTCACCACGTAGGTAACGACCTGCACCTTGAATCACACCAGGAAGGACAGAATAGGGTTAAGCTGTGCATCAGATCCTGCACTAACTTGCATATTAAGCATTTACTGTGTGCTCATTACAGACCTTGAAGAATTCATTTGTCTTTCCTTCTGCTTCTCTCTCACTCCACTCCCAAAGCAAAGAGCAACAGAAATAAAAAAGAGCATTCAATCCATGAATTTATGACCTGGCTGATCGCATTAAATGTTCTTCAGGGTGAAAAAGATCTCATTTGTTTCTGCTATCATACCAGTCATTTTTATGCAGAAACAAAACAATTCCTGTTGAAGGTGCCAAGTCCCTTTCCAACCACACTGAGAGCCGCTTTTGACAAATCCCTCTTCCCTCCCCATCTTGTACAGGCCTTTGTTCTCTTTCCAAACAAGAATGATTTCTGCCTTGGCAGAAGTTTGGGGCTGTGCAAATTTCCTGAACCCAGTTGACAAAAGCTATTCCTTGAGTGTGAATGATTCCATAACTTCGTCTCAAACTATCGGTAGTTCCAAGTGATGTGTGTAAGAGACAGCAAGTGAAGGGGAGGTAGAAAGAGCTGAGCAGCAGGTGTGAAGGTGGGGTGCGTTGGGGGAGGTGGATCTAAGGATAGCTTTACCATCATCTCCCTCTACTTTTCTGCCCAGGCATAGTTAAAGTTCTCCACACTCAATCTGGATTAACCCACCCATCCCAGTAGTCCCCCATATGGACTAAAGAACCCCAAGCTCTAGGTCCACCCTCAGTAGAAACCACTATACAAGTAGTACTCAACGACCGTTCGTTTAGCGACCGTTCAAAGTTACAACAACGCTGAAAAAAGTGACTTACAGCCAGTCCTCACACCTACAACCATCACAGTGTCCCCCCGGTCACATGATCAAAATTCAGGCATTTGGCAACTGGCATGCATTTACTACAGTAGCAGTGCCCCAGGGTTACGTGATCGCCTTTTGTGACCTTCCCAGGAGGCTTCCAACAAGCAAAGTCAATTGGGGAAGCTGGATTCACTTAACCATGTGATTCACTTAATAACCATGGGAAAAGGGTTATAAAAGCATGCATTACTCACTTAATGACCACCTCGCTTAGCAACAGAAATTCTGATCCCAGTTGTGGTCATAAGTCGAGGACTACCTGTATGATGTAGTCTGAAAACATACAGTCTCAAGTTGAGCTGAACTCCCACTGACTTCATGAACACCTCTATGTTTTTTTGGCAACAGTATAGAAATGGTTTATGCTGTGGCCATCTTCCTGCAGGATCTTCTATGTCTAGTCTAAAGCTCTGAGGTTACCTGGTGATCTCCCATCCAAGTTTTAACCAGGTCTGATTGTACTTAGGCTTTTGAGATCAAGCAGAGTCGGCAGACTGTTAGGCCAGGCAGTTGCCAGGAGTCAGCCCTTGACTCAAAGGCACATTTACTTGATTGCTTAGTCATTTATTTAGGGCAGGGATCTCAGTGGATTCCGAAGTTGCTGGTCAAAAGACCCTCTGTATGAATAAGCAAAAAAGCATATCAAACCCATGACTTCTGACCTTTTCCTTTCCTGTTTGTTTTTTAGATTTGTATTCTGTCGGTCTTATATTCTGCATTATGTGTCTTAATTATATCTTGAACAATTAATAATAAAAAAAGAAGAAGAGCCTCTGTATGATGTCCTGACTGAAGTGTTGGACTTCAATCAGAGGGACTTGAGTTTCAGGTTTCCACTAGATTGTGGTGATCCCTCCGTCTAGCCTGCCTCACAAGCTGTTGTTGCTATGAGAATGGCATGTGATCTGTTACCGTCTGGTCCCATCTGGGGGGGGGGGTCTTACACCTCCAAATTATGGTGGTGACCCATCATTTATTCCTCCAAATTATGGTGGAGTCCTCTCTGTCTTTGCTTCCCTCCCCATTAATAGCAAAATTAGAGTCAATTATGGAACAATCGTACGAACCCAAGAGAAATGATGCTCACATGCTTCCTTTAACGGGGTCCTGAAATATGGATGAAAGCTCTGGGGATTTGCTCCCATTGATGAATGGATTTGGAGAGCAAGATTTATCCTTGCCTTTCTGCACAAAGTGCTTGGGATTACTTAGAGTGTAACATATGTTATATTGCATCTAGCCTAACTGCCGTATATTCGTGACTGTTGTGCGTTTCTAATCTGACAGCCCCCGTGAGTTCCTCTCTGGCACTCCTCTGTGCAGGATCTAAGTTGATTGGGGACTTGGCTTTGGATGCAAGATTGGGGGACGGGAACGAATAGGACAAACAGCTGGGAAGGGAGAGCGTTCCCAGCCCTGGGAAACGCATTATTTTAAGCCAACCGCTGCAGCAGCCTTGGCATACCTTGAAAGCAACAGAAGAAACAGGCCTTCCCATTCTCAAGTCAACAGCTGTGCACCAGGAGCCACACACTGCGGGTCAAAAACGGCAGATCAGTGGTGCTGCTCATCATGAGTGCACACACAGACCTATAGAAGTTGTGGGATTGTCTGTGTCACCTGAAAGAGAGAGAGAGATTGTAAGAGTCCATTGTTGACTGGGCTTACAGTAGAGCTGACTCTGCAATCGGTATTTGAATTTCAGAGGAGGATTTGATTGTAAACAGACACCTTTGGCTTCAGTGCTGACTTTTTACAAAGGAAATGCCAGGAGGAGGACTTCCCACACATATGCCCGAGAGCCTGCAGGTAATGCCGCTTGCAGGCTCAGAGGCCCCAATGCTATTGCAGAAACCAATTTTCAGAGGGCAGAGTGGAATTGCAATTCTCTGCGGCTCCTCCTTACCACCAGCAGAAGCAAAAAAAATGAACACAAAAGAAAAAAAAATCAAACACAGTATTAAAAGAATGGAATCTGATGGAAACGCTTTCTCGTTTCTTTCCCTCCTCCCCCCTCCCTCCCTCCCTGTCTTTCCCTCCCTCGTTCTTTCTCTCCCTCTCCCTTTCCCCTTCCCTCCCTCCCTTTCTTTCTCCCACCCACCCACCTTCCTGTGAAAGTTTGCTGTACACTCCATTGGCATATTGATGTAATGGTATGTGGGAAAGTCCTTGGGGGACGGGACAAAGCGATGCTGCCCAGGGAGCAGTCAGATAAGAGACAGCTTAGCCCTCAGCTGTATAGTGGGCGGGGCAAGAGGCTCAGAAGAGACGGGGGGGACAATTGCACTTCAATACTTGCAAGATTCTGTCAATGTAGCTTTAGAATAAAGTAGAATTAGCTGGTCGTGTTTCCTGTCTGGTCTACCTGGTAAGGGTGACAAATGTTCACAACTGTGTCACCAGCAGAGCCTGGTTCCTGGAATTCTTTCCAACTCCTTACTAATAATTCCAGTCTGGGTTACATGACCAGAAGGGAGGAGAGAAGAGGCTGAGAATGGAGGAATCAGCAACCTTCCAAGCATCTACCCAACTGCCTCTCCCATCAGGGATGCCCTGGGGAATATTCTTCTCCAGATCCAGCCCATTGTCAGGCTTCTCTTGAGCCGTTAGGTGAGAAATCCTCCCAAGCAGATTTCCAAAGATACAGTAAGGGGATTTGTTTTAGAAAAGTGACCAATTAAAAAAAAAATACTTCTTTTTTTCTTTCCAGTCTCTGTCAGTTTTCAGACTTGATCTTTCTTCTGCCACTTTCCCTCACCGCCCCTCCCTGTCCCAGTCTGGGCCTGTTCTGTTTTCTTAGCGTCATCCTGCTGACAGATGGCAGGACTGAGTTGCAAGCCTCTTTCCGTTATTCCCTTCTCAAGTTTGGTTGCGAAGGAAAGCAGACCAATTGGGGAATAAGGCCAGGAAAGGGACGCGAGGCACGGAAAGGAGGAGGTTGGGGGAGGTGGAAGGCGGGGGAGACAGAAAGAAGGCCTGCCTGGGTAGGACATAAACTGGAACTCTTTGTAAGCAGCATTTGGGGCGGGGGCAGAATTCATCTTCCTTCCTTCGTTTGTATTGGTTATATCTAGCTCAAGTCTGTTAGGAGGGTGACTAAGAGCCAAGTCAGATAACAGGGAAGATGGAAACGCCTGTCCATGATCAGGCAGATTAGCAACTCTTCTTTCCTTCCTCTTCCCCTCGTTTGGCTCGAGTTAGAGCGTGGTGGGGGGGAGAGGACCCCTTTGCCACCACACACAGTAACAACCTACTGCAGTGTTTCTCAACCTCGGCCACTTTAAGATGGGTGGACTTCAACTCCCAGCATTCCCCAGCCAGCCATGGCTCCGATTTCCCAATGGCTCCATTTAGCTTTTGAAAAACCACGTAAAATTTCCCACCCTCCCTGGGCCTTTTTCTGCGGGAGCGCGAAGGGTGAGCCACAAGAGGAGTCGGTTCCAAGTTCACCCTTGACCCAGCCCTGCCAGGTACTTTGGACGGAGTGGCGTTTCTTCTGCTTCCCTCTCCCTCTCTAAACTGGAGAATCGGAAGTCTTGGCTACTTGCAGGGCTGTGGTAAGTGAGCACAGAGACAAGGCGTGCGAGAGGTTTGGAATGCTTGAAACACAAAGTTACGTTCGCGCATTTGCCCAGGTAGGTGTAGTTGATCGGTTTCCATCAAGACATTTCTCCACCAAGTTGTGGGGGCGTTCTGGCTTCCTAAAGGCTGCCACAGCATGTCTTCTATAATACTATACCTCATTTAGAATCTTATCGATTACAACAGCTATCCAATCTGGGCTGCAATAACCCGGAAGACCATTAGATGGCAGGAAAGGATGGGGATTTTCTGCTTCTCTGCCGCCATCTAGTGGCTGTATGTATTTGTGCAGCCCAGCTCCAGTAGCCTTGCCCAGCATGGGCTGAAGATCTGGGTTTCTCCCTGTTCCTTATGGGAAGCTGTTCAGTTGGGTTGTGCAAAGCATTATCTTCTGTGTCTTCTGTTTTCCCCCCCACTCTGCTGCAAGCTGTGTTTATTTTTATCCCTCCTTAGCTGTTCAGTCTTGCCCGGCCTTCAATGCCAATTCCCAAGCTTTGAAACCCAGAGATCCTCACTAGTGCTAATGAGGTTCCTTTAGCATCAATGGTTTGATGATCCAACCTAGCTGTTTGCTTTCTTTAAAAACAAAAAAAACACATCTGACATTGTTTTGAAGCAATTATAAAACGGCCTTTTTGGCAAGGTGGTGACAGCTGAATGTTGAATTTTGGCATTCATCTCGCCAGACACTCAGGTCAGAGGGCAGGCAGATTCAAATTCTGGCAACCCAAGGAGAGAAGCTGCAGTCTTTTGCTCAGATGGGGGATGTGCGATGGATTGAGGAGCAAGGTGGCTGATAGTAACCTGGTTCACACAGCACACTAAGCTAAGCACACTAGTTAGTTGGTTTAGCTTGGTGGGTGTAGAGTGTTGTGTGAATCCAACAACTGTTATTTTGAAAATGGTTTTATGGCTTGTTTTGTGCAAGCACAACCGACTGTTGTTTATTTACTAAATCATAGCTAAGCAAATCATATCTTAATGGTTTGCTCAGCTGGTGAGTGTTGCCTTTTCAGGACCACAGGATTCTCCAGGAAGGAGAAGCCTGAACTAGTAGATCCATGAATCTCCTTAAATAAGACATATGGAAATCTTTCTTACGCAGTCCATAATTCTACCTGAAACTTACTGCCACCAGATACAGTGATGTACTCTTTTAGCTGCTACTGTTCATATATTACTTTTGCTGGTTGGGTTTGCGTGAAACCAGGGCTGCAAAAATCCAGACAACTGCTAGGGGGCATCAGAGAAGAAGAGTGGTCTCCATCTCTTGACCTCATTCAGATATTTGTAGCCCAGGTCTGCTCGGGCAATCCAAAACATTAAGCTAGATTAGATGGGGGGGTTGGGGTGGGGGTAGCTAATTTTGGGGATCTGTATGTTGTGGGAACCCAACCAATGTGAGAACATGTGTGAATCTGCCTGTGTGGCTTGTTTGTTTGAGCATAGCATGTTTTGTGAAGATAGCTATGGTACTTGGTGAGCAAAGGTTCATGGTGGTGTGCTTCTCAATATCAGCTATGGGTGAAAGTCTGCAGGGATGTTTTTTGGACTTCCCCAAAGTCCTAGCCCACAGTTTTTGGGTGTCCTTGTGGTTCTAGTCCAGATACTAACCAGAGGTGACCTGGCTTAGCTTGCAACCCCAAAGTGTGTTGCCATGTTAGTTTCCGTAGGATGAATGTAGAAAGGGCAGATACCCTGAAGACTCAACACCCTCATTTCAGGCAAAAATTGAGGCAAATTGAGAGAACAAAGACATGGTGAGTCAGTCTTTGTCAGTTATGCTGGTTTGGAGCTTTCTGTTACCTGGGAATCTGGCAGTAGACTCAGCCAGGAACTGAAGGGAATGACATAGAATATGGGGGCGGGTGGGTGGGTGAGGTTGCTGTTGCTGAAAATGTGGGGAAGGGCCAGCTTGCAGGTCTTTCTCTTTCACATCAGAGTTTGCTTCCCCCATTCTGAAGCAGAGAACATTCATTCATTCATTCATTCATTCATTCATTCATTCATTCATTCACTATCCCACCTTTATTATGTTTATAAATAACTCAAGGTGGCAGACATGCCTAATCCTCCTCCCTCCTCCTCTTTTCCCCACAACAACAGCCCTGTGAGGTGGGTTGGGCAGAGAGAATGTGACTGGCCCAAGGTCACCCAGCCAGCTTTCGCGCCTAAGGCTGAGTGAAACATGCACAGTAAACCCTGGTGTAAACACTAGTTGACCCGTAGGGTGAATTGTCATGTTTTATTCATCCAGATGAACAGATTTCACAGCCCAGGTGAAAGCACTTGCTGAATCCCCAACTTTCTTAGTGGGTGTGTTAGGATTCCCTACCTTCTTGCAAGATCTGCTGAAGGCAGAATCTCTGGGCTTCAAGTTGAGATCCTGCTGAAGGTCTTGGTCAATCTGGCTAGCCTTTCCTAGCCTGATGGCCTTCAGAAGAGTTGGCATGCAGTTCCTATCTTCTCATCCAAGGTGTGGTCCAGAAAGCTGGTTCAAATTATGTTTCAGCCATTTGTCCTACCTTTCTGCAAAACATCTTGCTCTTGAGGCATGTTGTTGGCCTCTGCCCTGCCCAGTTAGTTATTCCCAACCCCTGTAAATTCCTTGGATAGCCCTACTTGTGTGAAAACTTGGAGACATACAGCCAGTTGGCGTAGGTACAGTAGAGTTTTGTGAAACAGCAGTAAGATTGGGAATGTGAAAACGTCCCACGTAGCACAGTGTTTGAGCCATAATACAAATTCCAATCTTTCTGGGCGTTTTGTTTCTGATAACTGTTCCTTCTCTCTCTCTGAACCACCCAAAAGTAGACAATCAAATTACATACAGCTCCTATGTGAGCTGAGAATGCAGTAACAAGGAGGTTGCAGCTAATGAAATGAATTAATCTAGAAAAGAGGCATTTCCTTTATAAGCAGATGCTGGGGTTATCTTCCATGCATCTCAAGAGATGGGTCACTCACCATCCCAAAAATTCTTCTCTCAACTCAAGAGAAGGCTTTATGACAACCTGGTATCCACCAGAAATATTAGGATTGCAGCTTCCAGAATCCCCACTCAACATGGCCAAGGACAACAGGAGAAAGCTGCTTTAGGCGGACCATAAGGAAGATAGGACATGGTTCCTAGGCCCCAGTGCAGAAGGCAACATTTAGCGTGTGCAGTTATTCAAACTTCCCCCATCAACAACTACTCTCATCCAACATTATTCAAAATGGTAGAGGTCATTCAATCTCACAAGCCCTTAAAATTATGGGTACTTTTTGTTTTTCAACCCAAAACAAGCTCTGATAGGAAAAATAAGTCTTGTTGGCTTTCTAGATCTTTCAGGTTGAGCTGTGGAAGAGACACACCAGGGAGAGACAAAAGACCCAAATAAGACTAGAAGGAGATTAAATTTCAAGGTGTACCAAAACATTCATTTGGCCTAGTAAAGTAACTATTTTTGTGCTCTAAAATTTTGTCTTTTCTCTTTGCTTGAACTTGTTAAATTTTTATCTGTCTATTTATTTTTGCTGGATGGTGCCAGTGATCTCTCCAACCCACTTCTCCCACAATCCTCCTAGAACAAGTTTTACAAATAATTCTCTTTTTCTATGACACATTTGATGGGGAAGGTGATGGATACCCACATGCAGAGACTTATAAATATCTGTCACCATCATCTGTTGGAAAACCTACAAGTAACATGGGAGGCAGGTCAAGACAGCCCTGATGAGACACCCCTCGTAGTTTACATCACTGTAGGTGAAGGATCTGCTTTTAAAACATTATTTTGCCTCATCCTTAAAGGTACAGAAGCTCCATCCTGACATGCTGAGCAAGACTAGGAATACTGAAGGCTGGAATTTGAGCTGCTAGAGTTGGCAACCCAGGGCTTAGGAAAAGATGCAATGCAAAATGGAAAATGAGTGACGCAGGCCAACCGGCAGGTTTAAATTTGCACACTGTAGTCAAAAGGAGCTGAATAGGTGCCCAGTGGAAATTGTACTTACTTACTGGGTTTACAAGTAGTCCTCCCTTAACGACTGTTCGTTTAACAATAGTTTGGAAATACAATGGGGCTAAAAAAGTTACTTACAACCCATCCTTGAAGTTATGACCGTCACACCACCCCTGCGGTCATGGGATTGCTGTTTGGGCACTTGGCAACAGGCTCATTTATGACTGTTTGAAGCGTCCCACAGCCACGTGATTGCAATTTGTGACCTTCCCAGCCAGCTTCCTACCTGGAAAATCAATTGGAAACAATTGATTCACTTTACAACCACAGTGACTCGCTTTATGACCACCACAAAAATGGTCGTAAAATCAGGTCCAGTCACATAGTGCCTCACTTAATGACTGCCTTCCGGTCCCTATTGTGGTTGTTAAGCAAGGACTACCTGTATATACAACTCCACTTGTTACTGAGTGGCGTACACACCTGCCATCTATATATCTGGTTAAAACAATAACAGTGATTACAGTAATAGGATAATGAAATGAGAATACAATGGAAATAATGACACCTATATTTATGCATCAGGAACATAAATTGCAGTAAACAACCCCCCCACCCCCCCAGGAGGAAGCAACATTATGACATCTCAGCCTCCCAAACCCTGCAGGAGCAGCCAAGTTTTCAGGGCTTCCCTAAATTCCAGATACAGCACTTTGTAGGCCTTCGTCCTTCTCTCTGGTCATCCCTGCAATTGATTGATGGATGCACTGCATATCCCACCATGCTTTTAGCCATCAAATTTTAGCATGGCGGGAAAAGGTGGCCCTTGCACATCCAGGGCAGAAGGGAACATCGTGGAAGGGACTTGATAATGGGCGTGGTTTTAACCAAGTTTATGGAGGAGAGCCACATCGGACTTCAGGCAGTGGCCAGGGCTTTGCAACAGAGTGTGGCCAGGTGCATCAGCCCAGCTTCCTCAAGTCCTTGGGGCAACCAGCGGGCCAGATTGTGCAAAGGCAGAAAGCAAGAGCCAGCCCTTCTGAACGCGAAGAGCATGGTGGCGTGCTCTGACTCGTTTGTTTAAAGTGTATTAATCACTTTTCTGACCAGCGCTCAGGGCAACATGTGCAGCACCAAACAATCAAGAATTCAAAGAGCCATTTAAAGCACCAGCACAAAAGCAATTGCACAGAATGAGGTTTAAAAAGTCCACCTCAAATGAGTTTTGCCATTGGCCCAGTGCCAGATTTCAAGAAACAAGGTTACTGTATACCAGTGTTTCTCAACCTTGAGAAACTTTAAGGCTGGCTGGGGAATTCTGGGAGTTGAAGTCCACACGTCTTAAAGTTCTCAAGGTTGAGACACACTGATCTAGTAGCTCCTGCAGGGGGTCATTACATCCAACAAGACTTGTGGGGTGACCCCCAAAGGATGGTGTGGGGGCACTTGGCTCTGAGGTACCTGGGTGAGGGCAGGGAGGTTGGCCCGGCCACTTCCTTAGTGCAGGATCAGATTCTCTGGCTGAACCCCAAGAAATACCCAAAGAAAAAGGCAGGATTCTTGGATCAGCAGGATCTGAAGAGGGGACAATTTAGAGCAGAGATCAGCAAGCTTAGGCAGAATCCACTCTGTCTTTTGCTCCCTGCTTCTGTGATCTTATGCCCACTGGTGTAATGATTGCCTATTCTAAACACCATCAGACTCATAAGCAGGATCACAAAGATATCTGATTTATTGAAGAATAGTATGCAGGATCACAGAGAAAGCTGAGAATGGAAAAAGCACGCCAAATGCAAACTAAAAAACCCTCAGTACAAATGAGATCCGTCCCCCCGTAGAATCTTCCCAGGCTCACAATCCCAGGTGCTCCTAATGGCTTCTGCTGGTCCACGGGAAAAGTCCTTGAGCAGAGCACATAACCCAAACACATTCCATTGAAATGAACATAGATACAGAGCTTGGCACAAGGTCCCACAGCAGCTCCCTCCCAACAGAAATGTGCGTCAGCACCATGGCATGTGAAACACTACGATGTACAGTGCACATTGAAACAGTGAACATGACAACTGGGAGGCCCCAGCCAGATGTGAGCATCTATTCGCCATGTTGATATTGGCCGCAGTCCTGAGAGATTTTGCTATAAGATGTCTCTCTCCTAGACATTTTTGAAATATGTCAGCCATTTGAGGTAGTCCAGACAAGAAGCACCAACCATGAGTACTAACACTACCTTTATTGTAAGGTTATTGTAACAGAATCTTGCAAGTCTGAAAGCCCTTCTCCCCTCCTTTCCTTTTAGTTTCCAGAAAACTAGGGAGGGTCCCTTCTGAAACACTTCGCACTCCCCGCTTCCTTCTGTGGGCTGAGATAACTTTTTCATCAGTTGTCCAGGCTGCAGCTCTTCCTCCTGTCTCCCAAGGTCATTCCCGCAGACCACTACAGAATGTCAACATGGCGCTCTGCTTCTAGGTCAATCTGTGGGCATAAGCGAGGTACCAGCTGGAGCAGCAGTGTCTGCAGAGGGGTCAAAAGAAGCAAGATGGCCGTAGCGTCATCACGGTCCAAGTTCCACCACAAGAAGGTGTGGCTTTAATCGCAGCATCACCACCGCCATCTTGCCTCTTTTGACTGCCTCCTGAGGAGGCCACTAGAACGTAGGCAAGAGACACATTGTTCCCGCCAGTGCACTTTGAGCTAGTTTGACTGAGTGTGAGGTTTCAGCCGGCTTCTGACTCCGAAAACGAAAGTTACCCGGAGTCAGAAGGGGAAAACGAAACTGTTCAGGAAGGAGTTGGAGAAGCTGAATCAGGAAGTGACTCAGCAGAGTGGGAGAATTTGCAGACGCGGATTGGCCAAACTCCGGAGGGGGATTTGAATCCTCCAATCAGCGCTCAAAATAGGAGAGCAGAGAAGCGTGCAAATCAGGAAGCAGCTTGATTGGCTGCAGGAGAGAAAAGGCGCGGAAAGGATCGTCTTAAAAGGCAGACGCGTGAAGAGCAAGCTGCCGGAGACAACCAATCCTTCGAGCTCACAGCTCTTGTGGAAGAGTCCTTACCTGCGCCAGAAGCCTTGCCTGTAGCCAGCGTGGAATCAGTGCCGGCGTCTTCTACTTCCGCGGAACTGCCTTCTGCACAAGCTGCTCCAGGTGAACCTCTCCTTGCCGGCCCTGCTGACCACAGGCTCGCATCTAGCTCCAGACCTCGTCGCTGCGTTTCAGCACGATCCAGGTGTGCATCCAGCCTTGCTTCCAGCTCTCGGGCTTGCCTAGAATCTCCAGTCCAGCCCAGCCTGGCCTTCAGAACCAAGCCTCGTCTAAAGGTTCCAGCCCAGTCGTGCCCAGCCTCCGCAGTCCAGCCCAATCCTTCAGCGTGCCAGTCCACGGGACCTTGCCTTCCGTTTCCTCTTTGCCTCGCACTCCAGCATCACCAACCTGACAACTTCAATCAGAGAGTCAGCTGAATTCTTCCTTGTGGTTCTGCCTCAGTCTGTCCTTGCAGCATTGCCTGTTCATTTGCCATTGCCTGGGTGGTCTTGATTGAATTGCTTGCCTATTTATTCACAGACTTTACTGTTGTAAATAGTTGTTTTTAATAAAGAGTTTGATAATACTTCTGTCTTGGCCGCCTCATAGTCTGAACAGGACACTGAGCAAATGCCATGGCTGATACGTATCTTTTTTCCCACCAGTTTTCATTCAATGTGATGCAAGATATTGTGCTCTTGAAATCATTTTTAAAAAATATGCAGATTTTCCCACATTCCCAGAGGTGGGGTACGGCGTTTGTACACTTACTCACTGACAAGACAACCAAGGGAAGTGGATGAAGGTTGTGTCTTTCAAGGTAGCACCTGTCTCTGGGTCCTGCAGCCTCCCTGGCTTCCCACCCTTCCATTTAGCCCAAGGGGAGAGATCAAGGAGGATCATTTTTCATGGGTTATTTTGGGCTCAGAGGTGCCGGCTGCCTTGGGGGTTTCAGAGCCCTGGATAGCTGTGAAGCCCCATCATTCGCTCCCTCACCTTTTCTAGTATAAGAAAAGATGCTCAGACACACCACCAAGCAAAGCCAGAAAGACAAGTTCAAACGTTTCAAGAATAAGGGAGAAGACCAGAAGTCTCTTCCAGACTTGAAGAAGACTTCTGAATGATGGCAGGCTAGGATCTCTCACAGTGTTAGGAGACGTGAGCTTCCCTAAAACAGAGTCTCAAGAAAAATGAGAATATTCCAGCCACTGAGAAAGTCCGCTTATTTCAGCTTGCCAAAAGGTCACTGAAAATGAGATGTACGGCCAGGATGTGGAGCAAACCTCTCTCCAGGTAAGATGCCTCAACCAATGCTGACTGCTGACTCCTCATTAGTGCTGGCCACCCGCTGCTTCTGTCCCCACAGGAAAAGCTCCCTCCGGTCCTTCTGAATAACCAGACTGCGTGGGTGGATGGTGATTGCCAAGAACACACCTGAAGACAAAGAAAGGCTCTAAAGCGCTGTTAGCTGTCCATCATCTCCATCTCCCCTTCAGGCTGGTTAGCCGAGGCCCTCCGAACAGGTCAGAGGCATCCCAAAACGGTCAGCCTCAGGATGGGCCACGTTGCTCTGGCTGTCAAGTAGAACAAGGTTGCGTATCTGCATGAAGACCATTTGACAAGATGTGGCTGGGTGGAAGGTGAGTGATGGTGGTTGAGGGAGTGGGAAAAAGATCCAAGACAGCAACCGCTTTGCCCGCTTTTATTACATGCTGCATTCTGTGTTTTCAACCCAAATCTCCCAGCATGAGCTGGGAAGTTTGTGGTGAGGAGAAAACATGAGCAAGACATGAACGCTGGCTTGAGTTCCTGAAGGAAAAGAAAGCTATAAAGGCAGTAAATAAATAAATTCAAGCACATTGACAGCCCTGCAATTTATATACAGTAATGAAAAGGGGGGTATTTGGGTTGTAACAGGAAAGGGGGGGTGTATCCTCAGAGAGGGGGAAGTCAGAAAAATCAAGATGGCGGCTTTGCGTGTCCGGTTGTGGCTGCCATCTTGACTTTTTGGGACCGCTCCAAAAATATCTCACTATTTTAAAAAAGGAAAAAAAAACACCTTTAAGCTGCCCTGAGTCTTGCATGCGGAAGTGGGTAGTTGGCTGACGCAAAGTTGCGTATAAAAATCAAGCCAAAATTTGGATTTAGCAGAGGCCATAAATACAGCAGTGGATACAGAATGAAGTTTTCTGCAAATCTCTGCTTTGGGACTGAAAAATACAGCTGCAAAGATAACTTAGAAGAACACGGGAAATACTGGCTGAAAACTCAAAAAGCCGAGTGGAAACTGAGTTGGGTTTCCAGAGGCAATGGGGGAGAAACATCTGCATTGCTTCCCCTCTTGTGGTTAGCAAAACCAGAAGAAGGGACAGCAAATCGTTAAACTTCAATAAATTACATGATCAGGAATTGGCATTGCCAAGGCAGAGAATTAGAACTTTCTCCATGTGGGATACATACAGACTTGCTTAAGGCCTACCATGTTTGCCTAGGCTCACAAGACGCTCTTCGCACATTCATGCCCTTCAACAAGGTCACCTGTGGATGCAATCATGCTTCTGGCAAAAACCAACCCCCACCACCCCACAGGACAAACCACGGCTCACCAGAGTCTTGCATTCTCCCTTCCCGCCCCTGTGATGCAATTCTCTTCCACCACCTCCCAGTGCAGAACACCAGAGGCCACCTTGGAGGCCCAGGAGAGGCGAAAACCGACGCGCATACTCAATTTTGCCAAATCAGCACAGCTGAAGGAGTCTTTGCAACATGGAGGTGGGTGCCCTCTGCTTTCCCTGTGGCCATACAGGACTTGCAGCCCGATGGGAAATGTGCTCTTCCCAGTAGGGCTTCCCATGTGTCGGCGTTCTTCTGTCTGGATAGCATCCTAGGGATAAAAAAAATAATAGTAACCAATTGTTTCTGGGCTTCCCTCAATGACTTAGGTCATCAAGAGCAGCTCTGTTAATCAAAGACTTCAGTGTTACATCAACTTATAGAGAGAGAACCCCAGTGGGATTAGGCTGCCATGGCCAACGTTGCTGAAAACCTCCCACCCCTGCTAATCTGCCCTGAGTTGGCCAATTGCCTGGGGTGGAGACAACCCAGCAGCACCATGGATGGTCAGCTCTTCCTTGTTAGGAATTAATGGAGGGAGCAGCCCTCCCTACCTCTCTGCTCCTCATCAGAACTGGGGACCAGCCTCCACTTCCTGAGGAACAGCACTGCCTGTCCTTCCCGCTGCTCACTTCAGTACATTTTTATCAAAACTCCTCTTTTCCTTACTATGTTTTGTCTAGCTGGGTGGTTTCCCCTTTCCTCCCATCCCTCTTATGCACTGAGGCTCCAGGCAACCTTTCTGGGAAGACCTTAATTCTAGTAGAGTCCCGTCTCCTTATGGATCTTGCATCCACATGTTTGGAAGGCACACTCCTTATTACTGATAATTAAAACAGAGCCTCGAGGCCCTATTATTTATATCAGCGGGTGGAGAAAACACAGTGGAAACGCACCTAAAATCTTCAATTAAGCTGAAGGGATGGGCTGCAGTTGGGGATGTCCAGACGGCCTCACTCAGCACCTCCCTCCTTCCCTCCCTCCTTGTACCTATTTGGTCTCTCCAAGGGCAGAGACCAAATTTGTGTCCCTTTTGCATCTTCCTTTCTTCCAGCTGGTAGGTCTATGGTAATCTCTTTAAACAGCAGCTCTACTTTTGCAAATTCATGGCATTCGTACCTGCAGTCCATTTGCAATATTCTGGCTCAAATACTCTTGGAGGTTTTTTTTTTTCCTCCTCCTCTATATTATTTTATTAGATATTAGTAGCAATAGCTTCAGCAGAGGATCGTTACCTTGTCGTGGTGCTGGAGCTTGAGCACCTCAATGATGCCATGAGCTAAACCGTGAAGGGCCACCCAAGACGGGAAGGTCATGACAGAGAGGTCAGACTAAATGCGATCCCTGGGGAAGGTAATGGCAACCCACCCCAGTATTCTTGCCGTGAAAACTAAATGGATCAGTACAACCAGAGATATGTCGGTATACCATCGGAAGGTGAGACCCCCAGGTCGGAAGATGGTCAAAATGCTACTGGGGAGGAACAGAGGATGAGCTCAACTAGCCCCAGACGTGATGACGCAGCTAGCTCAAAGCCAAAAGGACGGCTAGCGGCCGACGGTGCTGGTGGTGAACGGCGAATCCGATGTTCTAAGGATCAACACACCATTGGAACCTGGAATGTAAGATCTATGAGCCAGGGCAAATTGGATGTGGTTATTGGTGAGATGTCAAGATTAAAGATAGACATTCTGGGCGTCAGTGAACTGAAATGGACTGGAATGGGCCACTTCACATCAAATGACCACCAGATCTACTACTGTGGACAAGAGGACCACAGAAGAAATGGAGTAGCCTTCATAATTAATAGTAAAGTGGCTAAAGCAGTGCTTGGATACAACCCAAAAAACGACAGAATGATCTCAATTCGAATTCAGGGCAAGCCATCTAACATCACAGTGATCCAAATATACGCCCCAGCCACAAATGCTGAAGAAGCTGAAGTAGAGCAGTTCTATGAGGATCTGCAGCACCTACTGGACAATACGCCTAAAAGAGATGTTATTTTCATCACAGGAGACTGGAATGCTAAGGTGGGCAGTCAAATGACACCTGGAATTACAGGTAAGTATGGCCTGGGAGAACAAAATGAAGCAGGACATAGGCTGATAGAATTTTGCCAAGACAATTCACTCTGCATAACAAACACTCTCTTCCAACAACCTAAGAGACGGCTTTATACATGGACTTCACCAGATGGACAACACCGAAATCAGATTGATTACATCCTTTGCAGCCAAAGGTGGCGGACATCTGTACAGTCGGTAAAAACAAGGCCTGGAGCTGACTGTAGTTCAGATCATGAACTTCTTCTTGCACAATTTAGGATCAGACTAAAGAGATTAGGGAAGACCCACAGATCAGTTAGATATGAGCTCACTAATATTCCTAAGGAATATGCAGTGGAGGTGAAGAATACATTTAAGGGACTGGACTTAGTAGATAGGGTCCCGGAAGAACTCTGGACAGAAGTTGGCAGCATTGTTCAGGAGGCAGCAACAAAATACATCCCAAAGAAAGAGAAAACCAAGAAGGCAAAATGGCTGTCTGCTGAGACACTAGAAGTAGCCCAAGAAAGAAGGAAAGCAAAAGGCAACAGTGATAGGGGGAGATATGCCCAATTAAATGCAAAATTCCAGAGGTTAGCCAGAAGAGATAAGGAATTATTTTTAAACAAGCAATGTGCGGAAGTGGAAGAAGGCAATCGAATAGGAAGGACAAGAGACCTCTTCCAGAAAATTAGAAACATTGGAGGCAAATTCCAAGCAAAAATGGGTATGATCAAAAACAAAGATGGCAAGGACCTAACAGAAGAAGAAGAGATCAAGAAAAGGTGGCAAGAATATACAGAAGACCTGTATAGGAAGGATAGCAATATCGGGGATAGCTTTGACGGTGTGGTCAGTGAGCTAGAGCCAGACATCCTGAAGAGTGAGGTTGAGTGGGCCTTAAGAAGCATTGCTAATAACAAGGCAACAGGAGACGACGGCATCCCAGCTGAACTGTTCAAAATCTTGCAAGATGATGCTGTCAAGGTAATGCATGCTATATGCCAGCAAATTTGGAAAACACAAGAATGGCCATCAGATTGGAAAAAATCAACTTATATCCCCATACCAAAAAAGGGGAACACTAAAGAATGTTCAAACTATCGAACAGTGGCACTCATTTCACATGCCAGTAAGGTAATGCTCAAGATCCTGCAAGGTAGACTTCAGCAGTTCATGGAGCGAGAATTGCCAGATGTACAAGCTGGGTTTAGAAAAGGCAGAGGAACTAGAGACCAAATTGCCAATATCCGCTGGATAATGGAAAAAGCCAGGGAGTTTCAGAAAAACATCTATTTCTGTTTTATTGACTATTCTAAAGCCTTTGACTGTGTGGACCATAACAAATTGTGGCAAGTTCTTAGTGGTATGGGGATACCAAGTCATCTTGTCTGCCTCCTGAAGAATCTGTATAACGACCAAGTAGCAACAGTAAGAACAGACCACGGAACAACGGACTGGTTTAAGATTGGGAAAGGACTACGGCAGGGCTGTATACTCTCACCCTACCTATTCAACTTGTATGCAGAACACATCATGCGACAAGCTGGCCTTGAGGAATCCAAGGCTGGAGTTAAAATCTCTGGAAGAAACATTAACAATCTCAGATATGCAGATGATACCACTTTGATGGCTGAAAGCGAAGAGGAACTGAGGAGCCTTATGATGAAGGTGAAAGAAGAAAGTGCAAAAGCTGGTTTGCAGCTAAACCTCAAAAAAACCAAGATTATGGCAACCAGCTTGATTGATAACTGGCAAATAGAGGGAGAAAATGTAGAAGCAGTGAAAGACTTTGTATTCCTAGGTGCGAAGATTACTGCAGATGCTGACTGCAGTCAGGAAATCAGAAGACGCTTAATCCTTGGAAGAAGAGCAATGACAAATCTCGATAAAATAGTTAAGAGCAGAGACATCACACTGACAACAAAGGCCCGCATAGTTAAAGCAATGGTGTTCCCCGTAGTAACATATGGCTGCGAGAGCTGGACCATAAGGAAGGCTGAGCGAAGGAAGATCGATGCTTTTGAACTGTGGTGTTGGAGGAAAATTCTGAGAGTGCCTTGGACTGCACGAAGATCAAACCAGTCCATCCTCCAGGAAATAAAGCCAGACTGCTCACTTGAGGGAATGATGCTAAAGGCAAAACTGAAATACTTTGGCCACATAATGAGAAGACAGGACACCCTGGAGAAGATGCTGATGCTAGGGAGAGTGGAGGGCAAAAGGAAGAGGGGCCGACCAAGGGCAAGGTGGATGGATGATATTCTAGAGGTGACGGACTCGTCCCTGGGGGAGCTGGGGGTGTTGACGACCGACAGGAAGCTCTGGCGTGGGCTGGTCCATGAAGTCACGAAGAGTCGGAAGCGACTAAACGAATAAACAACAAAGTAGCAATAGGCAACTCAGTCTTCTATACATTCATGTCTTCCACAGGCTTCCCACTTCATCTGCAGTGGTTGCAAGTGATGCAAAAGAGACTTGCTCCAAATCCAGGAATTTATTGAAGAATTTTTCTATTCTATTTTTCCACCTCAAAATAGGGCATTAAATGCAGCATTGACTATCTGCCAATGGAACTGACATTGCTGGCTGAACAGACTCCCTCATCCCTTTCAGCCTTCTCTGTGCCCTTCCAAAAGGTCGCTTATTAAATTATTTGTTTGATTGTTTAATCAATTTATATAGCTGCCCATCTCAACAAGTGACTCTGGGCAGCAAATATTTATTCATTCATTTGTTCATTCATTTATTCTTAATGGTGGTGTTCGTTCATCTTGATTCAATTTATTTATTTATTTATACTTCAAATTTAGTCACCGCCCATCTCACTCAAAGAGTGCCTGTTTGCTTTTGAAATGTATTGGCAGCATCGCCTTCCATAACCCACAGGCTTTCTCCTTCCATTTTGGACTTAGAAACCTTTCAGATGCTTTATTGCACCACCAGATGGGCTTCTTTGCAGAAATGTTGCTGATTATGATGTTGATATCGTCCAGAGAAAGCCTACTATTTGTTCCTGCCAGTTTCAAAATAAGTATGGTGGAGCTGTTCAATAACTTCTTTGAGTTGTGGAATGTAGAAGTTACATGGCGCCTTGAGTGACGAATGCATCAATAGCCTAGTTGCTAGTTGTTTTATATCTAGGAATGTCAGGCCAAAAGCAATATGTTGGCAACATGAACTCACTTCTGATAAGGGAGCTATGGATACCTCCTTCCACAAATCTTTGGACATTTCCACATCATGATTTATAGCATTTTATAACATTGTCTGGGCACCACCCCACTAATGCATTCATAAGACAGACTTTATACTGTCACAGCAAACACTTGGTGATGCTGTAAGATGCTATAAATCATATGGTTGTAAATGGCATCTGTCTTTTCCATGGATTTTAGTGCAAAATATCCTTTGTCACATGGTGGCAAAATAGCCAAACCAATTTCTGCTCAGTCTTCCTAGCCACTGT